>NC_141535.1:174805000-175132500 GCF_021556685.1 Rattus norvegicus
CCAAAAGGACATGCGTGGTGTGTACTCACTGATAAGTGGATATTAACCAAAGAGTACAGAATACCTAGGATACAGTCCACAGACCTTAAGAAGGGTAACAAGCAGAAAGACCCAAGTGAGGATGCTTCAATCCAACTTCGAGGGGGAAGAAAATAATCATGGGAGGTAAAGGGAGGGAGGGAGCTGTATGGGAGAGGGGAGGAGGAGGGGAAAAGAACCAGGGATGGGTGGGGTGGTGACAGGAGAGAAGCCCAAAGGGCCAGGAGAATGAATGGAAATAAGCTGTCTTGGGGGAATGGGAGGTGGGGCTCTCTAGAAAATACTAGAGACCCAGGAGGTAAGAGATTCTCAGAACTCAATAGTGACCTTAGCTAAAATGCCCAACATTGGAGACTCCAATCTCCAGTAGATAGACAGGACCTCAAGTGGGGGGATTAGGTTAACTAACCCACGGTCAAAATTTCTGACCCAGAATTGTTCCTGTCTAAAAGAAGTGCAGGGACAGAAATGGTGATGAGGCTGAAGGAAAGGCAGTCCAATGACCAGCCCAACTTGGGATCCATCTCGTGGGGGCGTTGGGAGGCATCAAGGCCTGACACTATTACTGAGGCTATGATGTGCTTACAGACAGGAGCCTGGCATAGCTGTCGTCTGAGAGGCCTAATAAGCAGCTGACTGAGACAGACACAGATACTTATACCCAATCACTGGACTGAAGTCGGACACCCCTATGGTTGAATTAGGGGAAGGATTGAAGAAGCTGAAGGGGAGGGTGACCCCAGAGGAAGACCAGCAGTCACAACTAACCTGGACCCCAGAGACTGAGCAACAACCAGGAGCGTACACGGGCCAGTCCAAGGTTCCTGGCACAAACAGAGCAGAGGTCTGCCTGGTCTGGCCCCAGGGAAGGGGAAGGTCTGGGGGTGAGCGGGGAGGAGACCCTCTCAGAGGCAAGGGGGAGGAGGAATGGGATGAGGGACTGTGGAAGTGGGGACCGGGAAGGGGGACAATGTAAGTACATAAAATACTTTAAAAAAAAAACAAACAGTTCATTTGGGCTTGCAGCCGTGGAGGTCCACCATCAATAGGCTCACTGCTCTGGGACAGTAGTGAGGAAGCAAATCATATCATAAGGATTTGGCAGAGCCAAACTACTCACCTATGGCCAGAGGCCAAAGAAGAGAAGAAAACTGTAAGACATGGACTGGAGGTATTCTAAAGAGATACTTTAGAATATTTAGAAGGCCTTCCCCTTCTTCTATCAGACAACAGGCCCCAGGAAACCAGAATTTCCCCAGGAGCTTCATGCTAGGAGAAAAGAAGGCGAAATCCTGGTACCAACCAGAGAAGGAACTCGTCTCTCAGAAAGATGGTTTACACTTTCTGACAACTTGTCGGTACACCATACAGGACAATCTGGAGCTAGGATGCTGATGGGTCGGCGACAGGCCGGACCACTCCACAACTAGACCCACTTGTTTAACCTCCTGTCTTCTCTTTCAACCCCATGTCTGGACTCCAACGATGGACTAGGGGAAAGATTGGACCTCTTTGTTCTTCCCAACGTGGCCACACAAAATAGTCCTTTTCTCTGCTCTCCACTACTGCTTGTCTGGTTAAGTGGCCTTTTCTGGACATGCGTTAGTTGTCTTATTGCTGTGACAAATTACCTGACAAGAGTAACTGAAGGAAGCATTGATTTTGGCTCAGAGTTTGAGCATGAAGTCCACATGGGAGGGAAGGCACAGACAGCAGGAGCAGGAGGTGTCTGCTCAGGTTGTGTAAGCAGTCAGGAAGCAGAGCGCAATGGATGCTGGGAAAGAACCCTTGGCTCTTTCTCCTTATGCAATCCAGGATCCCAGCCCATGGAATGCTTACAGTTCACAGTTAAGGTGTGTCTTCCCGCCTTAATTAACCTAATCCTTTGCTGGTGTGCTCAGAGGCTAACCTAATCTAGACAATCCTTCACAGGTATGCCTAGAGGCTTGTTTTCTGTGTCACTGTATATCTAGTCAAACATTAACCATCGCAGGATGATGAGGGATTGAGCCTAGCTCAGGATGGGGGATTAAGCCTAGCTTGCTACGAAAACCAGGGCCCAATGCTTGGCTTTAAAAACTCAAATAAAAATTCCCTTTGAAGTCACAGCTCTAATGACCTAAAGATCTCCCACTAACCTACTTCCCCAAGCAGAGGACCAAGCTTGGATACACACGGCCTTTGAAGGACACTTATGATCCCATAGGCATGGGAGGCTATGCCCATAGTCCCCGTGTCTTGGGGTTTCTATAGCTGTGCTAAACTACCATGAGCAAAAGCAATTTGTTGAGGAAGAGCTTTATTTCACTTTATAGCTTTTGGTTCATCATCCAGGGAGGTCAGGGCAGGAACTTACGTAGAGGATATAGAAGAGTGCTGCTTACTGGCTTGCTCCTCATAGCTTGCTTAGACTGCTTCCTTAGAGCTCCCAGGAGTACCAGCCTACGGTTGACACCACCGATAATAGCCTGTGTGCTTCCCTGTAAATCACTAACTAAGAAAATGTCCATCAGACTTGCCTACAGGCCAGTCTTATGGAAACATATTTTACTTCAGAGTTCTTCTGTCTCAAACAACTCATGCTTGCATCAAATTGATATAAAGCCAATGAGATCTGGCACTAACTAAAACCCAAGGAGCTGGGTACATCTGTGAGGGTTTTTATACTAATTAAATCATTTGAAGTGGGAAGATTCACCTGTAATCTCAGTCTCACCTTCTGCTGGCAGCCTATACACAGGGTGGGAAAGGAAGCTTGTTCTTTGACTGCTTGTTCTTGTTCTTGATGGCAAGTCCATTCAGTCATGAATGGCAGTAGAGCCTACTTCTTCAGGATTCTGGAATATACTGATGATGATCTGATACACCCAGCCTCATGGACTGAGCACCTATAAGATTCTTGTCTTGACCTTCCTTGGTAGGCGGCTATTGTTGGAGTAGCTGCACCACAGCCTATAATAAATATTCTATAAATCCCAGATACATGACTGATATATGATTTATATAAGGACAGAACCTATATAATATATGATATATGCATTATGTGTGTATAGAGAGACATGTATACATATGTATATTTGTACATTAAAATATATTTAATATATGTGAGAATGCATACATACACATATATAATACATATACATTATATAAGTTCTATTTCTCTAGAGAACCCTGACTAATACATATTTTGGTACCAGAAGTGGTTCTAGAGCAACAGGAGTAGAAGGATGAAGTTTTAAAGTATCTGGAATAGGCTTCCCGATCTGTCAACACCTATAGTTACTGAAGCCTCTCCTGTCAGCTTGGGAGTACTGAAAGCCCATAGTATGAATATTTCCCAGGGGTCTTGGTGAGTCTAATATATAAAACTTTTGACAAACTGTGGAAAAACAAAGAAAATGATTCTGCTGCTCCGTTGTTCCTGGCATCTTGGGATTAATTGACAAAGAAAAAGAATGAGCCCCATGATTAAATTAACTAACTTCCAGCATCTCAGAACACAGTGAAGGACCACGATGAGCTCAGTGATAAAATTGACCGGCGCCAGATGCAGAGAAGTAGTCTAAAGCTTGCTAGCTTCCCTCCCTCCCTCCCTCCCTCCCTCCCTCCCTCCCTCCCTCCCTCCTTCCTTCCTTCCTGTCTGTCTGCCTGTCTGTCTTTTCTTTCTAACATAACATTTTATTGATTCTCTGGGACACATACATCATATATATCCCAATCACACTCACTTCCCAGTCCTTCCACGTCCAGCCCCACTACCTTTGAGACCACCCCCCCAAAAATAAATATTAAACAAAAAACAGATTAAAAAAAAAGTCCTATGTGTTTACCTCACTGGAGTATGATCAAACTCTCAGTGGCCTGCCCCTAAATAGAACTGGGTCCTTCCCCTCCCGCACCCTCTCCAGAAGCCACCAATTGTTGAGACCTACACTTCAGCTTCCCCATCATACTTTAGAAAGTGTTCTCTTCAGCAGCTTCTTGTCTAAGCTGTTACTTTGCAGGGTGTTGTCACGAAAGTCTTCCATGTTTCTCCCTCTCGGCTATGCATCTGCAGTCACTGATATCACAAAAGTAGCTCTCTTACTCTTCCCAGCAGGGGCACAGATCATGGCCTCCACGTGGTCTTAGGTGACAGCACACACCACAAAAAGGACTCCCAGCTGCAGAAGGACCAGGCAGTCAGACAAGGCCCTCAGCAGCAGCCCAGGCCCAGACATCACTATGGCCTCAGGTATCCCCCAGCACAGCAAGGCCCAGGAATATCAACATGAGTTCAGGCAGAGGCCCAGGCCATTGACACCAGCATGGTCTTCAGTGATTAACATGAGCCATGTACATCAATACAGATCCAACCCAGCTGCACCAAGACCATGGACCCAGGCATGGCAACTGGCGGCTGCAGCAAGACCATGGACATCTGTGTGACCTTCACTGGTAACATGGGCTGGGCCATGGACATCAACATTGGCCTTGTCAGCAGCTTGGACTGAGATATGGCCCTTGGAGGTAGCACTGACCTGGATGTCTTCCTGGCCTCGGGTGGTAGTGCAGGCCACCACCAGCAGTACAGTCCCAGCTGCAGCTCAGATCACAGACATCAACATGGCCTCAGGCTGCAGCCCAGACCTCGGACTTCCGCACAGCATCCAGCAGTAACTGTGGAGAGTAACAGATCTAGCCATGGCCCTGGGCAACAGCAGGCACCTAGACATTACCACGGCCTCAGGGGGCAGCACAGGTCACTCATAACAGTATGGCTCCCTGTGGCAGCAGGACCCATAGACATCAATGCAGTCCGTCTAGCAACTTTCTCCTTCATCTGAAAGTTTCTAAATGTGCCCTGGAAGAGAGTCACCTCTCCAGCACTCACAGAGCTCAAGTTTCAGAAAATCAAACTGTAGCTCTTATTAGGTTGGCTGAATTACGGGGAAAAAAATTAATTCTTAGCTTTAGAAGGTATCAGTGATTAAAGTAAGGGCATTAACTGGTAAAGAATGGGATCCTTGGGTTGGAGAGATGGCTCAGTGGTTAAGAGCACTGACTGCTGCTCTTCCAGAGGTCCTGAGTTCCCAGCAACCACATGGTGGCTCACAACCATCTGTAATGAGATCTGATGCCCTCTTCTGGTGTGTCTAAGGACAGCTATAGTGTACTTATATATCATACATAAATAAATCTTTAAAAAAAGGGGGGGGGATCCTGTAACTTGGAATGGAGACGTATGGGAGGACCAAATTGAAGCTGAGAACTTAGAACTCTCAGATTCTTGAGGGTTTATCTTACCTGAGGAAGTAGTCTCCACCCTCAGCAGAAGATTTACTCTCACCCCAAACCCTGAAATACTGCTTTTCCTGCCTTTGACTGAGGAAATCAATTCTTCATTATCTGCAGAGTTTGCCAGAGGAGGTATATGCTTTGAATATATATCTAAATACCTTTGAATATATATCTAATATATGGTTTGGTTTCTCCCATAGCTAGGATCTACAGGTCCAGGAGTCAAGGGTTAGAAAAGGGAATAGTGTCACTCACTATTACACCTTACTAACCCTTTAGGATTTTTGCTTCCTGTTCCCATGACTTTAATTTCTGCTGGCCTAAAAGTTTTGATTCCAGAGGAAAGAGTGTTCCTTCCAGGAGCCACAACAAGCATTATTGAACTGGAAGTTCAGACCTCCCCACTTAACATTTTGGGCTTCTGGTACCATTAAGCCAACATGCTAAGAAAGGAATAACAGTGTTAGCAGGGGTGGTTGATCCAGATTACCAAGGGAAAATTGGATTGCTTCTCTGCAATAGAGATAAGAAAGATTATGTCTGCATTGCAGGAGTTCCTTAGGAGACCCTTTGGTGCTACCATGTCTGGTGATTAAAGTCAATGGGAAACTACAACAACCTAATCCAGGCAGGATGACAAAGACCACAGACCCTTCAGGAATGAAGGTATGGGTCTCTCCTCCCAGAAAAAAGCCAAGACCTACTTAGGTGCTTGCGAGAGTGGAGAAAATACAGAATGGGCAGTAGAGGAAGGTAGTTATAGACACCAGATAAGATCACATGACCAGATGCAGAAACAAGGATTATAATTGACATAAATATTTCTCTCATGTTTTGTGAAGCATGTGTTTGTACATATATTTGTGTTTTCTTTCCTCAATTTCTTTTTTTTTTCTCTTTTCTTTTTTTTGGAGCTGGGGACCGAACCCAGGGCCTTGTGCTTGCTAGGCAAGCGCTCTACCACTGAGCTAACTCCCCAACCCCCTTTCCTCAATTTCTTTATCACGTGATGTAATATCAATGAAGAGAGTATCTGTGTTTATAATATTTAACTTTGAGATACTTAAAGAGATAATACCATGTACTCTAAAATTTATAATATGCTTCTGATTATATGAGGAATAGTTATATCACATTGGGGTAATTACGGTTTAAATACATAATGCATTTGTAATTAATCATATGAGGGATAGTTTTTATCATGTTATATGTAGTTATGACCTAGTTATTGTTTTCATTTAGAAATTAAGCATGACTTAAGGAGATATGATTGTGTGTCAAGTTGACAAGGAGTGAAAGTGTGATGGCTGTTCTTGGTTGTCAACCTGACTACATCTGGAATTAACTAAAACCCAAGTAGCCTGGTATATCTGTGAGGGATATTCTCCTCCTCCTCCTTCTCCTCCTCTTCCTTCTCCTCTTCTTCCTCCTCTTCTTCTTCCTCCTTCTCTTCTTCTTCCTCCTTCTCCTCCTCCTTCTCCTCCTCTTCCTTCTCTTTCTTCTTTGTTTTTTGTTTTTGCTTTATGTTGTTTTGTGGTTTTGAGACAGGACTTCTCTGTGTAGTTCTGGCTGTCCTAGTACTAGTTTTGTAGACCTGGCCTCAAACTAGCAGAGATCCACCTGCCTCTGACTCCCGAGTGCTAAGGTTAAAGAAGCAAGCTACCATGCCCAGCCTGAGAGATTTTTTTTTCTTAATAAAGTCATTTGAAATGGGAAGACCCACTTTTTTTTTTTTTTTTTTGTTCCCCCCCCCACCCGGAGCTGGGGACCGAACCCAGGGCCTTGGGCTTCCTAGGTAAGCACTCTGGGAAGACCCACTTTTAATCTGGATCTTTGGAAGTGGGAAGATGCACCTTTAATCTGGGCCACACCTGTATAAAGCACGTGTGTTCTCTCTCTCTCTCTCCCTGCTCTCACTCTTGCTGGTAAATGCACTTCAGGAATCTGTTGTATAGTGAAGACCAACCGAGACATCCAGCCTTATGGACTGAATGGCTACTGGATTCTTATCTTGGCCCTTCCTTCCATTGGTAGACAGCTATTGTTGGACCACAGTCTGTAAGCCATTCTAATAAGTCCCACATATGACTGCTCAGAGATTGAGGGCATCCTGAGATGCTTTGTGAAAATGCTATCTCAAAACAAAGAAACAAGCACCTGGAGATAAAACTCAGTTGGTTAAAAAAAAAGAAAAGAAAGTAAACAAAAACCACCACCAGCACCACCAACAACAAAAAACCATGCCTTGCAAGTACAAGAACCTGCATTCAACCCTATTGTGTGACAGACATTTCCTGAGAAGATGTAACCAAGTATCTACCCACTTCAGAAAGGGACCAAGAGCACAGCACAGTATGGACACCACCACAGTCCAACTTGGTGAACCCATGAGGCTTATTAGGGTGGCTTACAGAAATGTGGGTAGGGACTTTCTTATAGGAACAGAAATGACTTAGAGACAGTGGTATCACCAAAGCACATCCACAAAAGCTGGAAACCTGGAGCACACCACAGACTCTACAGCAGCTAACAGGTGTGTCCTTTCTAGGTAGATGGCTCAGTCTTCTGTGCCTCTTCCAGGCTGCTTAGTTGGTCTTAAAGTTAGATTGTCTGAGAATGATGCTAAATAGTTCTTATCGATTATATATATTTGGAGAGGGAGGTGTCTAGTGAATCTAGTCAGTTTCAGGAACTTTCTAAAGCCATATTTTAGTTTTTACTTCCTGTCTTAAGGAGCTTCTCCGCAGGATAGAATGTTTTACCTCTCCTTTGAACATCTTGCCTAAAATATATATATATATATATATATATATATATATATATATATATTTCACCTCCCTTTTCATATCCTATGTCTTAAAGGATTTTCTCCAAATTGAGTGGCAACTGCTACACAACAAACCCCTAGATCACACAAAAGGGGCTGAGTTTTGGTTGCTGTGAACTTGTATTCGCAATGCTGAGAAGGGTTAAAGGATGGCACTTACTCACCAGCCATTCTTGGCCTACTCAGCAAGCTGAGGCTGTTGAGAGACCAGACTCCAAGGAAGGGGTGAGGTTGTTTGGCACCTGAGGAAGAATGCCACCCACAGTTGTCCTCTGGTTTCCACAAGCACACCTGTGGAAGAGCACAACAGTTATTAAGATTCAGAAGGTAAGCACTCAGAAACTTCAAGAAGTTTCAGAAATAACCAAGAGTCACAATGCTCCTCCCCAGGGTTACAGAAGCAATATCAAGTCCAACAGCTCCGGTGGTGGAGGTCAGTAGTCCACTGTCCTCACCCATGCTGGGATGGGTTTTTGCTGGTGCAGCTGCCTTTAGGGGCTCATGTTTCTAGAAGCAACCCCAATAAATCCACTAACTCTCAAGAACAGGCTTCAGTAAAACTGTTGGTGCCCTATCTGATGTGAACAGATGTGTCTCACCAGAAAGTCACATATTACACACACACACACACACACACACACACACACAAACACACACACACACACACACACACACACACACACACACACACTATAGCAAAGTGCATTCATCAACCTGTACTGGAAAAGAAGTAGGGAAATCTGATTTTAGTAGGTCCTAAATAGTTGCTTAATCAGTTTATTTTCCCTCTTGCTAACACAGGTAGGCCAAGACCAGGGCAGGCAGAAAGAGAATACTTGGAAACGCACCAGTGCCTGCATAGCTTACCCAAGCAAAACTACAATTCCTCCTCTGTCTCCTTTTTTACTTCAATCTTTACTTCTGACTACCGATAGTTACAGGAAGAGATTTGGAAACCGTGATTTCACAAAGGGGGTGTGTGTCATCAAAACAACATTGCCCTGGAAAAGATTTTGCATAGAAATTAAAAGGCAGAGCCATACAAGATACCCAAGCTAATTCGAGCACAGCCGCGAGGGCAGAGTCAGTGGGTGCTCAGAGGGGCCGAGGCACAGCTAGGAGGGTTCCTGGTAACTTGGAAAGGAGCGCGACAAATGAGTGAAAAGGGGCAGAGGAGGACATCGAGGCGCGGCCCGCGGACACTGCAGAAACAAAGGTCGAGCCTCTGGGACAGAAGCACCGGGAGCAGCTAGGCCGCAGCGCGCGGGTCGGGGGCGCGCGGGGCTGTGAAAGGGCGGGCGGCACCAAGGAGGAGCCAGCGGCCAGCCCCGGCGAGCGGAGTCGGCCGGGGCGGGGCGGGGCGGGGCGGGGCGGGCGGGCGGCCGCGGGCTTGGCCCGAGCGAGCGCGCGCGGGGGGGCGGGGCCGGAAGCGCAGCGGCCGCGACGCGGACGCCGGGAGCGGCCGAGCGGGGAGGCTGTGGCGGGCGGGCGGGCACGGAGGCCGAGGCCGCGGCCCGGGCTCTCCGCGCCGCTGTGGAGGGCGCCCTGGCCCTAGCCGAGCCGCAACAATAGTAGGAGCGGGTCGCCGGGCAGGATCGGCGGGCGAGGAGAAACGGGACCTCCGCTCCAGGGCGCTGCGACGAGAGAGACTTTCCGAGCCTGGACGTGCAGGAGCACACAGAGCTGACTGAGGAATTTGTCTGAGAAAAAGGCCGATCTGAGGCTGTGGCTGAGCACGGGACTGGACTAGGTGGAGGAACCTGCAGGTCGAAAAGGAAAAGAAGGTTTAAGATTTCCTGGGGTTTGGCCAATGCTACCGTTTTGAAGGTAGAAAGCATTGCGCTTCAGGTGTTTTGTGATTTTTGTGTGTCTCTCTGTGTCTGCACAATTGGCTGTTTCAGAATTCAAAACCTTTACTGTAGAAGATTGTTGTTTTGTTTTGATTTTTAAGAATTCCACAAATTTTGCTTCCCGGGGCTGCACTGGACTTTGTGTTGTGTGCATACTGCTGTATGGTTTTATTTATTTTAACTGTGCAAATCATCTGGAAGATTTTTTTCCCCCAAGTGCCATTTCGGATTTGTTCAGCCTTTTTGTTTTGTTTTGTTTTTCCTTCCCTGGAATAATTCTACTGTTGGCATTTTAAGCATTTGAAAATCAGAGATATTTCAACCTTTGGAGCTTAAAGCTTCCCTGTCAACAGAAGGACAGCTGGGAAAACTGGATTGAAAGGATGGTTTTTATCTGTCTGCAGCAAAGACTGATATTTTGAAGTCAGATTCTTTCTGTGGTTCGTTTTTTTAGCCCGTAGGGCTAACCTTGAAGAGATTTGTGGTTAACATTTTGGTTTCTAAGAAGGTCATAGTTTTTCCTTTTTTTTTTTTTTTAACTTTCCATTTTCTTCTTTCTTTTTTAAGACAAGGGGAGGGGAGGGTAAAGGGTTACGGAAGGAGACCATGTTAACTGATAGAAGCAGACTAGCACCGCAGTTCCCAAGGTCCTGACAGCTGGAGGAAACAAGGGTTCAGTCTTCAACTTGGGAGGCCTTCCTCTCACCTTCCTTGAAAATTGCAAGGGACTCAGGCCTGATCAAGACGCCCAAAGAAACGACAGGATTCCAGAACTGTGGAAACACGGAGAAACCATGAGCATACGATTGCCCCATAGTATAGACAGGTATGTTTAAATAATTTGGGATTTTTCCAACACTTATTAAAAAGACTGGGAGGGAGGTGTTGTGTTTGATTGGCTGGGCTGTGGGATAGGTTGTGGTCTATGAGGACTGTCAGTATATATGTTTATGCGCCCTCCGTGTGTGTCCATGTTCAAAATATATCCCATAATTCTGTGTCATTTATAACCAGTAAGCAATCAAGATGGAGAGGAGGGGGTAATGCGTGCAGTGGCTTTTGCCCTACACCAGGCATAAGGCTGACTCTTGAGTCCCCAACTTGCTAGCCTAGGGATTCCAAGGCTGGACCAAGCCTGATTATGTGAACCCACAGGGGTGAGTGGAGACTAGCTTGAGATATCTGGGGAGGGAAGGGAGATGGCGGACAGGGTTGTGAGCCCATCAGGCTGATTGTTAAGGAATGGTGGGCACGGTGGTAGGGTGGTTCCCAATTAAAATGAGGAAGATGTTCTGGCCTGAAATGTTGGGACAGAAACACCCTGCCAGTGTCACCAGTATCACGAGTGGTTGAAAATGTCTAGCCACATTAGAATTTCTTCAGGTTTAGAGTTTAAATTGAGACCTTCCAACAGGCTGATGCTCTAGGTTTAATTTTCCAAGCTGTTCTTAATAAGCTTGACTCTGCAAAACAGGCCTTTCCCTCTGCTTGAAGCCGGAAGGAGTTGTTCTGCCTCTTAGGCCCTTGAAATCAGCTGGAAGCCCATGATGCCCCTCCCCTGTGAGCCTGATCTGCCTTCCCTCTTACTGGTAGCATTGCAGTGTGGTTGTTCTCTCCTCCAAAGGATTGGTGGTACAACTTTGGTCAGTATCTGCCTTGCTGTTTCTTCCCCTTCCCCTCTTCAACCCTTCCTCTTTAAAAATCGTCCACCAGGGTGTGTTTTGTGGATATTCTATCCTAACTGGATAGCTAGGTAAGGTGGTTGGAAACTAACAGTCAAATGGAAAACTAGTGTTTGCGAGGTAGGAAGGAATATCTCTGTAAGTCAGCAGTTGCTCTCTCTGGGTCGGTTAACCTCTCGCTATTCATGCTAATAGTAATTTCCTTTTGACTGTGGAGTGCAGCCTAAAACATAATGTCTCCCAAACACCACCTCTGTGTTGTCTCAGGGTCCCAGTTAGATCTGTTTAGTAGTCTGTGTGTGGGAGAACTGGCCTACAGTTGGGAAGAGCAGGCAGGCAACCACAGAGGCAGTGTGGCCAGCTGCCATCTCCCTTCCCGTTTCCATTGTGGTCTCTTGTAATTTGCCCCTGGGAAAGGATAACTGAAGCTGTCAGAGTAAGGAGGTGAAGGGTTTGCAAGTCCACCCTTCTCCCTCCCCTTAGACCTGGGGGATTAGTATACTCAAATTAAGATTTGGGGCGGTGAAGACTTTCTGTCAATTCAGGGGTGTGAGCAGATGGAAACCGGGTATTGAGGGGTGTGAGGAGGAGGCAGTGAGGGCTTCTGGGTTAGCATGAGGTGTTCATCTAGGAGCTTGCATGACTTCACAGATACAGAGTCCCAGGTGCTCTCATTAGGACACTCCTTGTTTGACCTTCTTGATGCATCTGTGAGGTAGACAAGTCACTGCTCACATTTTGCAGATGAGGAGACTGAGTGGATTCCTGGTTTGTCCAGTATTCTAAGGAGTGTCAGGATCTAGTCTAAAATCTGAGTCTTCTGATTCTGAATCCCTGACCCTTTTTGTTGCCTATCCTGTCTGCAGAGGTTTATAGACTTACCGTTTAGAATGGGTACGGCACCATTTTGCTCTCTCTGGCAGTTGGGTGAGGCAGTTGTCAAGTGTTCCCCTGTACTTTGTACCTGTAATCTCTGGAGTTAAAGCACTGTGTTATTCCCTGGGAAAGTCTTCCTTGCTTTACCCTGCCTGACTCTGCCCCAGTGAGCGGGTCAGTCCTGGAACTGAGGTCCCCTTCTGGCTTTTCTTGCTGGCTTCCCTGATCTTGCAATAGAATCAAAGTACACTGCTGAACTTGATGTCGCAGTCGCCGTGCCTTATGAATGTAAATAATTCACTTTTTTTGTCACCTCCTGCTGGCTTCCCAACTTGCCGTGTATCTGGGACTCACAATCTTGCTTCCTCCCCTGGCATGATAATTTCGTCTGATGCCATGCTGGAGTAACAGATTAGAAGGAAATGTTTCAAATTATGGTGTCAGGAATCCTATTCTCTTAGTTTGCCAATGTATTGTATACGATGGTAGAAGTGTTAGAAAAGAACTCGTCTCTTTCTGCGAGCACGAGATCTAAGTGGGAAGTAGGCGCTGTGGTGCATGCTTGTAGCCCCAGTACTTGGGAGCTGAAGCAGGAAGGATTACAAGTTTGAAACCTGAGTTACACCCTGTCTAAACAGTACAGCACCCCAAAAGGCCACAGAAGTGGCACAGTTGGTTCTGAAAACAGGGGCTGTTGGTTTGCTTGTTTTTGTCCTTTCTGCTAAGTTTAGTGCCTGGTGCATAGTCAGTGCTCCATAAATACTTGTGATTTGTGCTGGGGCGAGTGAACATACCAAAAAGTGTGAATTCAACTGCAAGTTGTTCCAGTGACTTGGCCATATAGTTAATCCAGGGTAAACTTTAGCAAACGGTTCTTTGGTGTTACAGGATGGAGGATCATGTATCTAGAGACTGAGTGTGGCTTAAATAAAGACTGGGCTACCTACTTGGCAGTTCTTTACCTCAGTTTTCTCCTGTTGGGTAATGGAAGTCATTACCTGGTCTATGGAAGTCATGGAGTGTTTTTAGATGACTTCTCTCTTCATGATCACCAGTCATTAGTGAAAGACGAGATACAATGTGGCTACCCCTGCCCTCAAAGTTTTTCTTCATAATATCTTTTTGGCCCTTCATCTTAATTTCAATGTTTTCTGAAAATGTGTTTGGTATTGTAAATAGAGATTATGCCTCAGGGTAAATATTCTTGGGGCTGGGTAGGGTGTGAATTTGTATCTACAGAATGGCTTTTCTCTGCACAATGGTAGCTCATGTAAAGACCAAACCAGAAAAAATACAGTTCTGCCAAGAATTCTTGGTCTTCTCCTTTCCCTCCCATGTAGAGCAGCAGTGCCACAGGAGTTTTAAGCTCCTGTTCACACGATTCTGGTTTTGCTATTTGAAATTTGCTTATTATATCTCCTTCCAGGGCTGTTGAAAGGCACAAACCAGATGAGAGAAGACATTTCAAATTGCTTTTTAAGTTGTGAAACTACATTCTACGTAGTAAACTCATGGATTTGATTTAGCTTTGTGCACTACTTCATGAATTGAATAATATAAAGCAAGTTAAAGCTGGTGTGGTGGAGCACACCTTTAGTCTCAGCACTGGGAAAGGAAAGACAGATGGATCTCTGGAAGTTCAAAGCCAACATGGTGTACAAATCAAGTCTGTGGCCAGCCAGGGCTACGGACTGAGACCTGTCTCAAAACAACAATAATCATCTTAAAAGTTAAGGAGTATCAGAAAGTTCTGTTATTTTGAGAAATTAGGAATGAATATTTTGTTGTTGTTGTTGTTGTTGCAGAAGTATACAAGGTGAGGAAAACAGAAAACAATGCTGGGTTGGGAGTATAGCCTAGTTGGTAGAATGCTTGCTGGAGTGCAGGAAGAACTAAGTTCAGTCACCAGCACTTTATTCCTATAATCCTAGCACTGCAGAAATAAAGACAGGAGGATCGGAAATCTAAGTCCCTTCTTGGCTTCATAGGGAGTTTAGGCCAGCCTGAGCTACAGACTCTGTCTCAAAAAGAAAAAAAGCAATACTCATAGGAGGGTGTGGTGGCCCATCCTCTAATCCCAGCACTTGGGAAACAACTGAGGAAGATCACTGTGCGTGTGCGTGTGTGTGTCTGTGTGTGTGTCTGTCTGTGCTTGTGTGTGTGTCTGTGTGTGCCTGTGTGTGCTTCTGTGTGTGTGTGTGTCTGTGTGAGTGTCTGTGTCTGTCTGTCTGTCTCTCTGTGATTGTATGCACACATATATGTGGAGTCCAGAGGTTAATATGAGGAATCTTTTTCTTTTTTTTTTTTTTTTTTTTTTTTTTTGGTTCTTTTTTTTTTGGAGCTGGGGACCGAACCCAGGGCCTTGCGCTTCCTAGGCAAGCGCTCTACCACTGAGCTAAATCCCCAACCCCATGAGGCATCTTTTTCAATCACATTCCATCTAACTTTTTAAGACAAGGTCTCTCACTGAACCTGGAGCTTGCTGACTGGCCAGTGAACTCCAGGAATCCAGACTCAGGTCTTCGTGCTTTCAGGGCTAGCTCTTTACCTAGTGACTACTCCCCAGCCTCCTCCCCTGGAATTCGGATGAATGGGAGGGAGTTCTACTTTGGCTAATTAGATGTCATTCTGTGGGGTGCAGTTAGAATTTGTTGTGGGTTTTGCTCTCCCCACTGCCCTTTTTTTGCAGGGATGGAAGTAAAACACAGGGCTTCCGGCATGCTAGGCAAGTACACTAGAATCCCCAGGAAAGATCCCAGGCCGCTCCTCGTAGAAGGAACTTTCAGAAGAAATACAGACCCTAAAACTGTTACTGTCAGGGGTCTCTACCACTGAGAGGTCTGTGAGCTCTGGGACCAACGAGCTCCAGATATTTAATTTAGTTTCTATTTACTTTAGAAGAGAGTCTCCCAGCACAGCAATAAAGACCTAGAGAAGCAAGAATAAGGACCTGGAGTGCTGTCTTGCCCACAGCACACCCTTGTCTTCGTCTGGAGTGTGAGATGGAGACAACAGTGGATTTGCAGATGAAGCATTTGGCCATGAGTCAGTATTACAAGGCAGGGGCAGGCTAAGCTTAATCTTGATAATCAAAAATGTTCTGATAGAGCAATCTAATACTTTTTCCCTGGTCAAAGTACTATCAGGCAGAGAAACTGCCCTCTGTTTTAGGAGCTTAAACAAAAAAATAAAAATAATAACATTAATCAGAAACCAAAAACATAGTGGGAACTGTATGGGTAGTCCCTAAATGAACACAGGGATAAGGGAGCTCTGGAAGCTCATAGCCTCTGTGGAACAAGGTCTGGAAACTGTAGTCTGGATAGTGGCCCTGGCTGCTTTAAAGATCGAAGACCTGTGTGTGTTTTTAAAGGAGGTGTTAACTCCAAAAATCTGTTAGAAGACATGAGTTGTTTTCATTTATACTGACTCTACTTCACATTATCATAGTAGCATTACTATCAAAAATATTTTTACTGGTTTATTATTTTAAAAAAATTATCATGTAGCTTAAAAACTTACCTATAGGTGCTGTATATCTTCTGGTTTTGTTTGTTTGGTTGGTTGGTTGGTTTTGTTTTTCTTTTTTTTAATTCAGTGGATGTCTATTTCAATTTTTCATTTTAGAAAATTTCAGGCAATATATTTTGATCACTTCCCCTTTTTAAAGTTTATTTTTATATTATGTACATGGGTGTTGTATCTGCATGTATGTGTGTACCATGTGTGTGCAGTGCCATCAGAAGCCAGAAGAGGGCGTTGGATCCTTTGGAACTGGAATGACAGATGGTTGCGAGCCACCATGTGGATGGTGGGGATGGAACTCTGGTCTTCTGTAAATCAGCAAGTGCTTCTAACCATTAAGCCATTTCCCCAGCCCCTCCCCCCTTTCTTTTAATCACTGAGCTGGGGAAAGACTCCAGCTTAGACATGTAAATATTTTCCTAGCCACTCCCTTGCCCCATTGGTCAAACAGAATGAAAGAAGTTGATGATTCAGTCTCAAAAAACTGAAAGATTGTCAGTCACATTGGTGTTTGTAGGAAAAATTCCAGATTCTTGAGTTAGCAAATATAGGTGCTGGGGCCAGCTTTGCTCCCAGCTACATGGAGCAATGGCTGCCTGCTCTGGGTTTTCATTTTCTTAGCTGGAAAAATGAGCTCGTTGAGCTAGTCAGTCTCAAAGATTTGATCCTTAAAGATATTATGTCCCTAGAGTCTCTGGAAACAATGTCATTTTTCAGGGAACCAGGACTTTTTGGTTCAGGAATAATTCTTAGGTCTCCCTGAAAAGTCATGAAAAGTCAAAGGGAGCAGAGTACCTGATGAAAAGGGAAAGGACATTTGAGATCCAGGGATGTGGGAATGTGAAAGAACCATGGCCCCGATAGAATTGGAGACAATAGATCTAGAAGATGTCTTTAGGTTCAGAAGACACTCAGGTTAGACGGATTTGAAGGGGCAAGAATGATACTGATAAAAACTGGCAGGGGAGAGGCTGAAAAGATGGCTCAGGGGTTATGAGCCTTGACCCTGGTTTGATTACCAGCACCCACATGATAGCTCACAGCCACTAATAAATAACTCCAGTTCCAAGGAATCTGACACGCTTTTCTGACTTCTGTGGGCACTGGTCATGCACATGGTACACAGACATGCATGCAAGTTAAACACTCAGGTACATAAAATAAATAACCTAAAGAAAAAACTGTAAACAGGCAGGAGAGGAGCAGTTTTCAGGTGGAAGGGAGAGGAAGCCATTTGGGGCAAAGGGAAGATGAGCAGAGCTTCTGGAATGGACACGGTCTAGAAATGGTGTGCTTACAGGTCTCTGGAACAAAGAAAAGTTAACAATGTGTACAAGGTGGAGGTTAGTTCAGACTTTATGGGGGAGTCCACTGAGATTTATTACAGAGTGATTTAAAAAAAAAACAATATTTAAAGTCAGTGTGATGTTTCAGTGGATTAAGGCTTGCTTGCCATCAAGCCTGACAACCTGAGCTCAGTTTCTGGAACCCACATGATGAAAGGAGCCAATTCATGGTCTCTGTCCCCCACATGTGTGCTATGTCAGCCATGTGTGTGCATGCACACAATTAAGTGTAATACAAGACTTAAAAAATGGTGGGTAAAGAGCAAATCCTTGTGTTGATGTGTAAATCGGGAGAGTTTAAATGTGGGAAGGCTATCAGAAGTTCTTGTAGCAATCTTTGCCAGACATGAGTTTTGTGCCAGGATGGTTGGTGACAGTGACGATGAAGAAGAGGCTGGGTGCAGGCAGCATTATGGAGGACAGTCGATGAGGTCTGTTAGAGCTGAATTTAATGTGATCCCTGACTGTGAGACTAGTTGACTAGGAAAGGGACAGTGCTATTGATAGAATAGAAGCTTCATAAAAAGTCACTTGCCTCACTGGTACCCAGCAGTTCGGAGCACAGACTTTGAACAGATTTATTTTGCTAAGACTCTTGGGTTGGGCTACTTCTATCAAGTATCTAGTCCTTCGCTGCAGGCTTTTAGACAGAGGGGAAGGATGATTTGTTTAGGGGTAATCTCTTAGAAAATTGGGTCATGCTTTGAGAAGATTAGTGTGTTTTTTATAGATTCTGGTTAATCATTCATCTTCTGTTCCTAAATATCAGACCCTATTTAAGGGATGTAGAGGTTGTGCTAGTAGTTGGATTCAGAAGATAGAGGACTTCAAGGTGAAGGTTGTTACATGAGCCCCACTCAGCCACTAACGAGCTATAATCAGGATGATTTTTGTAAAAGCATTTTGTGAATTTTATAGCACAGTGGTAAGTGTTGTCAAGGAAATTGTTTTGCCAAGGACCCAGATTGGCTTAAATTTGACCTCACTTGTCACTGGAAGATCCATGCTTGGGCTACCCATAGTTCTCTGTTGAGTCTCTATTGAGAACTGACCATAATGGCTCTGAGATCATAGTGTACAAAACCAGGAGTGGTTGAAACTCAGCTAGCTAGCTAGCATGGTGGTGTACACCCTTAAACCCAGAACTTGGTAGGCTGAATTAGTGGATCTTTGAGAGTTTAATGCCAGAGTTGTCAATACAGTGAGTTCCATGTCCCAAGACAAGGAAGGAAGGAAGATAGATTACTTAAGTGTCTTTAGATCTCAGTCCAAGGCACAGTCTGTTTTGTTTGTTTGTTTGTTTTTGTTTTTTGAAACCTGCATTTTTGTAGGTCTAACTGTCTAGCTTGGAATTTATGGCTTCCTTCTTCCTTTCAGACTATAGCTTGCTAATTATGGTAGTATTGCTATTCCCTACCATAATAAGGTAGAGTACACTGCTTTCTGAGCCCACAACATTCATTTTGACATGTTTGTATCAAATGTTCTATCTCCTCCAACACCATTAGTCTTTTCTTTCTTTACTGATTAATACCATCAAATTCCACCATACATCTGTAGTACTCCTTCTTCACATACATATAGCAGTTTGATTCTATGATTCTTTATTTGTGCAAAAGAATTTATATAAAAGCACATTTTAAAATAAACTTTAAAAAAACTTGCAAAACAAATAAAAATATTACACACCAAAATTAGCCAGACTGAGAATTTACAGCTTAACCTGTATACAGTTAGAATTGGCATTCAAAACAGAAACTGTGAGGCTTCTTAACTAAATTTATTATTTTCTTATTAATAAGAAATTTATTAAGTTCCTGTTAAATAAATGCACTTATCTACTATCAGAACAACAACAACAACAACAACAACTCCTCAGCAGAACTAGAGAAACAGTTAGCTGCATGTCTCTGTCACACCGCATCCTTACCTGCATTCCTCACCCTCCTACTGAGCTTTCCTCGTTCTCTGTTCTTCATGTTAAACTGCACGCACAAGCACATTTGCTCACATACATATTATTGTCTAGATCCTACATATAAAAGAGAACATGTGATTTTTTTTTCTTTTTGAGATTATGTGACCTCACTTAATTATACATCCTAAGTCCACCCATTTTCCTGCAATTTTTTAACTTCATTATTCCTTGCGGCTGAGTAGTCAGTGTGTATATATATTCTAATTCTTTGCTATAATGAATAAAGCAGCAGTAGACTAGCATCAGAGCTTATATAAAAGTTTACACATAGCCTGTAACATGCAGAAGACTTCGATTTAAAAAAACTAAGAGGTGCACATCCTCTTGGTATCACATCCTGTCCTGTCAGTCAAGGCTCAAAACAGTGTGTCTTCTCTGCCTTTCTCAGTTCCCAGTTCTTATTATATTAGGTAATTTTATACATAACAAATACGACTTGAACTCTTGATATTGCTGATTTCCTACAAGGATTTCAAGAAAATGGTCTAAGCACTGCTGTGAGATGGGCTGGAGAGATGGCTCAGCAGTCAAGAGCCTTGAGTGCTCTTCCACAGGACCTAGGCTCAATTCCCAGCACAGAACAACTGCCTGCGACTCCAGTTCCGGAGCTACAGTGCCCCCTTCTGGCCTCTACTGGCACCAGGCATGTATGTGGTACACAGATAGACATGCAGGCAAAACACCCATGTACATGAACACTGCCACCAGGAGCTGAGACCAAGAATTCTTGTCCATGATGGCTGTCTGGTCTTGGGTACTTAGTAGTTATTGTAGAGACAGGCCCACCTTGTTGGAGTTGTTGCCCTATTCAAGTTTTAGGGATTTCCCACTAGCAGCTTACTCTCTAGGCCGCCTTTGCCCACAGGGGTCTACAGGCAGGGTGTACCTGCTGTTTCCTGCCTACCCATTCACTCCACAGAGCAGGGCCCTTAGAAGCTTCGCTCCAAGAGGCTGTGGCTGCAGAAAAAGGCCACTGTTGTTCTGGGAGGTGGTAACTGAAGAGAGTGTAGTGAATAGCCGTGTGAATGGGACCTTGTATGAAGCAGGAACTGCAAATCCTCTTTTCAGAGCCCCATAGACAAAGGAAAACACCACTTAGGTTTCAGTGTCTTCTCGGAACAAGGTTTCAGTATTAGGAGAATTCATTCATGTTGTCCCTCAGAAAACATTGGTGTAACAAATCTTCATATGTCATGCAAGCACATGGATTTAACATGGGTAAGATACCTACTGTGGTGTCAAGGAACAGATGATTTTGTTGAGAGGAGACATGTGAGATAGTACCGAAACTTACTCCTGATAGTCATTTGGAATGTGTGGGAAGGATACATTTAGGTTTACAGACATCCTGGAGGAAGAGACCTTCAGACTGAGACACAAAATGATAGCCAGGAAGGAGAAAGGAAAAGAAAATCCAGGCAAAGAACATCTTCCTCTGGAAGAGCTCTTCATTAATTTCAGTTTGGGGTTAAATCAGAGAATAAATTTCTCCCCAATCTGGATCATTCAATATGAAGGATCTTTGGAATGTTGTTGTTTTCTCTTAAAATGTTGGTACGAGTTCTCAGAATGTTAAGATTCCTCCTGAACATGCTGCCTGGAGTGACCTGTTGTTCTCTACTCTGTAGTAGCCCACATCACAACCAGTCTTCTCCACTAATGCTTTGAGGTTCTGTTCTACAGCCTTGGTCACTTCTCTTGAGGTGGGGCCCACAGACCACACAAGGTTGCCGGAGCACCTGATCTTTGTCTCTCATTTTGTCCTGGGAACACTCCATGAAGTGGGTTCTAGGTTCTCTACACCAGTGACTGAGTCTGAGGTGTGGATCTGGATATGGGTAATGGTAGATATGTAAGGCCTGGCAATTCCTGGGTCAGGGGTTTTCCTAACAGTTCATTCAGTTACTTAATTAAGGAATCAGAAGCCAAATCCAAGTTTTCTTTGCTCACTCTAGCCTTAGGCTAATAGCTATTCCTCTGCTTGTCTGGAAACACATCTTTAAACTAGACCTGAACTTGAGGCCTGGGATATTGATTAAGAAAAGACCAAGACATGGCATATATATAATTAGGTGTAATAATATTGTAGGGGGTTTTCTATGCTCCCAAATAAGTGCAGGGTGTTTGTACGCCTACTCTAGCCTATTTTAGCTTCCACATAATTGACACAAAGACTTTATTCTTACTAAAGGCTGCAAGCACTAGGCTGGGCAGGTTCTGAGCTAGTCTAACCCAACCAGGCTGCCTACTGCCCAGCCACATGTCCCATTACTTGCCATCTGGTCTTGCCCTGGCTCGCTCTGATCCACGTGCTTCGTCATGGCTGCCCTCTCATAATCCTCCTGGTCCCTCCACATGGTCTCCCCACACCTTTTTCTCCTCCTTTCTTACTTCTCTCCTTCTCTAGTCTCTTTGGTACCCCTCACTGGGCTTGGATGTCCCACCTCCTGTAGGAGCATCATTTTCTTTGTGGGCCCAAAGATAATTGACCAGTCTTAAGAAAGCTAGCTGTAACATTTGTTGTCCAGTCTCTATGTGCTGTGAAAATACAGGGCTCAAATGAAGTCGGCTGGAACAGTCTTGAAATGCTGGATGTTCTTGCTATTTTGAAATTGTCCCAGATGCAGGTTTTTGAGGAAACAGCATTGAGGCAGTCTGATGCGGGATCAAGCAGGATGCTGAAATTAGTATGCCCTTGAGTCTTGTCAGGGCCCCTTTAACTTCATTGGTGTTGTAAATCTATAAACTTTCATAGGTAATATACATTTCTGCATTAGCATATGTATGGAATGTACAGTGTGCATAATCAGCTGACCATGATTCTTTGCTCTCTGTTTGAGCAGCTTTGTTTATTGTCCTGTAAGTTAGTTTGGACTGTATAACCAAACTGTAATATCAGGTTTTATCCATTTAAAAGGATGGTATGATGAGTCTTAGGGATTCTGTAATCAACAAGGTTACTGACTGCTCAGTCCTGGCTGGAGACATTTTCCTGTCTCAGCCAGTCTCAGAGCTGTTCCCATGTAGCGGGATCAGCAGTTCATGTTACCTGTGTTTTCAGTCTTCCTGATCTCTTTCATGTCTGCAGTCAGGATCTTCAGGGGTCTCTTTCCCCATCCCCGTCAGATCTGATTGTTATTCATTTTGAAGGAATCCTTAGCTTTTCTTATCCTGTTGAAACAAGTACAAAACCTCTTCCCCAGTGTAACATTTCCTTCCATTCTGAAGTTATAACATATATATGCTAATCTATTTATCAGTCCTTGAAATCCAGTGTATTTTATCTGTCTGTGGGAGATCCCGTATCCCCATTTGTTTTATGAGTAAATTTTTTATTTCTGTATTCTCAGTTAACCTTTGTTTAGTTTTTATCAGTCAGAGATTATTTCTATGAGCTATCTTCGTAGTAGCCATCTCATTTAATAAGCTAGTAATTATTCTATTAGCAGTGGCCCACCTTATAAATTTTGAGAGCCAATTTTTGTTGTGTCTGGCTTATGGACAGTTTGGACAGTCTGTAACTGTCTTTGATATCAGGAATATCTTCTATTTTATGGCTTGCCCTTGAAGTTGGAGGTGTATTAATCTGTGCTTTCAATTGCTGCAAAAGATCTCTTCTCTATAAATTTATGGCTATATCAGCCATATATGGCTTTATTTTTTCTATTTAACCTTCAGGTCCTAAGTACTTAAGACACTTTATATTTTTTTTTATCTGGGGTACAGTTTTAACCCCTTGAAATTGAATATCTACCTCTTAAAGAAGTCAATCTGGAGGCCAAGATTTTGGTGAGAGTATGGTAGCATCTGCTCCTGGGTCTACCATTTTTTTTAAAGTTTAATATTATTTATAAATACCTTAATTATGACCTCCGATTATCTATATTTTACTGTGTTTAGGATTTTTAGTTGGATTTATTGGAGCTCCTCTCTCTATCAAATGTTTACTTAAATTTTGAGCAGTGTTGCTTTTCCTATCAGGCTTTAATTTCCTAGTTGCTCCCTAGAACAGTTTTTTCTCGGCTGACAGGAAAGTCTGTGATGTTTTCTGTGACAGCGTTCTGACAGTAAGGAACTGCCTCACATAGCTCTGGACGATCTACATTCATAAGCCCTGCTCTTTTGATATGCTTTACATATCCCAGGGAACTGTTTCCCTGGATTGTCATCACAGAAATATTATCTGTAGAGCCTGTTTGCTCACAGGTTTTTAGGAAATGACCTGGTCTTTCACAGCCAAAGCATTGGACATTCTGAGCTCTCAGCCCTTTTGCAGTTGCCTTTTCAATCATAACTGAAAATCATAAGCATTTGATTCAATATCTGTAGTAGTTTTAATCCATTCATAAGTAAGTGTAGATCTGGCCTTTAAACATCTAACAGCCTTTTTGTGTGTATTATTAGCATTTTCAAAGTCTAAAGATTCAATTAAATTTTCTCTAGCATCTGAATTTGTTCAATTTTCCCCTGAATTAATTTGAGAAAACTCTTTATTTTGATTTTTAAAATCCTCTAATCTCTCTTCTGTTGCCTGTAGCTTGCCATTCCACCTTTCAGTCCACTCCTTGTCTGTCTGTTCTATTGTCATCTTTCTTAAAGAGGATCTGTAAAATGGCAGTCACTACTGAATGTATAACTATTTCTATGCTGGTAATTAATTGTAAGAAAACCAAGTGGGATCCAGATGGCTTCTGCAGTGTTTTCCATTTCTTAATATGGAAAATATTTTCTTTTTTAATCTCTCTCTTTCTATGGAGACTGGTGTTTTTCTCTCCTTTCTTTGGAGACTTTATTTAGTATTTCTCCCTATGCCTTTCTATATTCAGTTTACTTTCTTCTGAGTTTAAGCATAATTTTAAATATTTTTGCCTGATCAGAAGTTTGGCTGCACTTGTATTTCTTCTGTGTGTTCTGCGCTTCCCCCTGCAGCTCAGCTCAGACCTTTCTCACTGTGACTGGCCCAGCCTCTGTCTTTCGTTCACAGGAGAGACAGTTCTGCCTTCCCCCTGACATTGGCCTTAAACTGGCATGCATTCTGATGGTTTGCCTAGGCCCACATGCCAACCTGGGTTGGCCGCTGCTTGCTTGCAATCTGCCATCCCTGTCCACCTGGCTCCCAGGCCTGAATTTCCACTTGCTATGGAAGAGAGGTCTGTTAAAGGAACTGTAAGCACCAGACCTGCCTAAGAAACTACAGTTGCTAAGAAAACATTTTTCCTCAACCCTTTACCCAGAACTTTTCAGGCTCTAAGCCTAGTTCTCTCTAAGTTTGGATTTCTGTGTAAGTTCTCACCCCAAAGTTGGTTTTCTATACCTGCGTTGCTCCCAAATAACTGGGGAGTGTTTGTACACCTGCTCTAGCCCATTTTAGCTCCCAAATAATTGCAAGGCTGCAAGCACTAGGCTGGGCAGGTTCTGAGCTAGTCTAACCCAACCAGGCTGCCTACTGCCCAGCCACATGTCCCGTTACTTGCCATCTGGTCTTGCCCTGGCTCGCTCTAATCCACGTTGTGTCCCCATGGCTGCCCTCTCATCTCTCTCTTCTCTCTCTTCTCTAGTCTGTTGGGACTCCTCACTGGGCTCTGAAGTCCTGCCTCCTCTGTCCTCTTCTGCCCAGCCATAAGCTTATCAGCTCTTTATTAAGCAATTAGAGATCATGAAAACAATTTTTACATAATATTGAGACCTGAGAAACTTGGCCGTGCCAACCTCCAGTCTACGAACAGATGTCTGGGCATAGAAATCAGCATTTGAATACACAGTGCTCAAGACCAACTCCCAACAGGTAGTTAGTGTTTTGGGTGCTGGGGGTAGATTACCCTAGACATTCTTTTGGAAGTGAGAGTGTCAACAAGTAAGCAAAGAATTACCAGCTCAAATGCAAAGATCTGGATTCATAACTGTTACAGGAAAGGCAGGAAAGATGTGGAATACAGGAAACATAAGAGACAAGTAGGGAAGGACAGTCATCACCAGGGAGAAAATACTTCAAAGATGGAGGCTTTAAGGTCAAATACTGGTGTGGTACTCTCAGTGCTCCTGTCTCCCATCAGTGGATTGCTGGCTAAGCTTGGGCACTGCAGATTCCCAGCTCTGTTTTATTTTATGTTTCATGTTTGCTTATTTTTCTTGTGTGTAAGGAAGAGAGGTGTGCATGCCATGGAACAAGACATTGTCAGAGGACCACTAGTAGTCCATTTTCTCTACTACCGTATAGGTTTTGGGGGTTAAACTCTTGTCAGGCTTGTCAGAAAAGGCCTTTGTGTGCTGAGCCATCTCACTGCCTCTCAGCCCTGCTTTATAGATAGAAAAGGAGGCTTAGAAAGCCTTAACCACTTGCCTAATGCCCATGAACTAAAAATGATAGTTGGGGATTCTTTTTTCTTTTTAATTCGGTGCTTAGCAAGCCTTGGGGGAACTAGTATTGTTTTCCTACACTCTTAGCAAGGCTTAGGTAGCAAGTAATTGTAAATCTTGTGAGGGAACCAGGCTTGAGTATTGTTGGACAGTGGTAAAGATGGCCTCTCGGAATCAAGGCTCCTGAGTTGCTCTATGTCTTCCAGCTAAAATCCCCTTGCCTTACAAGCTGAGGTTTGAGTTCGCCACCCAGGAAGAGGGGGACCCTGCTTTTTGTCGTTCAGTTGGTTAATGATGGGGAATGAATAGTATTCTGGGGCATAGGAAGTTTCAGTGAGGTTGAAAATAAAATCTCAGAAGTGGCTTGGCACTCTACTTCAAGCAGTGTGGCGTCTTTATCCGCTCACAGCTTGTCCTCATACATAGTACGTTATAGTAAGACTGTGTAGCAAGTGAACGGTTAGTAAAATATTGCTGAAAGTGGGTAACATTAAAAAATATCTTCTTCTTATTCTTTGACAATTTCAAAAGTATATACAGTATATGTTGATCCTATCCACGGCTAGGACCCCCTCCCCACCCCCTCTGGACACCTCTTCCAGAGTGTTCCCCTCCCCGCTTATTTTTATAACCCACTATGTCCAGTTAATACTGCAGATGAAATGTTGACTTGTCGTATGCAGGCTTTGTGCAGGTAACTATAGCTGCAGGAAGTTTATGAGTGCAGCAGCCATGTTATATCCAGAAGACAACATTGCATTCTTTGTGCCACATCTTTTGCAGTATTTCCTGAGCTTTTGGTGGGGAGGGATGATGCAGATGTCCTGTTCAGTGACATCTAACAGTCATTTATTCTCAGCAGTTTGGCCAGTCATGAGTCTCTGCGTTTACTGTTGCTGGCTACTAAAAGAAGCTTCTGACCAAGGTTGAAAGCAGCCCTATCTATAAACATAAGTATTTAGAAGGCAGTTTGACATGTCCATTTATAAAACCAACATTGTTGGATTCCACGCTAGGGTCTGTGACTTCCCAAGCCATGGGCTTTTGACCAGGTTCATGTACTAGACATGAATTCCCTCTCATGGGTGGAGTAAGCACAGAAAATAGTTGGTTGTCCTCATGAGCTTCCTGTCACTATTGCACTAGTGGGTACACCTTACTTGGCAAGGTGGTGCTGTAGCATTCAAGACCCACTTCTTGGTAATATCATTTCTTGGTAATGGCATTTCTCCTTGAAACAGCCTGACTGGAACCTTCCAGCACTGTGAGAGCTAGTAAGCAAGGAGGAGGTTTTCAGATCAATTCTGGGTTGATTTCTCCATGTCTCCAAGTGTAAAGTCTTACCGCGTAGCTGTCGTGGTCAACCAAGACCAGTGGTGATAGACTGCAGGGGAGGGGTGCTGTAGGGAGGGACGCACAACTGGCAGGGGATTCTCGTTCTCTCACCTTTGTCTTTTTAGGAGAAGCATTATCCACGTGTGCAGCATGTTCTGCCACTTTCTAATTAGCTTATAAAGTAGTGGATTTATGTCAGGTTTTAGTTTTGATTAGCCCACCCCCTGCCCTCTCACTTCTATCTCTTCATCCAATTCCTCCTTAAGCCTTTACCTCCTTTTCATTCCATATTACATGTTCTTCTGTTCCCCCACTCCTCAAGGATTCCCCACCCCGTACACCTCCTTCTCTCCTGACCGCTACTGATAATCCAAATTAAACATACAAATCTAAAGATGTGAAGCTAGGGTCTACATACGCAAAACACATGACAGTTGCCTTGCAGGGCCTGGGTGACCTGACTTAGTATAATTTTTCAGGTTCCATCCATTTTTCCTGTAAAAAAAAATCCATAATTTCATTTACCCTTTGCCTCTGAATAAAATCCTATTTTATGTATGTACCCCATTTTCATTATCGGTCATTAGGTGATGGACCTCTGGTCTGACTTCATTCTCCAGCTGTTGTGATTAGAGCAGTAATGAATGTGGTTGTGCGTCTCTGGCTCTGTGAGGAGTCCTTTGGGTGCATCCTCAAGAGTGAGATAGCTAGGTTGCTGTGGTTGGTAGTTCCACTTTAGCTTTAGAGATATCTCCACACTGCCTTCCGTGGTGGCAGTCTAGCACAAGCTAGAGTCCTCAGAGAGGAAAGAGTTGCAGTTGAGGAAATGTCTCTGTGATCCAGCTATGAGGCATTTTCTCACTTAGTGATCAGTGAGGAGGGACCAGCCCAAAGTGGGTGGTGCCATCCCTGGGCTGGTGGATGTGTTCTATAAGAACCCTACTGTGGATATTTCATATGTATCGTATTTCCTTTATTGTTATGTTTATTTGGATTCTTTGTTTATTATCTATTTGGATTATTTATCTTTTTATTGTTAAGGAGTAGAAACAGTTTTAAGGCTGGGGATATAGCACTATCTATGGTAGAATGTTTGCTACCATAGCATACATGAGGTCCCATGTTCAGTTGTCTCTCTGTGTGTGTGTGTGTGTGTGTGTGTGTGTGTGTGTGTGTGTGTGTGTGTGTGTGTGTGTGTAGAAGCCTCAATCAATGAAACAGTTTTAAGCTAAGTCCTTTAACTTTTTAACTTTTATCGGCCTTTGTTTCATTGCCGTTTTAGAACTTTTATTTATCTGTGTGTCTATGTATGGGGGAGCAGATGTAGTCAGAAGACAGTCTGTTCTCTCTCTCATGTGGGTCCCAAGAACCAGACTCAGCCCATCAGGCTTCGGCAAATGCATTTATCTCCTAAACCATCCTTCCTGTCCTCACTGAGCTTGAAAGTGTAAAAGCTGGATTTAATCACAGAATAGGTTTTGTTGTTGCTATTGTTTCTTTTGTTTTGAGACTTGGTCTCATATAACTGAATATCTGAAGCTAGTCTTGAACTCTTGACTCTCCTCTCTCCACCTTCCAAGTATTTTATTATGGGCATGCACCACCATACTCGCTCCAGCAGCTCTAGTAGTATTACGCGTGGTATTGGGTCATTGTTTGGGGTTTGTACTCAGTATCTTGTTGCAGTACTGTCTGTTGGGAGTATGAATTTTTGTGTCGAGTAGATCTATATTTCTCCTTATTTAACCCTTTAAAGCCTGTTTTTTTCTCTTTAGAAAATGAGATGAAGTGATACAGCACTTAGTAAAACACCTGACATTAAGAATGCAATAGCTGTTGGGTTTTATTATACCATCCTTACCTCATCTGATAGTCTGCAACTGGAATCTGCTCCCTGGATGGTGGAGCTTTGGATGTTGTTCACCGTATCCATTGCTGTTTAACCAACTGCCCAACAGGAACTTTGTTTGATATTACTCATTCATTTTGCTTATTTTTCTCAGGGTTGATTGGACTGCGCTGAGCAGTTGCTCTCAGTTGGCATCACCGCTACGCTCAAGTCATGTTGGGATAGGACACACCCTCTGTAAAATCGCTACATTGCCTGTCTTGGTGCTAGACTTGGTGCTAGACTTCATTGTGACTTGAGGTTTTTCTGAGCGAGCACTCCCAGAACTTTTGCAGAGCCTCAGGAATCTGCTAGTTGAAGGGGTTACAAAGGTCTGCTCAGAATTGGGGAAGAAATGGAATATAGGACTGGAGAGATGGCTCAGAGGTTGAGAGCACTGACTGCTCTTCCAGAGGTCCTGAGTTCAATTCCCAGCAACCACATGGTGGCTCACAGCCATCTGTAATGGGATCTGATGCCCTCTTCTGGTGTGTCTGAAGACAGCTACAGTGTGCTCACATATAATAAATAAATCTATTTAAAACAAAAACAAAAAAACAAAAAGAAATGGAATATAAGCTGTTAGGTAGGTAAGTATATAGGTAAGTAGATAGGTGGGTAGATAGGTAAGTAAAAGAAAAAGGAAAGTTTAGTTCTTTGACAGTTAGGAATATGTAGGTGATGTATTTTGGTCCCTTCTCCCCTTCTTATCCTATCTGATCCCCTTTCTACTTCCTCTAAACCCCCTCCTACTTTCACGTCTTTGTTGTTGTTGTTTTGGTTTATTGTGACCCTCTCGGTTACACCACTGAAGAAAGTGACTTGTCTTCCCCCCAGCAACTGTTACTTGCTCAAGGAGGAATTCGACTTTCTGATCCTATCCTCCATCCATAATGGAATTCTGATGGGCTTAATCTTGTGTGGGTCCTGAGCAGGCAGCCAGCTGCCAGGTAATGTGGGTTCATGAGTGCAAAGCCATGCTGTGTCCAGAGTTTTACAGAGCTCCTCCATATCATCCGACTCTGACATCCTTTCCTTCCACTCCTCCCCATGTTCCTTGGAGGGGTGATACAGGTACCACTTTAAGGCTGAAATTCAGCTTCTTGTTGTGGATGGCAAGACTCTAGACAGTCATTTCACTCTTTCATCAATAATTTATTTTTTGTCCCTCCTCTCCTTCAAATACTAGTTCAGGATTTAGATGAAAAATCACTAGTGGGGGCTGGAGAGATGACTCAGCAGTTAAGAGGACTGACTGCTCTTCCAGAGGACTGTCACCCATATGGCAGCTCACAATTGTCTCTAACTCCAAGATCTAACATCCTCACACAGACATACAGGTAGGCAAAAGAACAATGCACATAAAAATTAGATAGATAGATAGATAGATAGATAGATAGATAGATAGATAGATAGATAGATAGATAGATATTCATTCACTGGTGAAGTCTTACTGAATTTACTCACCTTGATTCTTTTTTCTCTTTTGTTAAAAATTTATTTTATGTGTATAGTGTTTTACCTGCACGTCTGTCTATGCACCATTTGAGTTCCTAGTGCCAGCAGAGGTCAGCAGAGGGCATTGGATCCTATGGAACTGGAATTACAAGCAGTTGTTTTCAGCCATGTGGGTGCTGTGAGTGAACCCCAGTTCTCTGCAAGAACAGTTAGTAATCTTAACTGCTGAGCCATTTTTCAAGCCTCGGGCTCTGTGTTCAAGTGCTAACAGACAGCTGGCCTGAAGTAAATGCTGAAACATCTGGTTGTCTTTTCCAGGAACTTCAGTGTTGACTACTTTGTCTTGGTTAAAAGTTTCCATAGATCCCTTACCCTAGTGCAATCAGTCCTGCATGTTGAGGAAGTCTATATATCACACACCTTTGTTCTCCCAAATGGCATTCTCCCATAAAGATGTCTGCCGGTAGAGGGAGATCTATTTGCCTAGTACTTGCTGATTTCTGAAAGGGTTTTAACAACCTTTCTGATACATGTTTTATTTGTTGGTTGGTTTTTTGAAATAGGTCTCACTGTGTAGCCCAAGCCATCCAAAAAGTCACTAAGTAGCCAAGGCTGACCTCCACCTTTAAGTAGTCTTCCCTCCTCAGACCCAAGTACCATGACTACAAGCATAAGCCCCATAGCCAGCTGACGTTCTTATTAAGTTCTCATTAAGCTGGGGTGTAGAAGCACTAAAGCTTGAAACTACATAGAGCGAACTTAGTGACCAGGCTCTAAGGAGTCGGGAAGGTCTGGTTTTCCTTCCAGTTTGGTGGTGTTCTTACGCAGAACTCGGAAGAGGCTCCAAAGGACTGTCTCAGGAATCTCTTTGTAGTCTTGGGTGAAGAACCTCTTTCCCCCACAGGTCTAGCATGCACTCCTCTGTAAGGATCTGAGACTCTGAGCTTTGTTTCCTCCCGTGGTCTTGTCCATGCTGCTCTGATACTGACATCAAAGATTGTATGCCTTGGAACATTATATTGTCTTGAGCTGAGCAGAGTACTAAGTACAAAACTGATGTCTCTATGATTGATGGCTCTGCCTCTAGACTGGAGCTCCCACCTGTGGGGTTTCTTCTTGGAGGGTCTGGTTCATTTAGTTTTCTGTCCGAGTGATTGGATGATTGGTGTAGAGTGCGGACACTTGGTACCTTTTATTAGGTGCTGTTGCCAGAACCAGGATGTAACCCAGGCAGAGTAAGACCCCACTTCATAATCATTGCAGTACATTTACCGTGTGGCCCCTTTATTGTTCAAAGCAATCTCCATCTACTACTGTACTTTACTGTCACTGCCTTCTTATGAGGAAGAGCTCTCCCGGTGCCCTTGGTTTCAATTTCCTCCTCTCCTTAGCTACCCAAAGCACTATTTTTGGCAACTCTTTTATTAGAGTAGCCTCTCTTTTGATACAAGCCTGTCCCTCCATCCTGGTGATTAATTGGGGAGCTTCATTCTGTGTGGTCACCTAGTCTGTCCTCCGTCTCTTGGGGAACTTTCTTTTTTTTTTTTTTTTCTTTTTTTTTTCTTTTTTTTTTTTTTTCTTTTTTCTTTTTTTCGGAGCTGGGGACCGAACCCAGGGCCTTGTGCTTGCTAGGCAAGCGCTCTACCACTGAGCTAAATCCCCAACCCCGGGAACTTTCATATGAAGCAATATGGTTAGAAAGTGAATTAACTTTCTAGGGCAGGAAGATTACCAACTCTAAGGCTTGAACTCTTGTCAGAAAGATGTAAGTAAGAGGTGCTGGAGTTGGGGATTTAGCTCAGTGGTAGAGCGCTTGCCTAGGAAGCGCAAGGCCCTGGGTTCGGTCCCCAGCTCCGGGGGGCGGGGGGGGAGGTAAAAGAGGTGCTGAGGAGGGAGGGCATGAGCCCTGCTGTAGTCAGTGGTCCCTTTCCCTGGCCAGCCTTCTGTACCATGTGTAAGACCCAGCATCTGCAAGAGCTGGCGTCTGCGCTGGCCCTGTTATGTATTCCTTGCTCTTCTGCCTGCCGTGGAGAAGGTGATGGAGGTAAGCGATCTTGACTGATTGGGAAGCAGAAGCCTTAGAGCCCAGAAGAATGCAGTGCTTTCCAGGTGGGCAGGTTACAGGCCTTGGCCCTCACCAGGGATGTTCACCGAGAAGTTTGGTAAAGATAAAGAGCCTCCTCTCCTTTATTTGACTTTGAAGTCATACTTGGCAGTTAATGGCTTCAAATAGAAATGTTTATTGTTAAAGTTGCTGTGCTGGGACTGTACTTGAGGGAGGTTGAAGGGATTCAATACTGATAATTACATGCTTAAGCCAAGGTATGGGGTCAAAAAATATGGAAAGAGTTGTCATGCGGGATGCCAGAAGAGTGACATTTGACACATCTCAAAATCTCTCTCTTACTAGGGCTAGACAAGGGTCATGGGCCGAATCACTGAACTAATAATCTATTTAACTATGCCACAAACACAGAAAGGAGTCAGTTTTTGTTTCCTTCTCCTGTGCATTTAACCGTCAATATTGTTGGTCAAAGATGAAGTACCTAAATTAAAATGTAAACTACTCAGCAGGCTGAGCATCTCCTGTAATGACAATTCTTACACACATACACACACACACACACACACACACACACACACACACACACACACACACACACACACATTCTGTGTCTTTGTTTTAACCCCAGGTGTGGAATGTGGGGTGCTTCAGATTGTGCACAGCAGCTGACTGTTGGATTGCTGGGGACTTTTCAGTGAGTTTGTAAATGCTAGGGCCTCACGAGGTGGAGTGAGTTGTTATTGGTTGCTGTTGGTCACAGTTTGTTAAGTAGTCATGTGCAAAGAAGAAACAAGAAGAAGAATTTAGATCTTCTGGTGCTGAAGATCAAACTTTTCCCAAAGAATTCAATGCCCCAATCAGCAGGGAGCATTCTAATTATTACGCTGACGCTGCCCACTTTCCAACCCCTGACTTTATTCAGGAATCTCTTTCCTTTCTCCGCCATCCTTTTTCCTCTCCTATCTAGTATTGGGGGGTTGAAAGGGTAGAAGAAAAGGGATGAGGAAGAATAGAAAAAAAGAACCCACAAAATAGCCAAAGACAGCTACAACTTCCCATATCTGCGACACTTTTTTTGAGGATCACTAAAGTGGCTGGTTTAATTGCTACTTCATTTAACCTTCATGACGTCAGAGCCCGCAGCCATTTATTTTGAGTTATAATAATCCCATATGTTTGTGCAGCACTTTGCAGTTTTAGAGCTGGGTGGTTTTTTGTTTGTTTGTTTGTTTGTTTGTTTTTCTTATTTTAAACATAGGTTCTTTTCATGAAAATGGCTTTAGTGAGCTGCGATCACACGATGAAGTTCACCCTTGGGTGTGCAGCTCTCATTGTTACCTAGTTGCAGACTTGTCATCATCTCCAAAAAAAATCTGTTAGCTATTAGCAGTCACCCCACCGTACATGTACACAGACCCAACCACTAATCTTCCTTTTGTTTCTGTGATTTACCTGTTTAGGCATTTCACATAAAAAGAATCACACAGAATATCATTTAGCATGGTGTTTTGAAGGCCCATTGTTTATAGCACGCTTCACCCTTTGCCTTGCCAGTCAATATGCTGTCATATCTGTAGTACTGCCTTCTGTTTTCACGCGTTTGCCGGTTGATGCACATTTGGGAAGCACACGTTGTAAGTGATGCTGCTCTGAGTGTTTAGGCACTGGTTTTGGAGTTATGTTTTTATCTCTCTTGGGTATATACCTTTGATGGAAATTGCTGTATCATATGGTAGTTCTATATTTAGCCTTTTGAGGTACTGTTTTTCAGGATTGGAGAGAGAGTTCCGCAAGTAAAGTACTAATGTACAAGTGTGAGGACTGGAACTCAAATCCCCAGAACCCATGTAAAAGCTGGGAAGGCACAGCAACTGCCTCACTTGTGAAACATGAGATTAAAAGTTTGGAGCCAGTGAGATAGTGAGCTCAAGGTTCCATGAGAAACCCTGCCCCAACACAGAAGGTAGTGTGCAACCCAAGAAGACCTGAAGTTAACCTCAGGACTTCACCCAAATGTGCTCTCAAATACACAACACATACACCCTCCTCCAAAATATCTATACCACTCCTGGGCATATACCCTAAAGATGCTCCAACATATAACAAGGACACATGTTTCACTGTGTTCATAGCAGCCTTAATTACAGTAGCCAGAAGCTGGACAGAGCCCAGATGTCCTTCAACAGAGGATTGGCTACAGAAAATGTGTTACATATACACAATGGAGTACTACTCAGCTATTAAAAATAATGATTTCATGAAATTTGCAGGCAAGTGGATGGAACTAGAAAATATCATCCTGAGTGAAGTAACCCAATCACAAAAGAAACATGTAGTAGGCATTCACTGATAAGTGGATATTAGCCCCAAAGCTTAGAATACCTAAGCTTAGAATACAATTCACAGACCTCACAAAGCTCAAGAAGAAGGAAAACCAAAGTGTGGATGCTTCAGTCCTTCTTAGAGGGGGAACAAATATACTCACAGGAGGAAATATGGAGACAAAGTGTGGAACAGAGACTAAAGGGAAGGCCATCCAGAGACTGCCCCACCTGGGGATCCATCCCATATACAGCCACCAAACCCAGACAATATTGTGAATGCCAAGAAGTGCATGCTAACAGGAGCCTGACATAGCTGTCTCCTAAGAGGATCTGCCAGAGCCTGACAAATGCAGAGGCAGATGCTCACAGCCAACCATTGGACTGAGAATGGAGGAGTTAGAGGAAGGCCTAAAGGAGCTGAAGGGGTTTGCAACGCCATAAGAACAACAACAATATCAACCATCCAGACCTCCAGAGCTCGCAGGGACTAACCCACCTCCCAAGAGAACACAGAGATGGACCTGTGGCTCCAGCCACATATGTAGCAAAGGATGGCCTTGTGAGGCATCAATGGGAGGAGAGGTCCTAGGTGCTGTCAAGGCTCCATGTTCCAGTGTAGAGGAATGTCAGGACAGGTAGGTGGGAGCCACCCTTATAGAAGCAGGGGGAGGGGAGATGGGATAGCCAGTTTCTGGAGGGGAAACTGGGAAAGGGAATAACATTTGAAATGTAAATTTTAAAAGTCCAATAAAAATACCAAGTATGGTTTTTAAAAAAAGTAGTTGTATGAGCTTATGTTCTATCAGCAGTCTAGGGGCTTCGATTCCCCAGCACCTGTCTGAGGGCTTTTTTCATGCAGTCATCCATGTATGCACTGGACGTCTGTTAATGGTGTTGAGTATCTTTTCATGTGCTTATTGGCCCTCTTTTTTTTTTTTTTTTCCCAAATCATTTGCCTTTTGTTTTTATTTTGAGACCAAATCTTACTGTGAGTACCTAGCTGGCTTTGACCAAGCTGGTCTCAAACTTGTGCTGATTCTTCAGCCTCTGCTTCCAGGATGCTGGTATTCTACCATATATCAATACTTAGCTCTCTGCCCATTCTTCATTTGAATTGTGTATCCTTTTATTGTTGAGTTGTAAGAGTTAGTATTGTTTTGTGCTTTTGATGTCAGATCTAAAGCCATGGCCCAACTTGCAGTATTTCTTCTAGAAGTTTTATAGTTTTAGCTCTCTTCTAGTTTTGTTTGCATTGCTGTAATAAAGACCATGACCAAAAGAAACTTGGGGAGGGAGAGTTTATTTCACCTTACACTCAGATGTCCTTCACTGAGGGAGATCAGAGCAGGAGCTGAAGCAGGAACCATAGAGGAACACTACTTACTGGCTTGCTCCTCGTGGCTTGTTCAGCCTGCTCTTTTTCTGTAGCACAGGGCCACCTGCCCAGCAGTAATATCACCCACAGTGGGTTGGGCCCTCTCACATCAGTCATTAATCAAGAAAATGTCCCTCAAACTTACCTACAGGCCAGTGTGGTTGGAGGCATTTTCTCAATTGAAGTTCCCCCTTCACAAATTAAAAGAAAGAAGCCAGGACAAGCACCTAAGAGTCTGTGGATCACTTGGTGTGAGTTTTGTACACAGGAGGCAGTAGGACTCTAGTCTCATACCTTTGTATATGAATGTCTTGGCTGTTCTCACATTATTTGGTGAGAAGGACTTTCTTTCTCCACTGAATCATCTTAGCAGCCTTGTTGAAAATCTGTGGACCCTTGGGGCTAGACAGATGGCTCAGAAGTGAAGCGTGTGTTCTGCTCTTCTAGAGGACCTAAGCTCAGTTCCCAGCACCCACATCAGGCGGCTGACAACTGCTTGTACCTCCAGCTGCAGGAATTCTGTGACCTCTGCTGGACACCACACACTTTCACTCACTCATGCACACACCAAAGCATATGTGCACATAAGTTAGAAAATAAAATATCTTAAAAAAAAAAAAAAAACAACGAAAATTACTGGAACTGGCCATGATGGTCCACACCTTTAATCCCTCTGCAGAGGCCGCTATATCTCTATTAATTGAAAACCAACTCGCTCTGTGTAGTGAGTTCCAGGACAGCCTGAGCTACTAGTGAGACCTGTTTGTTTGTTTGGTTTTTGTTTTTGTTTTGGGGGAGGAGAGAAGAAGAAAGAGAAAAATCACTGAACCCATAAATTTGAGTTTATTTCTAAGTTTTAATTTAAACCAGTTGAGATATGTGTATGTCATTTTTGCCAGTATCACATTGGAACATAATGGATTTTAAAGTTAGTAAATACAAGTTTTCTAGATTTGGGTATTTTTTAAAAATTGTCTGGGTTATTCATTTGTATTTACATGTTGAGTTTTAAAGTGAGATTATGCATAAAGTTGTGGACTATATTGAACCTCCTGACATCTTTCTGGTTACTCAGTCCTCATCTGAGACCCTTAGTGAGCTGTATTCTAGAGTGTACAGCTCTTAGGTCCTGGACAAGTTTTGTCAAATACTTTTGCTAGTCTTTTTTTTTTTTAATCCTTAAAGAAAAGATGTTTTCTAAGAATTTTGATATATCACGATGGATTGTAGAGTGAGACATTGACAGAGCGATGAAGGTCAGTGTTAACTGGCTGTTGATATTGTGTCTGCAACTCTGCCGAGCTTATTAGTTTATAGGGTTTCTTTCTTCTTCTTCTCCTCCTCCTCTCCCTCCTCTTCTTCCTTTTCCTCCTCCCCATCTTCTCCCTGTTCTTCCTCTTCCTTTCTCCTCCTCCTCCCCCTCCTCCTCCCCCTCCTCCTCCTCCTCCTCCCCCTCCTCCTCCTCCTCCCCCTCCTCTTCCTCCTCTTAGAATCCTTGGGTTTTCTAAATGCAAGATTATGTCACCTGTGCAGAGTCAAATCTTTTCTTCTTTTTAGTCTGGATGGTTTTCATTGTATCTTCTTGCCTTGTTGCCTGATTAGGTTCTTCCCTAAAGTGTGGAGTAAACAGGGTGATGGTTACCATCCCTCATTTTTATTCCTAATCTTAGAGTTTTCCTCTTTTTATCATGATGCGTGATGCTGCCTTGAGATTGGTATAGACCATCCCGTTAGGAAGAGGAAATTTTCTTCTGATCCCACTACCACATTACTCCGGCACCAACTGATTGTCATAGTTAAACCAGCCTCCCATTCTTGAGATAAATCCCACTTGGCCATGGCATCGCATTCATTTCCCATGCTGCTAGATTCAATTTGCTAGTGTTTTAATGAGGATTTTTACACTTATTTGGTCCTTAGAACAATCCTGTGATTATAGTCCTCCAGAAAAATTGAAGTATAAACTAGACAGTTTGCCTGTGACCACATAATGTCAGAACTGAAGCAAGAATGAAGACTTTTCCCCTCTTAACATAAATAATTCACCATTGACTTTCACTCCTTTGGGCTATTTGAGACAGGGTCCCACTATGTAGCCTAGACCTGCCTTGAACTAACAAGAGATTCATCTGCTTCTATCTCCCTAGTGCTGGGACCAAAGGCCTGCATTACCACATGCAGCCTGCTTCCTTTAAAAACAAATCACTACCAATACCATCCTGGACTGGAAACTCAGAGAGAGGGAAAGGGTCTTTTTAACCCTCTCATCACAAGTCCAGGTTTTGACCGTTATTCATGTGCTCTTCGATGTGTCTGTTTTGAGTCATGATCATCAGCAGGCAAAGTACATGTATAGCTCCACTTTCCTTTTTGGTGCTCAGCATTGGTGGTGCCTGTACATGCATTCATTCCTCCTGCTTCACATCTCATTGCCTTTCTCTTTACCTGGCACTGTGTATTTATCCCCTCCCCCTCCTCTGTCACCATAGCAACGGCTTTACCAAAGACTGTAATTGCAGAGTTTACTGAAAGAGTCTCAAGATTAAAATCTTTTGCTTTCTCCACCTTTTCTGATGTGTATATGGTCAGACTGTTACACGTTTCACATTGAGATTCAATCTCTTAGATAACCAGAAAGTTCCTATGGCAACTTGCAAGAGAGAATAGAGAGTGCAGGACAAACATTTAGCCATATCCATGTTGTTGGACTACACATGCATTCATTCCCTTGAATTTTCAGTGTATACATGTAACACATTGCTTCATCAATTTCAGCATTGTAATTTATCCCTGCCATTTTATTCCTGAGCTCCTGTATCATATTGGGTTTTAACTGTTTTTGTGTCTTTGGGTATTTTGCCTGATGTATGTTTATGTGCCTAGGGCCTATGGAGGCCAGAAAAGGGTGTCAGGTCCCCTGGAAATGGAGTTATAAACAGTTGTAAGCTGCCATGTGGGTGCTAGGATTCAAACTCTGGTCCTCTGGAAGAGCACCCAGTGTTCATAATTGCTGAGCCATCTCTCTAGCTCCTAGTATACAGTTTTTAAAATGTACTTCATAGACCAGTGAGATGGCAACATGAGTAAAGGCACCTGCCGCCAATCCTGATGTTGGAAGGAGAGCACCAACACCCAAAAGTTGTCCTGTCACACACACACACACACACACACACACACACACATACACACACACACAAATTTAATTAGTAAACATTCATCTTAGTGTTAGATCCCTGAGAGGATATCTTCTATAAGCCACATACTAATTATAACAAAGGCAATAAAAACACATTTAAAAAATTATCAGTCCTGATTATTTGTGTTGCCTCTCCTTCGTTATGTATATTTGGAACTTGCTTATGCATTAATCAAGTAAACCATATGCATGTTCAAACATAAAATGCAAGAGTATATGTACTTACTAATTTTCTTCCATTTTAAATTCAAATGGAATTGCCTCATTTTATAATTTAACAGCATTCTGAAATGGACTTTTACTGCCAGCAAAAAATAATGTGTTTCTACATCTCAATTTGAAGAGTAAAATTTATAGTGTCTAGTACTGATTGAGTGCTGTAGTGCTGTTTTTTCTTTTAATAGCTTTATTAAGGTATATTTGTATATATAGTATATTTGATATGCATGTTTATAGAATCTGTTTTGATGCATTTTATTCATGTGTACATATATGACACTATCTCCATAAAGAACATCAGCATAAGAATATAACCAACATTCCTCTCAGAAGTTTCCTGGTGCCTCTTCTAGAAACCAGCATCATGCACCCTTTCACCAATGACTTCCTTCACTTAACACAGTCGTTTTGGAGTTAGTCTGTGCTGTCATGTGTCTCAGTAGTGGGTTCTTCTACGTTGGTTGTTTAGTATTCCATTTTGTAGATAATTTTTGTGTATTTGTGCTGCTATAAGCCTTTTATGAACTCTCGTGTGAAGATCTTTGTGTAGGCATGTGTTTTGCTTTTTAGTTTTAGGAAAACGGCTCTATCGTGTCCTAGGTATGAATATAACGCAGCTGGTCCGGTCAGTAGCTGTGCAGTTGTACTTTATTGTGGTGAGTGACGTAGGTGAACATCTGTATATGTCTATTTTGCTCTTGCCCTGGTTTTCTTTTTGTTGCTGTGATTAAACAGACTAAAACCAACTTGGGAAGGGAAAGGTTTAACTTAGAGATTATAGACCATCATCAAGGGACGCGGAGGTAGAGACTGAAGTAGAAACCACAGAGCAGTGCTACTTACTGGCTTATGTCCTCTGCTCAGCCAGCTTTCCTGCACGGCCCAGGACAGCTGCCTCGGGATGGCACAGCACTGCACATAGTGAGTGCGCTAGACCCTCTTCCATCAATTAGCAATCACGATGTCCACAGATAGCCCACGGGCCAACCTGATAGAGGCGGCTCCTCAGTTGAAGCTTCCTCTTCCTAGGTCTGTCAAGTTGACAACTAAGTCAGCCTTCACAGCAATGTTTGTTCCTTCATCTTTCTTCATATGTTCACATCTTTTGACCACTTTAAAAGGATTTTATTTTATTTTTTATTTTCAAGAAAAGATCTTACTGTGTAGCCTTGGCTGTCCTAGAACTCTGTGTAGACCAGGATGGCTTCAAACATACAGAAATCTACCTGACTCTATCTCCCAATGCTGGGATAAAGGGTGTGTACCACCACTCCTGGCCTGAACAAGGTCTCTTTAACATTTATTTTGTGTGATGTGTACATATGTGGATGTCAGGGGACAATTGTTAGAGTCTGTCCTTTCTCACCATGTTGGTTCTGAGGACCCAACTCAAGTTTCCAAGTTTTAAGACAAATGTCTTTACTTCTTAGCCATCTTGTCAATTTTTAAAACTGGATCTATTGCAGTATTGACCCAGTTACTGCACTGGGTGTCTTTGCTCTGTTCTCCCTGGATTGTGGCTTGTCGTGTCTTTGCTGCTGGTTCCTGCTATTCTTCATTTTGTCTTTCGAAGTATGTCATTAAATTTGCGCATTGTACAATGATATTTGAAGAGCAAAGGTTCTTAATTCTGATGAAATCCAGTATATCAGTTTTTTCTTTTTATTAAAAGTTTGTACTTTAGGTATTTAAGCTGTACAACTTTGAAGTCTTAAGATTTTCTCCTGTTTTCTTCTAGATATTTTGTGTTTCTGTCTTTTAACCGTAACATGGTTTTAGTAACTTGGAACAGTGTGAGAGCAGCCAAGGTCTGTTGTCTGTGTGGTGTACACTTGTTGGAAGATTCTTCTTTGTCATTGAACTGCATTGAAACCAATGCAGAAATAGCCATCAGATACACTTAGTCTATCTACTATGTCCCATTGGCCAGCTCCAGTTACAAGCTTTTATGATTGTTGTAACTTTAACATACACCTTGGAAACAAGTAACAAAATATTTCCAACTTTGTTCTGCCTTCAGAATTGATTGGGCTATTCTACCTTGTTTTCATTTTCATATAAATTTTAGAATCAGATTGTCAGTTTCTTTCCAAAAAAGTAAATAAAATATGTTGATGTGCTGGGCATGGTGGCACACACCTTAATCCCAGCACCCAGGAGACAAAGGCAGGCAGATGTCTATGTATGAGTTTGAGAATAGCCTGATCTACAAAGCAAGTTCCAGGACAGCCAAGGCTACACAGAGAGAAACTGCCTCAAAAAACAAAAACAACAAAAAATGTTGAAGCTATAACACTTGGAAATCAGTTTGAAGAAAGTCTTTTTTAGCAGTGTTCTGTCTTTTTAGCTATGGACGCTGTCTGTTTCTCCATAGTCAGGTCTGTGTTTGTGGTGCTGGGCTTGCAGGCTGGATAAGGTCATTCACTTCAGAGCACAGAGCAGCTCCTTTCATCCTAGCAGCCCTAAAAGGGACTGTACGGCCTACGGTAGTTAAACATGGCACCTTCCCCGAGGCCATGAGGTTGGTAGGTAGTAGAACTTGATTTCAGATTTCAGTTTGCCCCATCTTGGGTTTCTATTGCTGGGCTAAAACTCCATGACTAAAAAGCAACTGGGGAAAGAATGGGTTTATTTATTTCATCCTACAGTTTTATACCACTGTTCATCAGTGAAAGAAGTCAGGGCAAGAACTCAAGGCAGAAACCTAGAAGCAGGAACTGAAGCAGAAGCCATGGAGGAGTGCTGTTTCCTGGCTTGTTCTACCTGCTTTCTTTTAACTCAGGACCAAGTGCCCAGGGGAGGCACCACCCACATCAATCGTTAATTGAGAAAATCCACTGCAGATTTGCCTATAGGGAATCTGATGGAGACATTTTCTTCAGATGAGGTTTATCTTCCCAGATAACTCTAGTTTGTGTCAACTTAAGAAAAGACCAGCCAGGAACGACCCTTGGAATCTTGGCTCTTGATTACTATACCATGCAGTCTCTGGGATTCCCAGAATGACACAGAAATAAGTAGAAATGCTATTACTGTACTGGCAGAATTAATTACTTAACTGAGTGGACATGTGAAAGACGAAAAGGGAGACAGAGATGGAGAATGAGAAATGGCTTTTTCAGTGCATTGGATTTAAGTATCTATTGGATGTCCCCCAGGAAGCTCTGTAGAGGAATCTGAAACTTGAGAGAATCTTAGCACTGAAAAGTATTGTATGGTTGGCTAAAGCAAGAACAGCCTGTCTTCTAAGACCACATGAGAACAAAAACACCAGGAAGAAGACATCAGCGTTGTCCAGTGAAGTGAGAGGTCCAGCTAAACAAGATCTGGAAAATAAAATCCTTCAAATTTTTCAGAGATTAATTTGATCAGAAGCTAAATTGACACCGCTTGGAGGAGTCAGGAGAAGATGGAAACACAGATGCTAAGTGTGCACCACACTTTCCAGAAGTCTAGATGAGAAGCAAGCCAGGAGATTGACTGATAATAGCTAGAGGGACTGACTGAGTTAAGGAAATAGTTTCCCTCAGGTTAAAAAGGATTTGGTTGAATCTGTGGCCTGAGTAGGTAGAGCCCAGAGAGGGTGATGAACTCGTACTAAGGAGACTAGGTGAGTGTGAATGTAGTGTGAGAGACTTGAGGTAGAGGTAGGAAGTTGAAAAAAAATGTATAAAGGCTCCAGTATTTGGGTAAAATAAGAGTGCCTATATTTATTAGTGCCATAAAAATGGTAGTTGAAAGCCATCCAGTTTTGTAGTAATAGAAGAATTAGCCAAGGCTTATAAAACTCGACCATGGACTCTAAAAGCCTGACCATGATGCTGACCTTGAAACTGCCTGCTGCAAAGTGTGCAGTGGTGTGATTTTTTTTTTCCTAGCTGAGTGTAACTGTCCAGAAGTGACAGCATAGCCCACAGATGGGCTCCTCAGTTGGACGGATTCAGTGAGAAAATTGGACATGCAAAAGAATCCGAATGCCTGCAAATAAGAAATTAAGAATCAACTGTAACCTGGGAGGAAACAAGAAAGGATGTGGTGGAGTTGCCAGCAAGCCAGACTAAATATGTATGGAAGGGAGGTTGAATCTGTGCACTTGTGTGTTTGTTTGATTCAGGATATGTTTATTAGAATGGTTTTCACTCATCTGAACTCAGATAATTGTAGTATTGCTTCCGCCTGGAGGAACATCCTCCTGCCATCCTTACTTTCTGTCTCTAGGCTGAAAGTGGAGTGGCCAAGTCTCAAGATGCCAGTTAGTAAGGCTGAAGATCATGGGGATTAGAAGTGTCCAGGGCATTTCATGTTCATGGCATAGGAATTGGGGCTCTGTATCAGCATTGCTTTTCCTGCTTCCACGTCTGGGAAGTGTGTTCTTACAGGGAAGTCACTCTAGGAAAGGCAAATCTGTGTTTTTTAAAGTGGCTTTGTGGACATTGTCAAGATCCAAATATAGATGCACAGTAAGTACTAGAAGTGAAAACCATAGGAGTTAAAAGAAAGTATAATTAAGGAATTCAAAATGGATTACAAGATCTACAGTTTTTTTTTTAACAGAATGAGAAGAGGGGCAAATGTAAACATTTATATCATTAGTATTATAATATTTATATTTTGAAATAGTTTCACTTGCTAGAAAAGGCTTTTGAGATTTAGATATGGAGGGGGAGGGAGGATTAGGAATAGACCTCAGTACAGTAATGGGAAGGAAATATAATTCAGCCCTACAAGAACAAAACAAAACAGGTCTCCGTAAATGAGCAGCCTTGGCCAACCTCAGTCCAAGAAGGTAGTCTGTTATTGATATCCATGGATAGATGGCTACATGTCACCATGTGCCTGTGAAGTATATATGAGGAGTGGCACCCTTACCTAAAGACTAGAGGACAGTACCAAGGAAGGGGAATCTGACTTCTGTCTCATCTGCCTTTTCCTTCATAATCTTGTAACACTTCTTCATGCATTCAACTGTGTTAAATATATGACCTAAAAGTTGTAAAGATGGTGGTGATGATGATGATGATGACTTTGTATCAAAATAAATAACATTGTTCCAAATGTTATTTAATACCTAACAATGCTGTGTGCTAAGTTCTCTTTTTATCTAGGGTCAACATAGATGACACATTAATACCTGGACAGAGCAGTAGGCCTGCAGCTGGCCTGTGTGCGAAATGTGAGGAAATTGTAGGAGAGTCTTTTGTGAGTGCCAGGAAAGACCTTACGTAGCCTTACTGAGACACATTTCACACATCATAAAGTTCACTCAGTTAGATTTGATGCTTAAGGGATGTATGAGAATGGTCACAGTTTGCCATTACCACTGCTAAGTTTCAGAATTCTTTCAGTGCCACAGATGGAGACCTCATCGTCTTGCCTATACTGCTCCTTTGGTTAAGTCCTACCTGCCAAGCCACTCTGAGTATTTCACAGACATGGAACCAACAAGTTTCTGGGCTCTTCTCTTGCCTAGCTTGGTGTTTTGAAGCTTCATCTATGTTGCAGCTTCTGTCATTTCTTTGTGTGCTTTTTAACTGCCAGTTAATATGACATTACTTGTTCATCTCTAGGCAGGCAGTTTCTTTAAATTGTTTCTTCATCGAGGCTTTTATAAAGCTTGGCTGTTGGAAACATTCATGTATATTTCAGGTGAGTGTAGGGTTTGAGCCTTGGGAGGTGACTGCTGAGCCAGACAGTGCCTCTCTCTATCTTTTTGAGAAGTGGCTTGTTTCCACCAGCACCTTCTGAATGTTCGCTTTTGTCTTTTACCCTATGTATTCTCGTTCTGGGTAACCTAGTAGGTAGAGCCTCATCATTGTCTTCATTTCCCTGGAAAGTCATAGAGAACTAATAACAAATTTTTCTTTTAAAAGTATTTATAAACATGCATGCACTATGTGTGTGCTTTTTTATTGTTGCTAAGAGTATTTACACCTTCTGGTTATAAATTCTTTATTACATATGTTATTTGAAAGTATTTTCTGTCATGTGTATTGTCTTCAATTTCTTGATGGTATGATTTGAAACAAAAATTAGTTAATTTTGATGAAGTTTAATTTTTCTTTTGTGACTTATACTTTTGATCTCATATCTAAGAAACTTTTGAATAACTCAAGAACACAAAGGTATAATAGATTTTGAAATTAAGAAGTGTGAGTACTCAAATTTTGCCCTTTTTATGTTAGCTATTCATTTTCATGAGAATTTTATCAGTAACATTCTGTGCCAGAAACAAATGATGAAAATCTGGGATCCTGATAAAGGATTTGTTGAGTTTGTAGCCCAGTTAGTACCGCACTTTCATACTCACAATCTCCTTCCCTCTGAGCACGTCTTTCTGCTGTTTTTTTTATTGTTTTGTGAATTTCGGGGTACAGATTTTGTACATATTTTCTCAATTTATCCCTGTATGCTTTAGTCTTTTTACTATTACCATGGAATCATTTGTTTGTTTGAGACAAGGTTTTACTATGTAGCCCTAGCAGGACTGGAACTCTATGTAGACTAGGATGCCTTCAGGCTCCTGGAGATCTGCCTCCCCCTGCTTCCTAGGTACTGGGATTAAAGACATGTGCCAAGATTACTTTCTCAATTTCACTTTTATGTTGTTTATTGTTATGTATAGAAAATACACTTTTGTTTGGTGATCTTGTATCTTTACATTGTTTTGTTGTTTAATTTTTTTGTGTGGATTCCTTAAGATGTTTGTACACATGATCAAGTCATCTGTGAAGGAGGGGGTTTACTTCTTTTCAGTTTGGATGTTTTTGTTTCTTTATATTGTTTAGTGATCCTAGAACTACCCCAAGTCAGCTAGAACGGACAAGACTTTCTCACCTTGGTTACGACAAGATGCTAGGAGTAAGACAGTCTGTCCCTGTTAAGCCTATTGACTGAAGATGTCTGTGCTAGTTTTTTTCAACTTGACACAATCTAGAGTTCTCTGACAAGAAAGACCCTCAGTTGAGAAAATTAGATTGGCCTGTAGGTAAGTCTGTGGGCATTCTCTTGCTTAGTGAGAGGGCCCAACCCCTGGGCAGGTGGTTCTGGGTACTATAAGAAAGCTAGTCCATAGCTGCATTCCTCTATGCCAGTGTTTCTCAACCTGTGGGTCACCATCCCTTTGGAAAGCCCACCAACCCTTTCACAGGAGTCATATATCAGACCTCCTGCATATCTGATATTTACATTACAATTCATAACAGTAGAAAATTGCAGTTTTGAAGTAGCAACAAAAATTTTTGGTTAAGGGTCACTATAACATGAAAGTCACAGCATTAGGAGGTTGAAAACCACTGCTCTTTCCCCTTTTCTTTAGTGCCTGCCTTCAGGTTCCTGCTTTGCTTAAGTTCCTACCTTTGCTTCTCTCAATAATGGATAGTGATCAGAAAGGTCTAAGCCAAACAAGCCCTTTCCTCCCCAAGTGACTTTTGGCTATGGGTTTTGCCACAGCAATAGAAAGAAAACTAGGATAGTCTCCCTTTGTTGTGGACAGAGAGTGAGATTGAAATTGACGGGTATTCTGGGCAACAAGTTCACATGGAGGTCTAGCCAGTGTGTAGTGAATTTGAAATGGGGCTAATAAAAGAATGGCATGGTCCAGAACCACAGTTGCAACTGGAAACTTGGTGTTTATCAGACTTTCCAGCCAGCTAAACTAACTTTATATTTTGCAGAGGATTTCTACCAGTTTGCTTAGACAAGACAATTAATCTGTATTGATTTTTTTTCTTTTTTAGATTTTAAAACTACTTTAAATTGTGCATCAGTGTGTATGTCTGCATGTGAGTATGTACACATGAGTGTAGCAGGTATCCTAGGAGGCCAGAGAAGTCAGAGCCCTGAAACTGGAGTTGTAAGCTGCCATTGGTGGTGGGTCCTAGGAACCAAACTTGAGTCTTCTGGAAAAGCACCCAGTGTTCCTAACCTCTGAGCCATCTCTCCAACCCTTGATTATTTAAAGCAAATCATGATTCCGACTCAAGTTTTAAAAGGTAGAAGGGGGGAAATTCTTTGGTAATTTCATCATGAATACAGTTGTCTTAATTTTATTTTACTTTTTAGAAGAGAAAAATTTAAAATAATTCTGTGTGGCATTTTGAATAACAGTGGCCCACAAAGGAGCATATATTTGAATTTTTGGTCTTCTGTTGGTGGACTGTTTAAGAAGAATTAGGAAGTGTGGCTTGTTGGAGGAGGTATGTGTCACTGGATTGCTAAGAGATATTGGATTGGGGATCTCAACTTGAGACCATGAGAGAGAAAGAAGAAAAACAGGGGAGAAGAAGGAGGTAGCCATTAGGCAGACAGACCATAATAAGCACATGGCCAAGAGAGGTTCGCCTGAGGATAGACCACTACGACAGAAACAGCCCAGACAGGACAGATTGGCAAGTAACAGGCACTTATATGGGTTTTAGCAACATCATCTGGTTAGAATAGCTCAGAGCCTGCCCAGCATAGTGCCAACAGCTCATTAATAAAATTGGTGTCATATGTCATTTACTCAGAAGCTAAACAGGCCATAGGGAGGTAGTCACCCCAGTAGATAATAACAAAAGAGGCATAGTAAAGTCCCCTCAAAACAATTCTGCAATACTGGGGGTAAGCTTTAAGATTGTAAAAACTCAGGCCAGGCCAGTCTCTGACTCCTACTTGTAGACCGGCTATCACTGCCCCTGTGCCATGCCTGCGTGCCTGTCTGCCACCTTGCTCCCCACCACAATGATCGTGGGTCACCCTCTGAAACTGTAAAGAAGCCCCCAATTAAATGCTTTCTTTTATAAATTGCTTTGGTCATGGTGTCTCTTCACAGCAGTAGGACACTGATAAGACAAAGGATGTCCTAAGGAGCCTGGTTCAACACAGCTGACCCTTAGGCGATCTCTCTGTAATGTGCTTTACTTTTGAATAACTGGTGTTCAACATATCCTGTGTAAAATTGTGGATTTGGATGTAACTTTCTACATTTTGTACATTGCACAGAATTAAGTTTGTTTTGTCTGTCTCTAAGCTTCTTCAGATCTTAAGTCTCCCAAGGACGTGTTTATACCTTAAGGTATGTCCTAGATATCTAAAGCATTTCTTTGTACCAGTAGACACTTGTTAACCATTGGCAAAGGTGAATGTGATTGCGATAGTGAACCAAGCATTGTGACAGACACATAGATCCCATCATTCAGGTGCTGACTTAGAACAATGAAGACTTCAAGGTCAATCTGGGCTACAGAGAAAAACCCTGGCTCAAAATGTGATCAAAAATACAAAAATCTCTGATTACTTAGGAGGCATATTAAGTATAAATTGTTTCATACTTGATATGCAGATTTTTCATAAAGTTGGAGGTCACTTGAAAGTTATGATTTTAAATGTCTAATGATATACAAGAGTCTTGGCACTAAATTGTTTGCAATCCAGTCTTACTATTTATAGATACTCTTTTACTAGAGTCTGACTTTCAACTTCTTATGGACTTAATACCAGTCTGTGACTCTTAATCCTGACATCAGCCTGGAGGGTCAGCAGTAACTGTAAAGGGCTGGTGAGATAACTCAGCAGGTAAAGCAACCTGATTTTGATCCCTGGACCATGTAGAGGTGGATGGTGAGAGTGACTACACACATGCACTCAAACACATATACATCATATACATACACAAAATAATAATAGTTTTAAAATAGCTAGTTAAAACAGCCTTTGGAAGCAAAACCATACCTTGGTTTTTGTCTGTCTGCCTGTCCTGTAAAAGAAGAAATGAAGCAGGGCTCAGGAGAAGCAGAAGGTGAGAAGTTCTGGGGAATTGAGCAGAGTGAAATCTGAGATGAGCTGCTGTTTCCCCAGCTTCTCCTAATGTCATTATCTTCAGACTCTGGATGAGCCAACTGGCTACCTATAGTTCTCACTCTGCCACTATGGGACCCCTAACATTTTATTTAAAGGCTCCCCTAGTGAGCTCGACTCTGTCTTGGTTACTCTTCCTGTTGTTATGACAAAATACCCTGACAAAGCAACTTCTGGAAGAAAGGGTTGACTTTTGACTCACAATTTGAGGGTGTAGTTCATCAGGGTAGGGAAATCATGGTGGCAGGCGCTGTCTCCACAGACAGGAAGGAGCTAGGCTCCCACCTCAGGTGATGTAATCTATAGAACAGAATGCTATGCTTAACAGAAGCTCCCAGGGGGCAACCTAATCTCTACCCAGAAGCAATCAGTACTACTACAGGCTCCTATAAAATACCAAAGACTGGGTAAGTTAAGTAATCGACACACTGACTTTTCTCCGCTCTGGAGGCTGGGAGTTGAGGTCGGGGTGAGCATATGGCTGAGTTCTGATAAGCCGCAACTGACTTACAGTTGTCTTCTCACCTGTGCTCATGCATTCTTTCCCTACACTGTACTTGTGAAAAGAAACAGCAGGCTCCCTGGAATCGCTTCTTCAGTGAGCATTGAGCCCACCGTGAATGCCTAATCATCTCCTAAAGGCTTGTGGTGTGACAAGACTTTTCCTGGGGAGGTGCAGCACATACTACCTACTCACCCCACATCCGGAACCTATACCAGACCAGAGTACAGGTCCCACCAGAATCCAACTGTGTGAATCAAGAGTTTTATTGAGGTTTCTTATAGGAATATGGGTGAGGGGTTGCTTACAAGAGCAGAAGAGATGGTGGTAGCTTACAAATCCAGACCACAATGTACAACCCTGCAGGCAGCTCAGTAAGTTGCAGAGATCTTTCCTGGTGCCTCAGTTGGTCTAAACCCCCTTATTGGCAGCTGTGCTGGTTTCTGCTTCTTGCAGGCAGCTAGTCTAGTCTAAAATCTTCATTTCTGCTTTTTTCCTCTCAGTCTTTTTTATAGCTCATTTTGTTTGCAAGTCTTTGCAGCGTGGCTTCTATCCTTCTAAGGGGACTCTTAGCTTTTATTGCTTACTCTGGAAGCAAAGGGCTAGTGAATCTTGTCAGTTTCAGGGACTGCCAGAAGCTATTTTGAATTGTTTACCTTCTTTCTTACAGAGCTTTCTGTAGTATTGTTTTTATTCTCAGGGGAAACTGTTCCACAACAAATTCCATCATATTGGAGCTTAGGCCTTCAGCATTTGGAGGGTCCATCCAATTGTGTAGCCACAATCACTCAGTACGTAGCAAAGGTTCTGTTCCACATTTTGTTCTTACGAGAAATGATGCCGTGAAATTCTCTGTAGCTCTTAACATTTATATGTGTAAAGGGATTTGTATTGTTCTCCTTCCATTCTCTGTAGTCACAGAACTTAGTAAGATTGGATTCGAATAGAAATACTTATTCTTTCATTTATTAGATACTCTTTGAGCATTTGCTGTGCTCCAGGAACTATTGCTAACACAGAGAGACAGTGAGCGAAATGAACAAATGTGTTCGCCCACTTTGAGGTTACCATTTTTTTAATTAAATTAGAAATTAATTTAAAATATATGAGGTAATAATAGCTAAGGAGATAAAGTGGGAAATATTAGGAATGTAGACAGCTTACAATTTAGGTAGGTGACCAAAGAAACGGTTACTTCAGGTAGTGTATCAGTTAAAGGACAAGAGCAAGTACTGACTTGTATGCCGCTAGATTGGGAGCTGAGATGCTACTAGGGACAGCGCCTTAACTCAGAAGCCCACGTAAGGCAAACCTGCTTGTTTTTAGATGCCAACTCCCCGCTTCTACGCACACCGCCCTCCTCTGCACCCTATCCTGTTTTGTGACAGACACTCTGTTCTAACTAACAATTTTGCAGCCTTTTTGTAAAACACAGTCTGAAATAAGATGTTTTATTTTAGCACCACTGCTGCCAGAACTGAGCAGGTCTGGCTGGCTTGGAGTCTGTACCAGCCCCTGAGGTGGAATGGGATTTAAGTAGCTCCGTGTGCCCTTCCCCCCACCCCCTAGGTGCTTCGTTGCCCCTGTCTGTCCTACCTTGCCTCATATCTTTCTGTGTAACTTTCTACCTGATTCTGACCTCTGCTTTCTTCTCTGCTTTCCACTCTTCCTCTTGCCTTGTTCTCATCACACTGTATTTCATGTCTCCCTTGTCCCTTCTCCCTGTATTTTTCTTCTTTCTCCATCCTGTACCTTCTAATGTATGTGGAGAACAAGAGTTACACAGGTGAAGAGTTCTGTCCATTTCTTCAGAGTAAGTCATATTTGGCATCTCAGTAGCCTCCCCTGACGCAGCTGCCTGCACATTCAGAACCTGCCGGGGAGACAGTCTAACCTTCTGCCCGTAGTCTCTTAGGAGATAAATGACTGCTAATCTTGGCCAGCCTGGCCTTGCGAGAGCCTGTGACCTTGAACTCATGCCCATGGCACATTCACACTTACTAGATTATGGGATGACATTCCATACCAGTCGGATCATGAGAGGCTCAGTGTGATCCCAGGAAGGAAGTACAGCAGGTGATGGAACGTACACGTCAGAATGCTACTGTCTTCACACTACCTGTCTGGGATGAGCCTGCTGTTTCCAGGACAGTCTTAAGTCCCACTCTTTGCCCATAGGATCATTCTCAGTATCTTTTCCTTCCAAGACCTAGAAAGACACAAAATTCTGCCCAGTTCTGTCCTGTTACTGCAGTGCTTTTAATGGGAGGCATCCTAGCTCCTTCCTTCTCAGTCTTCAGATTAGAACCCATTTCAGGGTTGGAAGGATGCTTGCAAATATCTAATTAACCAGCCCTCAGATGCCTAGTCCATAAGATTGTGTGATTGTGTGGTTCAATTTTGAATCTCTCTCTGTCTCTCGCTCACTCACTCTTTCACTCTCTAACTGTCTGATCTCTTAGATTTGTGACTCTCACAGTTACCCGTTATCATTTGTCTTACCAAACATTGTATTGAACAATGCAGTGCGCATAGAGTCCTGCATATTATGCTAAACTACCACTTCTTCATCCAGCTGGCCAGCAGAAAAGGAGAAAATGCAGAGACACTTTAAAAGTAAAAAGGTGGGCTGGAGAGATGGTTCAGTGGTTAAGAGCACTGACTGCTCTTCCAGAGGTCCTGAGTTCAATTCCCAGCAACCACATGGTGGCTCACAACCATCTGTAATGGGATCTGATGCTCTCTTCTGGTGTGTCTGAAGACAGCTACAGTGTGCTCATATAAATACATCTTTGGAAAAAAAACAAACAAACCCTTAAAAATAAAAAAAAAATTTAAGTGTAAAGACATATTTTTTCTCTTCAAAGAACTGATCATCTACTGGGGAAAACCAGAGATGTGGAAGTATATTAAGAAGGTTTGGAAAATAAATATCAAAGCAATTGTTCCTTAATACAATATAGAGCTTTTTAGAACAACTCCCAGGTATGATTATGCTAGATATGTAAAATCTAACTTACAATCAGTGGATAAAATAACTGTATATTATGTTTTTCCCCTTGAACTTGTAAGAAAGTAAGCAATGGTGTCTTTATAACAACTAAGATAAGCTAGCTGTGATAATTTGTATATACTGGCCAGGGAGTGGCACTATTAGGTGGTGTGGCCTTGTTGGAGTAGGTGTGTCACTGTGGGTGTAGGCTTAAGACCCTCATCCTAGCTGCCTGGAAGTCAGTCTTCACTAGCAGCCTTCAGATGAAGATATAGAACTCTCAGCTCTGCCTGCACCATGCCTGCGTGGGTGCTACCATGCTTCTGCCTTGATGATAATGGACTGAACCTCTGAGCCTGTAAGCCAGCCCCAATTTAATGTTGTCCTTATAAGAGTTGCCTTGGACATAGTGTCTGTTCACAGCAGTAAAACCCAAACTAAGACACCAGCCTAGAGGATTAGTCTAAATCAAAGAAAGCTTTCTGGAGTTGACTTGTTTTAGGTCAGGTTTTGGTGAAATTGGGTCTGTAATGAACTTCTGGAACTTTCCTCCATCATCTGTCATCTACAGTTCTAGAAACTATCCTAACAACCTCCTACTCCAAAAACTCTTTAGGATTTGTAAGTCCGTTTCCCACTTGGAACTCCGCCCATCCATATTTTTTGTACCATTAACTTTAAGATCACCTCCAAGAGTCCCTGGGGTGATCCAGTGTTCTGAGACTTACTGAAGGCCTTTAGCATTATCAAGCAGGCCTCAGTGGAAACCGTAGAGCCCTGAGAACATGAGGAACAGTGAAAGGAAGAATACTCTGTTGAAATGATTTGTTTGAGACAGGCATAAAACTAAACATTAGCAAATCTATCTACCACACCAAGAAAGAGGTGGAAACCCTGAACAGAGAGGCAGGCTGTGCTGAAGTCTGAGAGAAGGGCGCACCAGTCCTACCTTTCCACAGACAAGAGCAACATGTTTAGAAATGAAAGCCTGAACCAAGTTAGGTGCAGTTTAGAAAAGAGAAGAGCTAACTCCTTCCGGACCCCTCTACCATCTTAAGATAAAACTTAGAATCTTTGATGCTTTGACCTTCAAGAAGTCATGTTTAGCACCTCCAGTTTTCAAGACTTCTCCCATTCTGGAGAATTGAAGGCTGCTTTCTTCTTTTCTTTTTTTCTCTTCAGATTTATCTTTTTATTTTGTGTGTGTGTGTGTGTGTGTGTGTGTGTGTGTGTGTGTGTGTGTGTGTGTGTGTGTTTGCATGCACCTCTAGAGGCCAGAAATGGATATTGGGTCCCCTGGAACTGGAGTTACAGGCAGTTGTGAGCCGCCATGTACATGCTAGAAACCAAACATGGGTTTTCTGCAAGAGCAGCTGATGCTCTTAACTGCTGAGCAGTCCTCCAGCCTCCAGGTTTCTCTTTGTAATTTCACATGTCTAATTCATAAGATTCCTTTTCACATTTAGAAGGAGGAAGACTCCCTCAGGAGACTCCTTTCCAAAGCTAGCTTTGTGAGGTATGAGATGCAGGCAAAGGGAAGGACCCCACGGGTGTTTGTCTGTCAGTCTTTCACTGTCCTCACCACCAGCATTATCTGTATCTGTGAGTTGGGCTCTTTATTTTCTCACCCTACCCTTTTTTTTCCAGTTTCCTGGAAGTGGGTAATGGTTAGAAGAGAAGCAAATGGAAATGTCCTTGCATCTCTCACAGTGCAGTAGTTGGATGGGGTTTGGGCTAGTGGGGAGTGGGAAAGAGAGATGGAGTCAGCCCTGGAGGGAGAACTGCTGAGCTGAGGGTATGGTCTAATTACTCCTCTGCTTTAGCTTGCCTGTAATTGTGGTTTCTGGGAGCCAGCACGTCCTGGAAATCTGCTAGAACAGCAGAGGTTTGGGGTTTCCGCCTGGGATGGAGTTGAATTTTCCACTTGGAAGAGCTTGCCCCAGCACCCATTCTTGGCTGGGAGCAGGACGAATTCCTAAAGTTCAGAAGGGGCAAAAATCAATGTAGTTGTGGGACATAGACCTTCCTTTGGAACTGAGTAAGAGCTACATGTTCTGAAATTCTAGATTTTTTGAAAGATTCAGATAGGCAGCAGATAGCTAGTTTTGGTGAAAGGCAGATGCTGAAAAGTTAGACCAAACTGTCCCTTACCTCGAGCAGGGGATTCACATGCCAGTTCCTCCCTCACTATCATTGTATAGGGATGTCCCTAAATAATAATAGGTGGGAAATATTATACTAAGTCAGCAACTTAAGTTCTCGTTTTTCATGGTAATGAGGTGTGGTAAGAGTTGGCATATTCTGGGCATATATTATGTGCCCTGTACCAAACACTTGAGTGGATTCCACCATCTGTCTTCCTAATGATGCAGTGTCATAGTTATTTCGACCTCAGAGAAGTTGACAGATGTAGTAGGGTGCCTGAGACAGAAGAAGTGCACTTGGATTTGCACCTGAGACCTGAACTCAAGTACCAACTGCAGGTCTCAGCAGCCCAGAATCTCAGCCAAGTACTTTATCTTCCCAGACATCTCAGAGTGGCTCCCCAGCCTGCCCACTACCTGGTCCTTAGCAAAGGATAGCAGAATTCCTTAAATTCTGCAGTACCGGGTATGGAATTTAGGACCCGTGCATGCTAGGCAAGCTCTCTACCACAGAGCCCCATCCCCCCATCCCTCAGTTTTTTAAGGTGGGATTTCACCTGGCTGGCTTCAAACTCAAGATCTTCCTACCTCTACTTCCTGTATGCTGAGATCACAAGTATGTGCTCTGAATGGGCATAATTTAAATTTGAATACAGAAAAAACAAGCCTGCGTTCGAGATCTGAGATTTCAGAACACTGAAGTAATGTTATTTCCGTTCTCTGAGTGGGCCCTGGTAAAAGAAAATCATGTGATTGTGCCTGGATAAAATCAGTGTGTGTTTTGGTCCCTGGGAAAGAAGAGTCTGTGTGGCTCATTCATTTCTTCTTCTATCCATTATTCCCCGGCACACCCCACATTTGAACCACACTTTAGAACTAAGACTGTACTCCAAATTCTCAGACCCATACTACACCGTATTTAAACCTCTCTTCTACCCGTTAATAAACTTAGTCAAATTGCATGCTCTGGGGCAAATGCTTATGATTCATGTTAATCTATGGAAGGTATTATAAAACCACCTCCCTGAACCAGTCATTTTTATCTTAATACTCTTTTCATTGTTCCTCTCAAAATAAAATCTGGTTTAATAGAAAAGAGCATGTGTGTGCATGCATGTGCATATATGTATATGTGTCATCATATGGAAGGAACAGAAGCTGTTCTACAGTTCCCTCCTCTTCCCACAAAATGGCATTGGATCTCCCCCAATAGAAGGCAGCAGCTGATTTCCTCTTTATGTGGACTGACTAGCTCTGCAGACATGAAAGGCCTAGATGACAAGGCTACTGGAGAGTTCTCTTGATTTGCAGCCCACCTGTTCCACCTACAATCAGGAATGGACAATCTGAGTTTGTTGCTGGTAGAATTTTAGGCTTGGTAAATTTGATCTACAAATAGTGCCATGTTTCAGTGCAGTCAGCCTGAAGGGATTGTGAAAATCAGAAGGAACCAGAGTGGTTCTCTTGCCGATAGAACTTCTGCCATGAGAGCTGCAAGTGGCTGCCTGCTAGAGAAACTGATTGCATTCTTGCATGATTGGCCTTCTGTCAATATCCTACCCAGATATGTGGTTAAATTGGGAAATCCAGGAGGGATGAAGAATCATGCAGTATTAGCACAAGAAAGGACCCATAATGATCTATCTCAGCCTCTCACCAAAGGGGTGACAAACAGGAACACAGAGAAAGGGTGGATTGAGTTCATGCCCTCCTGTCAAAGAATAGTTCTTCTCTTTTTTTTTTTTTTTTTTTTCAGAGCTGGGGACCGAACCCAGGGCCTTGCGCTTCCTAGGCAAGCGCTCTACCACTGAGCTAAATCCCCAACCCCAGAATAGTTCTTCTCAATCAAATTTTCTTCATCAGGAGAAGAACGCAGCAGGGTCACCTTACCATGTTATTGTAAATAAGAGTACCTACTTCATATTTATTATTATTTATCATTTTCTGCTACCTTTTCAAGGGCATACAAAAAGAGAGGCAGCATTGGTCTAGAACCTAGCTGTCACTGAGCCCTACCGCTTGCTTTCAGGGTTTTTTCCTCTCTCCTGTTGCAGTCTCAGTGGTTTCCTCCCCTTGGGCTCTGTCTGCCTCAGTTGCCCCAGGCAGATTTTAGATCTTCTGAAACTTGGTTTGATTATGAAGTCACGTCCCAGTCTCCTCATCTCCAGATACAATCTTGAGATACTATTCTTTTAATCAGAGGCAATCGTTTGCTGGAGGACACACAACAAAAATCAAATTAATGTGGATTAAATATGATGGACAAGGGTTGGGGATTTAGCTCAGTGGTAGAGCGCTTGCCTAGCAAGTGCAAGGCCCTGGGTTCGGTCCTCAGCTCCAAAAATAAATAAATAAATAAATAAATAAATAAATAAATAAATAAATAAATAAGATGGACAATAGTGAACCGTCTACTTCAGATATCTGTAAGATGGGCACATCTGTGTTGGATAATTCAATTCATGTATTTTGCTTTGCAAGACAGGTTATAATTGCTTTGGTAGCAGCAGACTAATGATGTTGGTCTTCAGGCCCTATAACAAGAATAATAAATAGCCTTTTATAAAGTATTGCTGTATGCCATATATCAGCTAGATACTTAATGCATATCACTGTGTATGTAGCCCTAGATGGTCTGAAGCTCACTGCAGACAAGTCTAGCATCAGACTCTCAAGATCGACCTGCCTCTGCCTCCTGGATCCTGGGAACTGGCTATGCCAGTTTTAAAAACAGCACTGCATGATGGCTAAACACTAAACACTAAACACTAATACACATAAAGTAAAAACACACAGGTATTAGATATCACTATTCATGTGCGTGCGTGTGCGTGTGCGCGCGTGTGTGTGTGTGTGTGTGTGTGTGTGTGTGTGTGTGTGTGTGTGATGCCCACAGAAGCCAGAAGACGGTGTCAGCTCCTGGAACTGGAGTTACAGACAGTTGTGAGCTGTAGGTGATGGAAGTCAAATCTGGGTGCTCTGGAAAAGCAGCCTTCTCTTAAACATTGACTGTTGAGCTGTCTCTGCAGTCCAGTGTATGCTAATTAAAAAGAAAAAGTAAGAAAAGTGTGAGTTTCTGCTAATAAAAGCAGGAAGACCGGCGTAGTGTTGGATTGAGAGTGAAGATATGTGTGCATACCCCAGAGTAATCCTGATTTCGGTTTGTTTTTTTTTTTAAGATGACATTTTTCCTTTATTCGGCTGTATCCACAAATTGAGTATTCTGAATAATTCTTTGAGAAACATGGATGAGCAAATAGCTCTAAGTTTTGCTGAGTTACATACTTTTAGAATGTTCCAGAAGAAAAATAGATGGCCCAGAGGATAGTTCAACTCTTACCAACTAAAGCATCCATATTTGGCCCACCATATTGACTGCTTTAGTTTCAACTCATACTAGAAATGTGCAGGTTCTTTCTTCCCTCTGTATATGCTCCTTAATTTTTCTTTGTTTTCAGTTATATCATAGCTTTATTTTTTTTCTTTACAAGTACAATGCGTTCTAATCATATCCACTCCTCCCCAAGCCCTCCCAGATCCATCGTCCTTTCATACCAATCCAACTACATATCTCTCCCCCCACCCTATTCTGTTTCCCATTTTGGAAGAAAGCAGGCTTCTAAGAGATAACAGCCAAACACAACAAAACAAAATATGATGCCATACAATAAAACCACCACATGACAAGACAACCCAACAGAAGGAAAAGAGCCCCAAAAGCAGGCACAAGTATCAGAGAGCCACCCTTTCACCTGCTCAGCAGTCCCATAATATATGAAGAGGACCTGGTGTCTACTATGTAGGTAGGCCCTGTGTTTGCTGCTGTCTTTGTTGGTTATTTGAACCTTGCTCAGTTGGTTTAGAGGGCCATATTCTCCTGTGTCTTCCATCCCCACTGGCTTTACACTCTTCTTACCTCCATCTTCTGAGTTCCCTGGGCTATGAGGGTGGGTGTATGTGTGTGTGTGAGATAGAGACATCCCATTTAGAGCTCTGTGTGTGTGTGTGTGTGTGTGTGTGTGTGTGTGTGTGTGTGTGTGTGTGTGTGTGTGTGTGTGTGTGTGTGATAGAGACATCCCATTTAGAGCAGTATGTACCAAGGGCTCTCCACATATCTTCCTGTGAGTCTCAGTATCTGTTCTGCTGCAGGAGGAAGCTTCTCTGATGATGACTGAGTAAAGCACTGACCTATGAGTTGAGCAGAATATCATTAGGAATTATTGTATTGATCCTTTTTTCTTTATTTTTAACCAGTAGTGTTTAGTTTTACCTTAGGTCTCTGGGCTGTCTAATCTTTGGTTCTTGGTCACCTAATGTGGTAGTTTGAATATGCTTGGCCCAGGGAATGGCACTGTTTGGAGCTGTGGCCTTGTTGGAGGAAGTGTGTCACTGTGGGGGTGGGCTTTGAAGCTCTGCCCAGTGCAGAAAAGTCAGTTTTCTTCTGGTGGCCTACAGATAAAGATGTAGAACTCTCAGCTCCTCTTGCCTCATGCCTGCCTGTGTGCTGCCATGTTCCCACCTTGATGATAATGGACTTAACCTCTGAACCTGTAAGCCAGCCCCAATGAAATATTGTTCTTTATAAGATTTACCTTGCTCATGGTGTCTGTTCACAGTAGTCAAACCTTAACTAAGACACCCAGCAGTGTCAGTTATGGGTTCCATCTCATGGAGTGGGCCTTAAGTCAAATCAGACATTGGCTACTCCTTCAAGTTCTGTGCCACCATTGCCCTAGCATATCTTGAAGGCAGGGCAGATTGTAGGTCAAGGGTTTTGTAGCTGGATTGCTGTTTATGTTTCTGTTTTGGTAGCCTGCAGATTACCTTCCCATACCAAAGACACTAGAACATAGTGGTAAAGGCTCCATGTAGGCACCAGCTCAACTTCTCCATCTTCAGTGAGTTGTGTGGGTGTTGTCCTCAGCAATGGGACCCTGCTGTCCATTTGCAGAGAACAACCCATTGTCTTAGGGTTGTTTAGGGATTTCCATGGGACCCCCTTGGCCAACAACTCAATTGAATGCAGCCTAATCCTGGTACTGGGAGCCTTGTTTAGTGACAAGAGGTGGCCAGTTAGGACTCAATTCCCCCATTATTAGGAGACCTCATAGGATTACCTTCATATACTTCAGTTAGTTCCCACTACACTAGGTTTCCATATCATCCCTCAAATACTCCTCAATTCCAGCTATGTCTCTCTCTGCATCTCCTTCCTCAGCCCTGTCTCCCCTGCCTCCCTACCCAGTCCTTCCATTCCCCTCCTCAGTTGCCCCCAGTCCATCATAAAATCTATTCTACTTCATCCTCCCAGAGAGATCCCTATGTCCTACCCCTCCCACCTACCCCCAACCCAGTCCTTTCCTCTATACCTAACCTCAGGTTGGTCCACAGATTGTAGGTCGATTGCCTATCCACACATAAGTGAGTGCATACCATCTTTCTCTGTATGGGTTTCCTCACTCAGGATTACTTTTTCTAATTCCATCCGTTTGCCCTGCAAATTTCACATTGTTTTTAACAGTTGAATAATACTCCATTGTATAAATGTACCGTATTTTCTTTATCCATTCTTCTGTTGAGGGACATCTAAGTTGTTTCCAGTTTCTGGCTACTATGAATAAAGCTGCACTGAACATGGTTGAGCAGGTGTCCTTGTGGTAGGATGAAGTGTTTTTTGAGCGTATGTCCAAGGAGGGCTATAGCTGGATCTAGAGGTAGATCAACTCCTACCTTTCTGAGGACCTGCCATAGTGTACAGGTTTGCACTCCTACCAGCAGTGACTGAGTGTTCCCCCTATTTCCTAACTTCACCAACATGAGCTATCAGGTTTATATTAACCTAGCAGTTCTGAGAGATGTAAGACGGAGTCTCAAAGCAAGCTAAGGGTATTGAACATTTCTCTAAGTGCTCCTCGGCTATTTGTTTCCTCTATTGAGAAGCTTCTATTTAGATCTGTACCCCCTTTTTAATTGGATTATTTGGGGTTTTCTATATCTAGTTTCTTGACTTCTTTATATCTTTTGTATGAGTTGTTGATAAAAACCTTCCCCCATTTTGCAGGTTGTCACTTTGTCCAAATGATGCTGCCCTTTGCCTTATAGAAGCTTTTCCATTTCAAGATGTCAATCTTGTTATTCTTGGTGCCTGTTATGTCAGTGTTCTGATCAGGGAGTCTACTCCTATGCCAGTGAGTTCAAGACTATCCCCAGTTTCTCTTCTATTGGGCTTAGTGTGTTGGGTTTTGGACTTGAGTTTTTGTATAGTGATACATATAGATTTATTTGCACTCTTCTACATGCAGACACCCAGGTCACCAAGCACCACTTGTTGAAGATTCAGTTTGAAAGTATTGAGTATTTTTTGTATCTGTATTAATAAGGGAAATTGGTCTGAAATTCTTGCTCTTGTTGGGTCTGTGTGGTGTGGGTAACTGGGTGACTGTGGCCTCATAGAATGAATTAGGTAATGTTTCTCCTGTTTTTATTTTGTAGAATAATTTGGGGGAATTTTGGTGTTAATTCTTCTTTGAAAGTCTGGTAAAACTCTGGGCTAAAACCATCTATCTGGCCCTGAGCTTTTCTTGGTTGGAAGACTTAATGATTGCTTTTATTTCACTAGGGGATATAGGTCACTTCGCTTATCTGATCTTATTTAAGTTTGGTAAGTGGTACTGTCTTAGGTTTTACTGCTGTGAACAGACGTTATGACCAAGGCAACTCTTACAAGGACAACATTCAATTGGGGCTGGCTTTCAGGTTCAAAGGTTCAGTCCATTATCATCAAGGCAGGAACATGGCAGTGTCTAGGCAGGCATGGTGCAGGAGGAGCTGAGAGATCTTCATCTGAAGGGCACTAGATCTTAAAGCCCACACCCACAGTGACACACCTACTCCAGCAGGGTCACACCTTCTAATAGTGCCATTCCCTGGGACAAGCATAAACCATCACAGGTACCTATTGAGAACATTGTCCATTTCTTTTAGACTTTCCAGTTTTGTGGAGTACATGTTTTTAAAGTATGTTCTTAAAATTCTCTGGATCTCCTTCATGTCTATTGTTATATCTCCCTTTTTATTTCTGATTTTGTTCATTTGGAGAATCAATCAATCTCTCTCTCCTCCCTCTCCCCCCTGTCTGTCTGTCTGTCTTTCTTTTAGCTAGTTTGGATAAGGGTTTGTCTATCTTGTTGATTTTTCTCAAAGAACCAACTCCTTGTTCATTGATTTTATTGTTCTCTTTATTTCTGTTCTATTGAATTCAGCCCTCAGATTATTTCTTGCTGAGTAGTACTCTTGGGTGTGATTACTTCTTTTTGTTCTATAGCTTTCTGTTGCCAATGTAAGAGCTCTCCAGTTGTGTGTGTGTGTGTGTGTGTGTGTGTGTGTGTGTGTGTGTGTGTGTATGCGCACACACAAACATGCACACACATACACTTAGTCCTATGAACTTGCCTCTTAGAACTATTTTCATGGTGTTCCACAAGTTTTGGGTATGTTGCGTATTCCTTTTCATTGAATTCCAGAAAAGCTTTCATTTCTTCCTTAGTTCTGCTTTGACCTAGTTTCAATAGAAAGTCTTTCAGTTTTCATGCATTTGGTTGCTTTCTGTTGTTGTTCTCCAGCTTTAATCCATGGTGGGCTGATAGGGTATGGGGATTTATTTCAGTTTCTTATTTCTGTTTAAACTTGCTTTGACTACATATGTGGTCAATTTTTGAAAAAGTTTCATGAGGCTCAGAGAAGAAAGTATATTCTTTAGTGTTTGGGTGAAATGTTCTGTAGCTATCTGTTAGATTCATTTGATTTATAATGTCTGTTAGCTCCAATATTTCTCTGTTTAGTTGTTTGTCCACTGATGAAAGTGGAGTATTGAAGTCTCCCACTATTGGAAGTCTATGACCCAGTGTGTAAGGGTCAATATATGATTTAAGCTGTGGTAGTGTTTCTTTTACAAACTTAGATGTCCTTTTATTTAGGGCATAGTTGTTAAGAATTGATTGAAAGGTCACCTTGGTGGATTTTTCCTTTGATGAATATGTAGTTCCTTCCTCACTTTTGATTAATTTTGGTTTGTCTATTTTGTTAGATATTAAAATGATAGACCAGCTTGTTTCTTTTCCTTAGAATATCTTTTCCCAACCCTTTACCCTTAGGTAATGTCTGTCCTTGATGTTGATGTGTGTTTCTTTAGTGGAGCAGGTTGGATGCTGTTTTTGCATCCATTCTGTTAGCCTGTGTCTTTTTATTGAGAAAGTGAGACCATTAATATTGAGAGCTATCAATGACCAATGATTGTTGATTCCTCATTGTTGCTTATTTTGTTGATTGGTGGCAGTGGTAGTGGTGTTGTGTGGGTTCATTTTCGTTTTGATTTTACTGATATGAAATTATTTATTCTCTGTTTTCATGGGTGTAGTTAACATCCCTAGGCTAGAGGATTTTTCCTCCTGTAGGACTAGATTTGTAGATGTTGTTTAAATTTTACTTTATCATGGAATATCTTAATTTCTCCACTTAGGATAATTGAAAGTTTTGCTGAGTATAGTAGTCCAAGCTGACATCTGTGGTCTACAACACATCTACAGCAGTCTACAACACATCTGTCCAGACCCTTCTGGCTTTCAGAGTCTACATTGAGAAGTCAGATACAATTCTAATAGGTCTATCTTTATATACTTGGTCTTTTTCCTTTGCAGCTTTCAATATTCATTCTTCTATTAGTTTAGTTAATTAATGTCTTGATTATTATGTGCTGAAGGGACTTTTCTGGTCCAGTCTATTTAGTGTTCTGTATGTTTCTTGTACCTTTTATAGGCATTTTCTTCTATGATTTTGTTGAAAATATTTCATTTCCAGGCAGTGGTAGAGAATGCCTTTAATACCAGCATTCAGGAGGCAGAGGCAGACAGATTGGATCTCTGAGTTCGAGGTTATCGCGGTCTACAGTTCGAGTCCCAGAACAGCCATGACTATGCAGTGAAACACTGTCTTAAAAAAAACAAACAAAACAAAACAAAAACCCCTGAGCCTTTGAGCTGGGATTCTATTCCTATTATTCTTAGGTTTGTCTTTTCAGTGTCCCAGATTTTCTTAATGTTTGGTGTCAAGAGTTTTTTAAATTTTATATTTTTTGACTGATATATCCATTACTTGTAGTGTATTTTCAATGCCTGAGATTCTCTCTTCCATCTCTTGTATTCTGTTGTTGAGTCTTGCCTCTGTAGTTCCTGTTCAAATTCCTAAATGTTCATCTCCAGAATCCCCTTAGTTTGGGTTTTCTTTATTGCTTCTGTTTCCATTTTTCAGGTTTTGGACGGTTTCATTCATTTCCTCCCAGTGTTTGTGCTTTCCTGGATTTCTTCAAGGGATTTATTCATTTCCTCTTTAAAGATCTCTTGCCATCTTCATACAGGCAGTTCTGAGGGTTTGGTTTGTTTTTTTTGGGGGGGGGAGGGGATTTACCTATGTTGGACTCTTTATGGCCTGCTGTGGTAGACTGACTGGGCTCTAGTGGAGACATACTGCCCTGGTTGGTATTGGTTGTGTTTTTACACTGGCATCTAGGCATCCGAGGTTGGGATGATTATTCTTATAGATGCTGATTTCGGCATTTGTCTTTGTTAGGTAGGTGTTTTGTTCCTTGGTTTCTGTTTTCTCTCTAGATGTGTGTTGTCTGGTAGAAATTTTTCTTTGGATCTAATAGTCATGACTAGTAGGATTTCCTGGTAAAATATGATTCTGGGGTATTGGGAGCTGACACTTAGGAATGGGCATAGGCTACAGGTCTGAAGGGGTTCACAGCAGAGTGTTCAACCAGGATCTGCTTACTTCATCTCCTTAGAACCAGGGAGATGGTGAAGAGGGGGTCACCACAGAAGTCTGCTAATAGCTCTGGGAATGAGACTGGTATATTGGATCCAGAGGAACAGAAGGAGATGGGGAAATCCAGACAGGCTACCTGCTTCCTTGGCAGGAGTGGTCTGGGTTAACAGAGAGTACTTGCTGGAGTTGGGGGCTAGGATAAAGCACTATGTGGGGAGAGGGACGTTAGGAGTGGAAGGTCTATGGGATTCGCAGGTGATGTGGGCAGAGGGAAAAGAAGGCTGCAGCTGGTGTTCTCTTGTTGAGCTATGGATTGACTGGTGAATTGGATTTGGAGGAGAGGAGACAGCAGTGAAGGTCTCAGTTAGCTACTCTATTTCCCTGGCCTGCTCACCTGGTATGGTCTTGGGCAATGCCTTCTGGTGTTGGAGGCTGGGATACTGGAGTGAGTGGGGGAAGGGAAGGTTGGAGAAGATCTTTATTATCCATGAATGAGGTCAGAGAGAAATGGAAAACCACATCAGATTTTCTGTTAAAGAGCTGGGGATGAGACTGGGAGGTTTGGATCTGGAGAAGAGGTGTGGTCTACTTACAACCCTGACAGGAGCAGCCTAGCAGGGGATGCCTGCTGGAGTTAAGTGCTGGGACAAAGCAATTAGTTGAAGGAAAGAAGTTAGAAGGTGAAGATCTGGGGAGTCCTCAGGAGATGGGACCTGGGGCCAGGGGAGGCTGCCACAGGTGTGCTACTACAGGTGCTCTGCTGCAGAGCTGGGGATGAGACTGGGGATTGGGTCTGGGGAACAGAGGGAGAGGAGAGTAGATGCAGAAACCCTACCTGGTTTTATGGTTTTGGCAATTAGGTTTTGAGCGCAGGGAGTGGAAGTTGACCTTCAATACCAATCAACCCAGGAGTATAGTGTACATGGAGTGCAGCTGCAGGCAGGAGTATAGCTTAATAGAAGATTCTTGGCAAGAAATACCTGCCAGGTGCCATAGGGAAGTCGGCTGGAAGAGTGACGCTCCCTTCCCTTAGAGACTCTGATTATAGAAAGGGCAGAGCATAGCTCACAAAATAGAAGCCACTGTGTGGTTAAATTTTTATAGTAAATTAATTTTGACGGTATGCATGTATCCCATAACCTTCAAAATGCTGTCATTTCAATATGTTGGTGGTGGTGCTTCAATCCCAGCATTCAGGAGGCAGAGGCAGGTGGATCTCTGAGTTCAGGGCCAGCATAGTCTACAGAATGAGTTCCAGAATGGCCAGGGTTACACAGATAAACTTTGTCGGGGGAGGGGGGTATTGAGACCGTTTTTTACACTAAATTATTGGAATCTGATGTGTATTTATTTTTATAGCATATTGTAGTATGAACCAGGTACAGTTTGGCCAGTAAGCGAGTAAGTCCATGAAAAGTCTTTCTATTTCAGTTAGTCTTTATTAAAACTATGAAATTGTGAATTCAGTTTTAATTTATATGCATGGACAAGCTTACTCAAAGTCAGACATGCCTTTGGTACCTTGATATCTAAATTCTGTTTCCTGTATTATCTAGTACAAATATTTTCTATAGTATGTGTTCTGGAGCCACTGCGTGATCTATAAGACATGATAGTTGTTAAAGAGTAGATGTTAATCTAAAAGCACTCAAATAGCAATTTAGTTAGTGTTTAGGTTGGCACCATAGAAGGAAGGTTCACGGAAATCCAGTGTGGCTTCCCTGGAGTATATCCAAAGCTGAACCCTGAAGAATGAGTGGATCTCAGAGTTAAAAACTGGTGGCGGGAGGGTGGGGGTGGTGGCAAAAGGGAAGGACTTATAAAAGACACACACCATGTTCAAGACTTAGAGATCAATCAAAACCAGGAACCGCTGGACCAGCTTTGTGGCACATACCTTTTATCACAGCACTCTGGAGGCAGAGCAGGCAGATCTCTATGAGGACTTTTCAGGACAGCTAGAGCTACACAGTGGGACTTGAGTGCCTCAAGAAAACAAAAAGCAGGGAATCCCTGAAGGATGAAGGGTGTTGAACGTTGTGACTCACTTCTTTAAATGATAACTGAGGAACAAGCACTAGCTCCTGCAGGAGTTAAAGTGAAGGTGAATAGAAGGAGACCAGGTCTTATAAGGGGAAGTCAAAGGTGCCTTAGGCCATTGTAGAGGCCCTGCTGTTGAGGTGGATTCCTGAGATGCCGGGCAGTCAAGTCAGTAGGGCCAGTTGATTCGTTTAGAGATGAAGAAACTTGAATTTCTGGCATGGGCCTGCACAGCGCTGCTTGCTGAGGAGAGAGCATGTGCAGGGCTGGTCTGCAACTAAGAGCATTGGCCTCAGGTTTAGCATTCTAGCTTCAAGGAGTTGCTGGAAGAGGTGATTTTGTCTTTCTTCATAGCCTTTTAGAAAGCTGGTGAAGCCACTTGTCGTTCGATGTGGTGCTGCTTGCTGCTGCTGGGAATCAGATTTGGAGGGGCCAGGTGACTTGCCTGAGAACTGCCCAGCCAGGAAAGGACTGAACTTGGATTTGAGATTGCATTTGAACTATTAAAGCTGTGGGGGGATCCAGATGTTGTTGGCTGTATGGAAAGAAATGTATGTATGTGGAGGGGTGTGTGTGCCCATGAATGCATATGTGAAGGCCACAGGTAAACTTCTGGTGTCACCGTCTACTGTTGTCCACCTTATTTTTGAGATAGGCTCACTGACTGGCTGGCCAGGGAGCCCTGGGTTGTCCCAGCCCTGCCTCTGGACACTGGATTATAGGTACGTACGCATTGCCATACTTAGCTTCTTACATGGTTATTGGGGGCCTGGGTGCTTTGAGCCATCTCCTCCAGCTCCTAAAGCTCTGTTTTTGAAACCATAGCACGTGGTTCTCTGTGCTCCAGTATTGACAAACTAACCAACCCTTAGCATACTAGTCCTGCCTGCTTCCTCCACACATAGCTGTCTGATAGCCAGTTCCCTCTTCTCTGATACCCTCATGAAATTAGAAAGGAGAGCTTTCCTGGCTACACCCTGCCTGGGGCTGGAACTTGATGGCTTTTCAGTGCATATACCTTTGACATCCTGAACAGCAATTACACAGGTGCTCTTAAAGTGAAGATGTGAGTGAACCTCTTTTTTGTGGGGGGCAGAGGGGATGGAGTTCTGGGTCAACTTGTTTAAAAGGTCACTTTTTAACGAGTCACTCAGTTTAGACTGCTCACTAGAAGAAAGGGCAACATTTTAAACATTTTTTATGGTGGGAGGAGATTTCAGGTGCAGCTCAGTGATAGAGCTGTGGGCTAGCGAGCAGAGGCTAGCGAGCAGAGGCTAGCGTGCAGGGGCTAGCGTGCAGGGGCTAGCAAGCAGAAGACACCAAGGACACAAAGGATAATGAACTATAACGTATGACTTTAGGGGAAGAAACAAAGGTTGTGATTGCTTGTTAGCAGCTTAAAAGACAGTGAGGGCAGTTTTCTCAGAGAAGGAGCAGTAGTAGATACATCAGACCGCTCACAACCACCTCTTACTCAAGCTCTAGGGAGTCTCATGCCCTCTTTTGGCTTCCACAGTCACCTTCACAGTCGGCAGAAGCATGGACAACACACTAACACATAAATAAAAAAGTTTTCTAAAAGTAAAACTAATAGTAACAGATATAAACACTTGGGTAAGTGGTTGTTTAAGAACAGAATTCTCCAAACATAGCAGATTTCAAATAGAATAGTTTTTTGTTTTGTTTTGTTTTGTTTTACCTTTGAGAAATCTCACACTACCACTGTAGGGCAAGCTATACAACATCACTTACAATGTTTCAAAACAGTTGGGGATACAGAGTGAAATTCTGCGCCAAGCAAATAAAAACATTTAACCTGATTTTAATCACTAGGAGACATCAGGCATTTACCAGTTGTGGGCCATTCATTCAACAAGACTATTAGCTTAGACTCTTCAAAATATTCTGTGGAGGTGGGGAGATGGCTCAGTCAGTAAAGTGCTTTCTGTACAAATATGAAAAAACCCTAGTTCAGATCCACAGCACCCATGTAAAAAGCTATGGATCCCAGCTCTAGGAAAGCAGAAACATTCGAATCCCTGGAGTTCATTGGCCAAACAGCCTAGTTGAATTGTTGAGTTCCAAGTTCAGTGAGAAACCTTATTTTAAAAAAAATGAGGAAAACACCTAATATTGCCCTCTGACCTCCACATGCTTGTACAAACATACACATACATGTACAACACATACATGATACATCATTGTTATAGGAGATCAAATGGGCAGAGGGCTCAGTAGGTAGAGAGGAGGGAGAGTGTATATGTTTATATATGTATTTGAGAGAGAGAGAGAATGTATGTATATATGTATGTTTGTATATATGTATGTTTGTATGTATTATGTATGTTAAGGCTTTAGCTAAATCCTGGATTGAAGTAGTTAAGGAATGGCTGTAAAGAACATTGATAAGACAGTTGGGAAAGCTTGAATACTAATGCATATTAGATATATTCTATCAAAGTTAACTTATCAGACTTTGTAATGACACCATTCATATAGAAGAGTCTCAGGGTGGGTATACACTAAAGTAGTTAGAGGTTAAATGTCATGATGTCTGTACAATTTTTAAACGAGAAGAGGTGTATATGTAGAAAAAGAAGCAAATATGGGCTGGGGAGGGGACTCTCTAGTAAGTTGCTGTGCAAGCATGAAGACCTGAGTTGGTATCACCAGTGCCCTTGGGTAGGAAAACCAGGGTACCTTTAATTCCACTTCTGGCTTACAGAGGACTTGCTGCTCATCAGCTCTGTCAAATTGCTAAGATCCGGACTCTGTATAGATCCTTTCTCCAAAAGCAAGGCAGAGAGCAGCAGCAGATACTTCATATCAGCCTCTGTCCCCTAACCCCTGCTCATCCTGGGTATGCACTGATGCAGGTACTTTTGTGCACACATGTACCACAAGTTGTCTTTGACCTCCACCTGAACACCCCCAGGTAAGTAAATGTAAATATTAATAAATAAAAATAAAGAAGCTGGGTGGTGGTGGCACATGCCTTTAATTCCAGCACTTGAGAGACAGAAGCAGGTGGATCCGAAGTTCAAGGCCAGCCTGGTCTGCAAAAGAGAAACCCTCTGTCAAACAAACAAACAAAAAAGTAGGAGAGGAGAGGTGAAAGGAGGGGGAGACAGACAGAGCATATATGTGACATAGATGAATTGAAAGCAGTGGTTGTCAGCCTTACTAGTGCTGCAACCCTTCAGCTCCTCATGTTGTGGTGACTCCACCACCACCACCATAAAACTATTTCATTGCTACTTCATAACTAATCTTGCTACTGTTACAAATTGTAGTGCAAGCATCTGAGAATTGCTGAGGAAGAGTGTCACTCTCCCTTCAGCTCCTTCAGCTTTCATGCTGTTTGAAATTATTTAAAATCAAATATGGAGCAGGGTAACTTGATAGAGAGGGAAGGGGTATAAGCAATTAGGCAATATCTTTTAAAAGGAGTAGAGTTAAGTTGGAGACAGAAGTGAGCACAGCATTCTTTTTTTTTTCTTGAAAAACTTAAATAAAAACACTTTTATAGATCCTTAGAGATTTTAAAGCACACATATACTGCTTTAAATAGCTGTGATGCTTTTCTGGTTGAAAATACATGCTTTCTCTTTAAAAAAAAAAACATAGAATTGTGGAAACACATCGTAGGCTTTGGCTGTTTCTTATTTCCAGTGCTCCCATGCTTTTGGAAACAGCTATCTCTCTCTGTCAATCATTCAGTGCTTGTTTCCTGTAGACCTCTTTTTCTTTTTCTTTTTTTTTATTAACTTGAGTATTTCTTATATACATTTCGAGTGTTATTCCCTTTCCCGGTATCCGGGCAAACATCCCCCTCCCCCCTCCCCTTCCTTATGGGTGTTCCCCTCCCAACCCTCCCCCCATTGCTGCCCTCCCCCCACCAGTCTAGTTCACTGGGGGTTCAGTCTTAGCAGGACCCAGGGCTTCTCCTTCCACTGGTGAGCACAGCATTCTTTGGGATCTGGTAGTAGAGAGAAAGGTCAGGAATGAACTGGGAAAAGGTTTTAATTCACCAGATGAAAGGCAGTCACACACGGAATTGTACACGTAGTAAAAGGCTGGGAAATCTGGCATGGGTTCTCGAAGGGCTGAGGGAATGATGTGGCAGAGGGACAGTAAAATGATGTGATCATAGTTGGTGGTGATACTTAGTAGTTAGTTTGTTCCAGTGTTCAAAATAGGAGGTCCAACTAAAATTTCTGGACAAGGAAAACTTCCTCTTGATTAAGAGTGGGATGAGGGGAGAGCAAACCTGTAGACAGGAAGTGCATTTGTTTGTTATACTAGAGCAGGCTCTAAAGACCTATTTTAGCTGGATAGTTTGTATCAGAAAACTCCAGAGAATGCATATTTGAGGGGAAATTTCTACTCTTGAGGTTGAAATTAAATGGAACCTGAGCTTTGTTGCTACATTTTAATGGAGAAAATAACTGAAAAAAATCTTTTTTTCCTTCTGGCCACCATGTCAGACTGCTTTATTCTCTCCTTCACTTCCTCCCTGGTCTTTCATATTTTAACCTACTAAAGTCTTCCTTCCAAATGTATGCTTAGACTTGAAACTAAAATGACCTAAAGTTTGGCTGGTCTTTCCGTTCACCAGACTTGCCTAATATAGACATTTCTTCCTCCTCCTTCCTTCTTTTTCCTTTTTTAAGCTCTTAATTAAAAAAAAAAATGCAGCTGTATTTACGTGGCATATGCAAGGACACAGTGAACCACCAAATCAGACTGTTCCATGGATAGAAAGAAAGGTTTGTTGGGGATCAGACTACCAAGGTTATTTCTCAGGGACAGAGAGAAGAGAAAAATGGCAAAAAAGCAAGTGGATTTTATGTGACATCCAGCTAGGTGGGGTCTTTGATCTGTCACAGGCTCTTCAGATTGACAGGAACTAGATGCCCTGTCTGAAGTAGTTGACCTTTGGGGGTAGGATTAAGGGAGGTTCCTGGTAATTTAAGGGAAGTTCTTGGTAGGCAGAAACCCACCTTTAGGTCTCTGTTTAGTCAATAGCATCCTGTTTACCAGGCCAAAGTCCTTCTGTTTAAAGTAATATCTTCGTCACTACCTGTCGGGGGCAGGGTGGAAGGGAACACCTAACACCTGACAGTCTGTCTGTTCTCCATCATACCTGCCCTGGCCTATGGTTTGTTTGCTTGTTTGTTTTGTTTTTATTTTGGTTTTAGTGGAACCTGTCATGTCTGGTCATGGTCAACTCTCTTCTTTATTAGATAATGTATACTTGCGTTCAGTTTTGAAGCCCTATTCATGAGTGATAGAGTCATGCTGTGCAAGGCCATAGACTCAGTCCCCGCCACTCAAAACATAAAAGTGTTTCCAAGTTCAATGACTCTTCTGAGTTTCAGTAGGGATCTGGAAAGTCAGTTTGCTTCCAGAGTCAAGAGCAAGGTAAGAGGGACATTCTCTGGATTTAGACCCAGCTTGAATTGGATGGAGGATGTTGTGGGTACACTGAAGAAAGCAGTGGAGCAGCTGGAACCAAAGAGTCTTGACAAGCCCTTTTTGAGAGACCCATTTCTGACAGGAGGCTGGTAGTCCGTGGGGTCTGGGCCAAAATCCAAGTTTTCCTCATCCCCTTGCTTGTATCCCTATTGCCTGGCAGTGTCTGAGCAATGCTGTCCAATAACATTCCCTGTTGGAGAAAGGCGAGATACTGGAGCCTATCGAGCAATTCAGGGAAGCAGTAGCTTATCCTCATGTTAAACATTATGGCTAATGATCTAGTTAGCACTGCTGGATACAGGATGCACCTCTGAGTAATTTTACATAGATAAACTGCTGACTTTGCATTATTATAAGCTCACCACTGAATCAGCTCCCAGTCCTGCTCAGTCTGTCAGGTTTTTCTTTTAAACTAACCATCTCCAGTGTCTTGTCTGGTTTATGTTGTTCTGTTTTCTTTCTCTTTCTTCCTCCTGTCCTGAATCACTCTCTCCTGGGTCCCACATCTTCTTCTTTGATGTCTTCCTCTCTCTGACCCAAAGATCAGCCAGTAAAAAGCAGTCTCACCTGTCCAGGTAAGAGGGATGCATCTGGGGGAGAAAAGATTCCCGTATTTTTAAATGGGGGGGGAGGGTGGCGGTGGTGGTGGTGGTGGTGATATTGACTGGTTTCAGAATAGGGAGTATTAGTTTGTTTTGGAGACACAGTATAACCCAGGCCAGTCTAAAAAGTGTTGTATATAGCCAGACCACCTTGAACTCATCAGTCTTCCTGCCATGGCCTCCCAAAGGCCAGGATTGCAGTTGTCGGCCACTTCATCTGCCTCTTGGGAATAGTTAATATCATCACACAGGTCAGAAGTAAGCACAACAAAGAATATGACGAGAGGTCGTCAGCCCAGTGCCTGTTCTTTAGTCAACCCCTTTCCACCTCAGAGGAACTCTTCTACTCTGCAAAGATATTGCCGATGTTTACATATATAACAAATATGCAAGCACATCATTTCCTGTTTACCTACTGCTTTAAATGTCCACATAATTTTGTCCTTTCCCTTAATAGCATCATAGAAATCATCCTTTATACATAGGGTTTTAAGGACAAATTCTTCATTGTTCTATAGATATGAGATCATCGTTTCTGGTATTCTGCCATGGGCACAGTAATTCTCTTAGTCACTAACTACAGCTGAGATGGGGACCGCCCCTTCCTGAGGGCAGGCAGCAGCTCCTGATTCTGGAGCTGTGAACCTGTGCACATTCTAAAAAGCCAGGCCACAGCAGTGTTCTAGGTTTGTTTTCTGTCCCTGTATCTTCCCTAATTAAGGAAGAGATCAAGAAAGGAATCTATTGGTTGGTGAAATGTGCTTAGAGGGTTGAGGGTCTCAATCTCTAAGCAGTGTGCCAGAGGCTAGCTGTAGAGATGGGCTAATTGTGAGGTTGGAGTGTATGGTCACCAACAGAGCAGATTCCTATTCTTCAGTAGTATCCAGAAGATAAATGGATTTTTCAGAAGCTCAAACTATGGACACGCTCCTGGTATTTAAAGATCAAGGTTTCAAGTTGCCAATTCCCTAGTTCCTTAGTACTAAATGTCCAGGCACCATCTCGGAGAGGTGAGACTTTCAGAGACAAAGAGATGAAGTCATCAGTGCTCTGCTATGTTCATGGAGGCCTCTGTATGTGTCTGGCCCACCATGTCCTTCCAGTCTCCTCTTTTGCAAATCATCACCTAACACTAACTAGCTGTTTGTTTTTCTTGCATTCATTTTTCTCTGCTGCTCCGTTCTGTTTCATCAGCCCCATTGCATCCTGGTAAGACCCAGCAAGCACATGTATGTTTGCATAATCTTCCTGCTGTTGTCGCTTTGTTGTCTGACTCTACAAAGGGTATTTTTCTTCACACCTTGCTGAGTATTAAAGAGATCATACTTGCCCTGCCCAGTCAGGATTCCAGATAGGTGGTATTGCCAGGAGTATAGAACACATGACTAATTTCCTATTGGGATGACCAGGTTACAAGGTGGGTGGGTTATCTTTCACTGTTCAAGACTCTGGGCCCCATTTAACAGAGCCTGCTCTACTCCCTCTCTGCTCAACTCACTAATGTGTTTCCTTTACTCCTTCTTCAGGTTAAGTAGCCTGTCTTCTCTGGGAGATTCTACACCTGAACGCACATCCCCTTCTCACCACCGCCAGCCCTCTGACACTTCTGAGACAACAGGTAACTACCTGGTGGCATATCAGCACATAGACACTGGTGTGTGCCCTATAGAAAACTCCTGTACAGTTGTGTAAAACACCTGAACTTTATGTAGAACATGTAATGTGTATATTGGGTTTTATGGCACACATTAGGAGGTTTATAGCATTTACCTCCTTGTGCCAACCTAAGAAGTACGTTTTATATACTTATTTTGTGGAAAACTGAAGTAGAGAGAAACGTTAAGAAACTTGCCCAACCTCACACTTCTTGGAGGCAGCATTGAGGCTTGGAACAGTTGTGTCGTAACTCTAGGCCCAAGCCCCTGTCATCGCAGAGAACTGTCACGTATGTGCAGTGTCCAGTGAAGATCCACAGCAAAGACAGTTGGCATGTCTATGCATGAATATTGACATAAATAGAAGGGTTTCTCCTGACATTTATCACTCCCTGTATTTGGCAAGGAAACAACCCTAAATCACCTTCGTGGTTTATCCAGCTATTAACACCAGTCAGCAAGCTTTAGTGTCCCATTTGCTGTGGTCACTGGGTATGACAATGTAAAGTTTCCAGTCAACCCAGAGGTCTGCTTATCTTTACTACTAGTCCTGAGGAGCACAGCTAGACTTAGCTCTACCCCTTCTTCAGTCAGTCTCATCCATACAGACAGAAGGATCACCTCTCATATGGATTACAGGGTTGATTACATTTTTACCAGTCTCTGAGAATGCTGTATATGTGGACATGGTGACTCTGGGGAATCTTGGAATCTAGTCTTGGAAGGCATCTATAAAAAGCAATTGGCTGGCTTAGATATACTGACCTTCCAATGAGACTGCCTGACCAAACTCCTGTCCCCACCCCCAGCAGGTCTTGTTCAGCGCTGTGTCATCATCCAAAAGGACCAGCATGGCTTTGGCTTCACAGTTAGTGGAGATCGCATTGTACTGGTGCAGTCCGTGCGCCCTGGTGAGTGTCGTGACCCACCTGTCAAGAGTGGGCAGTTCTTTAAAGTGCTTCATGACTTGGAGACTGTTTAAATAGGGAATCTCTAAGGGAAGGGTGAATGAGTTATTCTAGAATTCTTGGTTGCAACCAAGATTAGCCATCACAGAGGCTAAGTGGTAAAGTACATTGTGATGCACATACATACATACACAATAAATAACTCCTTTAAAAATGTGCTGTGTGTGGAAATCTACTGGCAAATAACTTGAAATTAGAGAGAAAGTAGTTATTTTGCTGAATATATAAACATCAGGTTATTTCTAATGACTAGTAATTTAAAAATACTAAATGTGAGCTGGGCATTGTGGCACACACTTTTAGTCCCAGCACTTTCGAGGCAGAAGCAGGTGGATCTCTCTATGTATTCAGGGTCAGCCTCATCTACATATTGAGTTCCAGGGTAGCCAAGGCTATATAGTGAAACCCTGTTTGAAAAAAACAAAACAAATAAAACCACCGGGTATTTAGGCACACACCTTTAATCCCAGCACTTGGGAAGCAGAAGCAGGACAGCAGTCTCTGAGTTCAGAGGCATCCTGGTCTGCAAAGTGAGTTCCAGGACAGCAACCAGGGCTATACAGAGATACACAGTCTTGAAAAACAACAACAACAATAATAAAATCTGCCCACAGAGGCAAGAAGAGGGCATGGGATTCCCTGGAACTGGAGTTACAGGCAGTTACAGTTGGTGCCCAAAACAGTGAATGGTTCTAGGCACCAACCCAGGGCCTCTGCAAAAGTAGCAAGAGCTGTTAACCATTGAGACATCTCTCCGGCCATTTTAGATGAGGACAATATTAGTTCCCAAATTGAAAGCTAAAATGAAAGGTAGACTTGATATACTAGGAGCATCTAGCTGTACTTTGTGAGGGGTTTAGCAGATAAATACAACTTACAAGATTTAATGATCATCTTGGAGCAAATTTACAAGATATAATGTTCATGCTTCTCATTAACTTGTTTTTTGTTGTGGTGTTGTTGTGCTTCTTGGGTATAAAGATTACAATGAAAGCTATTTACAACCACATGGTGAACAAAAAACTCTGCAATTGAAAAGGTCAAGAGCATGGTCTTCTGAGCTCCTCTCTTGGTCAGCTGACATCAGAAGGCCTTAATATGGTCCACCTCAAATGAAGAGACTATCAATGGATTAAAAATCTTTTCAGTAGAGTGTTAAATCATCATCTCTAATGATAAGAACCCAGAACACTATCTTTATGAACTTCTCAAGACTTATAAAGCACCAGTTTGAAAGCTATTGTTTGGATCCCTTCTCTAATTCCTCTTATTACTTTACTAACTATATTTAATACAGTAAAATTGTGTCATGGGATAGTAAGAAATAACTCTTATCTGATCTTAAAACATTCAAATAAAGCAAAAGCATACTCTTCTCAGAGCCAGTGCTCCCTGTGCCCCATTAGTTGGCTGTCTGAACTCTATTCTCTGAGCTCGGTGAAGAAAGAGCAAAGCAGCAGATGTGACCTCTGCAGGCCACTGTAGATTAAAGTCATCATGTTGCTGGAGCAGAATTGGATGCCCACCGAGGATTTGATGTTCTGATATAAAATTTCAGAGCAGGTGATCTACGGGGGACTGTGGTATAGATCTGGTGGCTTTTAGGGGTGGCTGTAGGGCTGTGCTGACCAGCTCTTTTCCCCACAGGAGGCGCAGCCATGAAAGCTGGTGTGAAAGAGGGTGACCGGATCATCAAAGTGAGTAAGCTTGACCTCTCCCCCTTCTTACAGTGGTGGCAGTCAGGAGCTGCCTAGCACTGTGGCCTATCTCTACTTCATCTCCTTTCTCTCAGGCAGCCACTGGATTGGGATAGTACCATAGCAGGGAGGAGGGATGAAAATGGCCAGCTTCTGTGTTCTCCGCTCTTCAAATTCACTGACCTTGAAGTGTTCTGGAATAGGCTTTATTTATCCCTATTTCACAAAAGACAAAAAATAGGGTTAAGAGGAAGCAGCTGTGGCTAGTTAAGGACCCAAGCCCTTGGGTTCTTACCTTACTTTGTCTTCCACAGTGTTGACATGTCAATCTTCTGGATGTAGGTCTGTCTTTGCAGAGTGGAGCCCTGGCCACATTAAAGAAATCCTAGCAGCAGAGAATTTAACCCCTCTAGTAAGGAAGAAACCCATGGGGCCAGTTGATATACACAGGTGTAACCAAAAAAGTCAGTGAATGGAGACATGAGTCTTTTCCCTGAAAACTTAGAAGGCAGCTTGGAACAAACTGATAATGTAAATTTGAGTAAACAAGTAGCCAGAGGTAACTGAAAAGCACTGGGAAGTAGCCTAAGGAAATGCCATTTTCAACTTGGAAAAAGGTTTACACCACTAATACTCAATGTTATTTGTCCCTTGAACAGGTAAACGGCACCATGGTGACCAATAGCTCACACCTGGAGGTGGTAAAGCTTATCAAATGTGAGTTGCTTAGGGCATAACAACTAAAAAAAAAAAAAAAAAAAAAAAATAGAAGATTTGGTTTACTCTGGGACAAATTGGCAGGTTTACTGACCCTTCAGGTGTCGTTTATAGACACTGAGAAGGCAGCTGAAACCTCATCTTTAGTCTTGACATGAGGGATCAACTTAAACTGCTGTAAACCAAGCATGGCGTGATGCCTAGCAGACACTCTTCATCTTCATTTGCAGCACACCATCTTTGCCCCTCCTGACCGTATCCGACTAAGACCACTCATTTAATTGTCATCCGTTTTGTTCACATTTTACCTATGGTGGCAGAAGAGAGGCAAGAAATTCTAGCCAGGAACACCTTACCAAGGGAGTCTGTGCAGATAGACAGACGGTGTACTGAGGAAGTAAATGACAAACGTGGGAAGTTTGGGAGAGTAGAAGGCTAGAGTTTAAAGTGCCTGTTGTGTCCAGGCAGGCAGCGTGCTGCACTTTACGTTGGTTCAGTTTAATGAGATAAAGAAAGAAGCTGAGCATGGTAGTGCACCCACACCTTCTCATCTACACTGAAAGACTACCTCGAAAAAGAGAGAAGGGGGGCAGTGAGATGACTCACAGGGGTGTTTCCAGAGATATTTATGGTTAAGATTTTGGTTGGGGTCTATATGTGAAAAAAGGAGATCTTGGTTGGTGCAGGGCAGGAGGACAGAAATTAGCAAATGGCTAGAACTTTAAAAATGGGATTTTAACCTTCAGGGTTGTGAGGCTTAATAAATGGAGAAAGACGATTTTCTTTGTGCTTAACTAAGTACTCTTCTTAGGAACACTGGCACTCAACATGCCTCTTCTCTCTTCCTTCCTCTTAGCTGGCACCTATGCTGCGCTTACCCTCCTAGGCTCTTCTCCTCCCTCCGTCGGCGTCTCTGGGCTCCAGCAGAATCCATCTGTGGCAGGAGTGCCCAGAGTTAACCCCATCATTCCTCCACCACCTCCCCCGCCACCCTTGCCACCTCCACAGCACATTACTGGACCCAAACCTCTTCAGGTAATAGTCTTCCAGACGCCTGCTGATCACTCTAGGGATTCTATGACAGTCTCCCTCAGTGGAACTTAAATTAAATGAGGTTGTGGTAAGCAGAACAAAGAAACATGTGACTACCACCAAAAAATTAAAAATGCAGTCTACGTAAAAGGATTTTCATGCCTTATGTCCTACTCCTCTGAATGCATTCGTGGTTTTATAGGTAGTATCTTGAGTGTGTTTCCTCACTTAGTGGAGACTCACAGAGGACGTCTGGGAGTACTCTTCCTACCTGGGACCCAGGCATGGACAGGAGCATCTCTTAGAGACTGTTGCCAGTTGGTGTTGAGAGGGTGTGCTTGTAAGTCAAAGAGGAGGAGACTGCTTCCCAGAGCAAGAGGGCTCCCTGGAAGAGTGCAGTACAGAGGACAGTCAGGAGAGGGATGAGTCAGAAAGAACAAAACAGGTAGAAAAGAGCCCCCGAGTAGGAAAGCCTGTGTAAAGACTTCGAGGTGGCAAGACGCAGATATGGATAAGAAGCAGGTTTCCAAATTGAATAGAAGATTGAACCAGTGCTTTGGAGAAGTTAGAAAACAGTTCACTATTAAAGCTGATTGCAGCCAGGATGTCAGAAGCTCAGTAGTAAAGTTTAAACAAATTAAGATTTTATGTTAATGGCATTCCAGCAAGGTGCTACATTATCCAGAGTGTACTCATGACTAAGATTCTGTTCTCAACATTTTTCCTCACCCAGAAAGGAGCAGATAGAAGAGAAGCTGTTGAGCTAGTCCCCAGGTCTCACTATACTGTTATATTTCATTCCTAGGATCCTGAAGTCCAAAAGCACGCCACTCAAATCCTCAGGAATATGCTAAGACAGGAGGAGAAAGAGTTACAGGTAAGATCATTGTTAAAGACAGATTAGCATTGCCTTCATGAGATTATCCCTTATCACAGCAATCTACCAGTGTGTACAACTTAAGTTCTTATTTTTGGGAACTTGATTTTGTAGACCATATCCAAGCATAGTAACACCTTAGGGCTGTTGGTATATAGCCCAGTGGTAAAGCACATGCTTGAGGCTCTTGTTTCAGTCCCCAGCAAACAAAATGCTATCTCCAAACCATTAAAGGGTTGCCTTTGGACAATAGAATTTGTTAAAGCAGACCAATAAGTTGAATAGGACAGCAGAGTCCCATGGTTCATACATTAGGAGGACGACTGATGAAATATAAATAAATAAGGACACAGACTAAAGTGAGAAATTAGTAGAACTAAGGAACATGCAGTTCATTGGAATTGCTCCTAGAGGAATCAAAGGGAATGAACGGTAACCTGGGAGGTAGGGTGGGTTGAAGAATGCTGGTCTAAACTGATGAGAGAGAGGATCAAGAGAGACTACCAGGCCAGAAAGTATTATGATGGGCACAGAGACCAAGAAGAAGATTAGTTTGGCTGGAATAGGTCATCCTGTAAGTTCTTAATATATAAAACATTGCTTTAGTTTCTGTGGTCTATAAAAAGGAGATGAGGTGGTTCTTACCTTCACTGTACTTAACATCTAATGGGGGAAATTTCAAATTCTAGTAAGGGGGGAGTAGGAAGAACAAAGAGTTTGTAATAAAAATGTAAAGGAAGAACAATTACAGTGGCATGTAAAAACTTTGCAGTAAGTAAAAATGGTGTTTTGGTTGGGTTTGAAGGAGTGGAACTTTAACAGACAAAAAGAAATGGAGGAAACCCTAGCATATAACCTTCATTCTAGGACTTGGGAGAGTGAAGCAAGTGATCTTGGTTAATTTAAGGCCTGCCTGGTCTATGTGGTGAGTTTCAGACCAACCAAGGCTACATAGAGTGACCCTGAGTTTGGGGAATGTTAGTAAGAAAACAGTTTAGGTCCAAGGCATGGAGTTGTGAGAACACACTTAGCGAGCTCTGTGTTCTTGCGGCATGCTAAGTATTCTGTACAGCAGCAGTGAGTGAGGGTGGCCTTAGAAGTAGGAGTTAGAATGGCTACAGAGACTATTAAGAGATGTCCCTTTCCCCTAAGGAGTTATACCAATGCCATAGAACATGATGGGATAAATGAAGATATGCTTATTGTGTTGTAAATTGGCACTGGTATATTCACATTGGACACCAAGACACTGTGCCTATATGATGCCGCATATATAGGTTAGTAGACTAGAATTCAGAATTGTGTAATGAAGTTTATACATCTGTGGCAACTCATTTCCAACAAAGACACTAAGACAATTCAATAGCGTTTGTCTCTTCAACAGATAGTGCTGGGTCAACTGGGTATGTACAAAAAGTTAGTTTGTGTCCTTAGCTCATGTAATTAACAAAACTTAGGAATGGATTAATAAAGTCTCAACAAACAAAACTATAAAACTCCAGGAGATGGGGAAGAGGGACCTGCATCTGAGCTGAATATGGACAGATGGTTTCTTGTCATTATTTCCTCAGCACTGTAGCTACACAGCATTTATGTTGTGTTTGATATTCTAATTAATGAGCAGAGAAAAGCACAAATCTTTTTACAAGGAGACATGAGTATACATTTTCATAACCCTGGATTAACTGCTGGTTTCTTTATGCTAATAAAAGTACAAATAATCCCCTAAAAGATAGCTATCATCAAAATTAAAATGTATGTGTATGAAGGAATAAAATAAAATAATAAAAAGGCAGCTCACGGGCTGGGGATTTAGCTCAGTGGTAGAGCGTTTACCTAGGAAGCGCAAGGCCCTGGGTTCGGTCCCCAGCTCAAAAAAAAAAGAACCAAAAAAAAAGACAGCTCACAGAAGAAAAGAAATACCTCACAGTCAGATATCTGCTAAGGGTCCAACTACCAGGATACGTAAAGAACTCTTCCACCTCACAAGTAAAAAGGCAAATAATGGGGCTGGAGTGATGGCTAAGTGGTTAACAGCACCGGCTGCTCTTCCAGAAGACCCAGGTTCAGCTGCTAGCACCTACATGGCAGCTCACAACGAACTCCAGTTCCAAGGTGTCCACTGCTCTCTTGACTTCAGTGGGCCCTGCATGCACGAGGTACACAGGCATACATGAGGCACAATCTCCACACACACAAAATAATAAAATATTTTAAAAAAAAAAAGACAACACAGTTAATAATTTGACAAGGGGGCTGGAGAGATGGCTTTGTGGTTAAGAGCACTGACCGCTCTTCTAGAGGTCCTGAGTTCAATTCCCAGCAACCACTTGGTGGCTCACAACCATCTATAATGACATTTGATGCCCTCTTCTGGTGTGTCTGAAGACAGCTACAGTGTACTCATAAAAAAAAAGAATGGCAAAGGCTATAACGTTTTTTCAGTAGTAGAGCACTTGCCTAGATTCGGGATTCAGTTTATACTAAGCACGAGAAGCAAGCAAACAACAACCAAAACAAAACAGACAACCCGCTTTAGGTAAGAAGCTGACTAATTCAAAAGAGTATTTGACTTTTTTGAATTGGATATTTATTATAAGCTTTGTTGGGTTTTTTGTTTGTTTGAGTTCCCCCGCCTTTGGTTGTTTTGTTTGTTTTGGTTTTATTTATTTATTTATTTTGGTTTTGGTTTTGGTTTTCTAAGCCAGGGTTTCTGTGTGTACCCCTGGCTGTCCTGGAACTCACTCTGTAGACCAAGCTAGCCTGGAACTCGGAGATCCACCTGCCTCTGCCTTCCGATTAGAACCATGTACCACTACCACCCAGCTTTTTAAAATATTTTTTAAGAATGTGTATGTGGAGGTACTCTAAAGCTCAGGAGAGGCTATCAGATTCTCTGGAAGAGTAACAATGTTCTTAACTCCAGAGACATCTCTCCAGCCCCATAAATTTATTCTTATTCTAAACAAAATTAGCCAAGAATTTGAACAGTTCTTAAAGAAGACACACGCTAGCATGATGACATGCACCTGTAGTTTCACACGTGGAGTCTGAGGCAGGATTGCAGTTTGGAGGCCAGCCTAGGTTATGTAGTTTAAAAAAATTACTAAAAACATTAGAAGGGGGAACAGAAATACTCACAGGAGGAAATACAGAGACAAAGTGTAGAGTAGAGACTGAAAGGCCATCCAGAGACTGCCCCACATGGGGATGCATCCCATATACAGTCATCAAACCCAGACAGTATTGCTGATGCCAAGAAGTGCATGCTGACAGGAGCCTGATATAGCTGTCTCCTGAGAGGCTGTGCCAGAGCCTGACAAATAACTGAGGTGGATGCTCACAGCCAACCATTGAACTGAGAATGGGGTCCCCATTGGAGGAGTTAGAGAAAGGACTGAAGTAGCTGATGGGGTTTCCAACCCATAAGAAGAACACAATATCAACCAACCAGACCCCCCCAGAGCTCCCAGGGACTAAACCACCATCCCAAGAGAACACAGGGATGGACCTATGGCTCCATCGGCATATGTAGCAGAGGATGGCCTTGTTGAGCATCAATGGGCGGAGAGGCCCTTGGCCCTGTCAAGGCTCAGTGCCCCAGTGTAGGGGAATAACAGGGTGGAGAGGTGGGAGGAAGTGGATGGGTGGGTGAGGGAGTACCCTCATAGAAGCGAAGGTGGAGAGGAGAAAATAACGAGGGGAAACCAGAAAATGGTATAACATTTAAAATGTAAATAAAAAAATGCAATTAAAAAAAAAAACCACAATGAAAGAACTCCATGTAGCCAATAAGCATGTGAGAAGACAAGGACTGCTTCACAGCCACTGGGGTTTTTATAGCCAAAACAATGCAGAGTAGCATTCTGGGAAGGGCCGTAGACAAACCTGAGGAATGTTTTTTATGTTTTGTCTGCAAGTTTACTTCTTGGACTGTTTGCATCACTGACAGTGGGACTATAAAAGAGTACACTCTTGTGGAAATGTTAGACAGTTCTTCCAGGTGTTAAACACAGGTACTGTATAATCAGATAAATCCACTCTGACATAAATGCCAAGCAGAATTGAAAATTCATATTCACACAAAAATGTGTGCATGAACATTTATGACAACTATCTTTATAATAGCCAAAAGGAAATAACCTAGAGTCTGTCAACTGATAAGAAAAATGAGGTCTATGTACAACACAGTAGGATATTTAGCCATAAAAAAGAATGGATGCATGCTATAAATGGAAGCACCCTGAAGACATTCTAAGTGAAAGAAGCCAGACAGAAGCCCACAAAGGTTGTGGTTCTGTCTGTGTGGAATGTACAGAGTAGGCAAATGCTCAAAGACAAAGAGGTTGGTAGACTGGAGGCTGCCAGAAGCTGGGAAGTGAGAGAGGTAGACAGTGATTGCTTACAGGAGCCAACTTTCTTATTGAAGTAATGAGAATGTGCTGGAATATGATAGTGAGAATGATCACAATGGTGTGAATATACTAAAAAATTCTATTATTTACTTTAAATACATTTAAATTATGTGAATTATATCTCAGTGGCAAACTTTAAAATAATTCTTGGACACCATAGAAGCCTGAAAGAGTGAGTAATTCATGCAGTTTTCTATCAGTGCTTTCCTGAGGTGATAATTGAATTGGGTTCAGTCTGTGACCAGGCATTGAAATGACAGAAGAGGGCAGTGGTTGGCAAGTGATTTGGGTCACTTAAAGATCTTGGAGTCTCTCCTAAAGGAATCGATCAAGGATTTTCCAATCACTCTTCTTGAAAGAAGTGTTTGGGGAGCTGGAGAGATGATTCAGTGGTTAAGAGTGCCTGCTGTTCCTGCAGAGGCCCCAGACTCAGTTCCCATCACCCACTTGGAACTGCCTGTAACTCCATCTTCAAATCGTCATGGGCCCTTTGGCCTGTTCAGGCTCCTGCACATACATACCCTGAGGCACACACACTTGTCATAAAGAAACCTTGGTGCTGGCTGTTCTTAGTATATGAGATGAGGGCAGACTTGACAAGAACAATAGAAATTAGAATGAAAAAGAGAACATGTCAGAAATGTCTCAGAAGTCACGTCAGGGGAACTTGAACTGTGTGCTAAGAAGAGAAAGAGTAAAGGATGGCTCTGAGTTTGCTGCCTGGGTGCCCTGGGTGGAGTCAAATAGGGCACAGGAGCAAGGCTTACAGGTCGACTTTGAGTCTGAATTGAGCATGCCTGTGAGGCATTTAAGTAGTCTCTCTATCCTCTGGGAAATGGCTCTGGAGAAAGGAGATTCAGATATCCTCAGCAACAAGATAATCACTGAAGCTGGGGTCGGGCTGAAGCCAGCCAGCACACCAACACAGGAGAGAAACCTGAAAGTGGATTGAAGATTTGTGTGCGTCTGGCACTGTGCCAGCATCCAATGTCTGTACATACCATTTGCTGCTATTGGATCTTTTAAAGGGTAGCTGCTGAGGTGATGGGGCTCAAAAAACAATCTATATTGGTAGAAATAATTTTATTGTGGGAATTTGCTCTTAATTGGGTAGGATAAAGGAAGGAACCATTTGAAAAAGATTTTAAAGGTAGCTGATTGATGTCTAAGGAACACTCAAAGTGATTAGAGTGGTTTGGAGTGATAAAAGATGCAAGTTCGGAGTCACAAGAAGAGAGACATGGATGCCGTCTTACTCAAGGTTCCTATTCCTGCACAAAACACCATGGCCAAGAAGCAAGCTAGAGAGGAAAGGGTTTATTCAGCTTACACTTCCACATTGCTGTTCATCACCAAAGGAAGTCAGGGTAGGAACTCACACAGGGCAGGAGCTGATATAGAGACCATGGAGGGGGTGCTGCTTACTGACTTGCTTCCCCGTGGCTTGCTCAGCTTGCTTTCTTATAGAACCCAGGATCAGCAGTCCAGGGATGGCTGTAGGCATAAATTTTTTAAAAATTTTAGGGGCTGGGGATTTAGCTCAGTGGTAGAGCGCTTACCTAGGAAGCGCAAGGCCCTGGGTTCGGTCCCCAGCTCCGAAAAAAAGAACCAAAAAAAAAAAAAAAAATTTTAATAAGGGTTCAACATCTCTAGCCTACCACCCAGCAGAGGTAGCAAAAGAGAAAAGTTATTAGGCTATGGGGAAAGTGCGCCTGTTCAACAATAGTTCTTTAGGGGCAAACTTGATCTTTTTTGACAGCAATTCAATCCTGTAGCAAACACCAAATACAATTCAGCAGCTGCAGATGAGCCCTCTAGGCGACAGACACTAGGCACAAACCAGCAACTGTAGTTCAATCCTGAAGAAACTGCCAGGTTCACCAACCGGCCTGAGGTGAGGCTGCTGAAGTGGCAGGCTGCCGCGGGAACCTCAAGAGCAGTTCTTTGAGTTTTTCTCAATGGCAGTGTTACCAAAAGTTGAGCTCACAACGCTATGCAAGGTGAACCAATGCATACATGTCTTTAACGAAGAATAGTAAGGCAGAGAAAACCAAAACAAAGTTCAGTGCTCGTCTCCCGCTGTCTGTGAGGTCATCTTTACACTCCTTCATCATGTGTCCTTTCATGTGTCTGCTGTATCCAAACATCCTTTCACCTGTGTTCCCCTGGAAAACATCATTTGACATAACTAACTTTCCAACAACTATTCAGATAGCACCACCTAAACTGGGCTGGGACCTCCCCCGTTGATCATAAATTGAGAAAATTCCTTTTAACCGGATCTCATAGCGGCATTTCCTCGACTTGGTTTCCTTTCTCTTAGGTGACTCTAGCTTATATCCCCCAGTACAATGTGCAGTTGTTCACTGACTCATGGGCTGTACCTGATGAATTGGCTGGATGGGCAGGGATTTGCAAAGCATGATTGCAAAGCTGGTGAGAAAGACATCTGGGGAAGAACATGTGGATAAATCTCTCCAGATGGGCAAAGGATGGGAAGGTACTAGTGTCTCGTGTAAATGTTCATCAAAAGGTGACTTCAGCAGAAGAGGAGTTCAGTAAGCAAATAGATTGTATGATTGGTTCTATAGATAGCCTCATTCCTGATCCATTCCTGTCATTGCCCAATGGGCCCATGAACAAAGTGGCCATGGTTGCAGAGATGAGGTTATACAAGGACTAGACAACATGGACTTCCACTCACCAAGGCTATCTGGCTACAGATATGGCTGAGTTTCAGATCTGCCAACAGCAGAGACCATCACTGAACCCCACATATGGCACCATTCCCTAAGGTGACCAGCCAGCAACCTGGTTATAGGTTGACTACATTGGACCACTTCCACTGGAATAGAAACTTACCCTGGTTATAGATTTTCCTTTCCTGTGTGCAATGCTTCTGGCGAAACTGCCATCCATGGACTTACAGAATACATAATCCAGCATCATAGTATTTCACACAGTATTGCTTCTGACCAAGGAACTCACTTCACAGCCAGAGAAGTGCGACAGTGGGCCCATGACCATGGACTTTACTGGTCTTACCATGTTCCCCACCATCCTGAAGCAGCTGGCCTGACAGAGGATGGAATGGCCTTTTGAAGACACAGTTACAGCATCAATTAGGTGGTAGCAGCCTGGAGGGCTAGGGCTGGGTTCTCCAGAAGACAATATATGCTTTGAATCAGTGTCCAATATATAATACAGTTTCTCCCATAGCCAAGATCCACAGGTCCAGGAATCGAGGGGTGGAAAAGGGAATAGTTCTCCTGCTGCAGTTACCACTACAGTCCAGATATGGAGAGGACACGAGTTAGAGTTGGTGTGAAGATAGTGAATCCACTTCTAGTCCTGACCTTTGAGGTAGGAAGACAGACCTCTGATCCAGATCTTGAGGCAGGAAGACACACCTTTAATCTAGGCCACATCTTCTGCCGGAAGCCTATATAAGGACATGGAATCAGGAAGGTTTTGCTCCCTGCCTGCTTGTCCTCACCTTGCTAGCACATCCATTCCTTCACTGGCATTGGAACCTAGGTCTTCAGGATTCCAACAGATACAGAAAACCAGCTGAGACATCCAGCCTTGTGGGCCTGAGCAACCACTAGATTCTTGGACTTTCCCTTCACAGCTGCCCATTGTTGGATTAGCTGGACTAGAGCCTGTAAGTCATTCCAGTAAATCCCAGAGAGAGAGAGAGAGAGAGAGAGAGAGAGAGAGAGAGAGAGAGAGAGAGAGAGAGAGAGAGAGAGAGACAAAGACAGACACAGAGAAAGAGAGAGAGAGAGAGAGAGAGAGAGAGAGAGAGAGAGAGAGAGTCCATAACTTCCGTGACTCTAGAGAACCCTGACTAATATTAGCCTGCTATTGGGCTTTAGTAGAAACCAAATGTTTGACAATGTGCCACTCCAAGTGGCCTATGACCTGAACTATTCATCATAAACTGGACATTATTTGATCCACTGAGTCATAAAATAAGACATTCACAGCAGCAAACCATTTTCAAATGGAAGATAGATAGACAGATAGATAGGAGTGGAAGATATATATTGTCTTAGTCAGGGTTCCTATTCCTACACAAACCTCATGACTAAGAAGCAAGTTGGGGAGGAAAGGGTTTATTCAGCTTACACCTTCACATTGCTGTTCATCACCAAAGGAAGTCAGGACAGGAACTCAAGCAGGTCAGGAAGCAGGAGCTGATGCAGAGGCCATGGAGGGATGTTACTTACTGGCTTGCGTCCCCTGGCTTGCTCAGCTTGCTCTCTTATAGAGCCCAGGACTAACAGCCCAGGGATGGCACCACCCACAATGGGCTTGGCCCTACCCCCTTGATCACCAATTAGAAAAATGCCTTACATCTGGGTCTCATGAGGGCATTTACTCAAGGGAAGCTCCTTTCTCAGTGATAACTCCAGTTTGTGTCAAGTTGACACACAAAACCAGCCAGTACAGATGGAGATGTTTTGAAGTGGAGGAATGTTGGAGAAGTTCTCAGATGATATTATCTACTGAGACAAATGTTTGGACTCTAGTGGTGTGGAACAGATAAATGTAAAATGTAAGGAATTTTAATGAGGTAGGCAGGTAGCAGGAAGCTTCAGATGAAGTCACTGAATGTGTAAACATCACATCACCATTTAACTAGTAAGGTTTGCTAGTGATTCCTTTTGTACAAAAACAGTTCAACAAATAACTGGCAAGCATGTAACCTAATTGTATTCCGATCTTAGGGTCGTCTCATGATGCACATACTGTCATCTCCATTCTTGACAGCTGTATTCAGACTTGCCCAAGCCTACCCAGCTAGTAAGTCGAGGAGCTAGGGTCTAGTGACAGTCTTCTCAACCCTGTGCTCTCACTCTGCTGCATGCCGCAGATACGTTAGGAGAGGTAGATGGTGCCTGCTCTTCAGAAGCTTCTGATGATGAGCCAGTCTTCTGTAAACGTCTCCCTCCATATCTGAGATTTTCGCTATGTTACATTTGCCCTAACATTATCTGTGTAGTGATCTGGATAGTCACTTCAGTAGTTCACACTTGACTGCGAGTTACGGAAGACCTCATGCAGCCTCATCCAGCCCTTAAATATAGGTGAGTGGAAGGCAGCTAGGCCGTCTGGGGTTTTTTTGGTTTGTTGGTTGGTTTGTTTCCTTTCTCAGCTGCTACATACATTCTGTCTGTCATCAGTCACCCCTTTTTCTGATCCTAAATGATGGTGAAAATAGCAAGCATAACAGACAGAAATCTCTTCTCCCTTCTTGTTTTGTGATAACAACTGTTCTTACTGCTGGTAAGTCAGCTATCCTCTACTAACCACCCCTCTACCTTTTCCCCTCCTCCTCCTCCTCCTCCTCTTCCTCCTCCTCCTCTTCCTCTTCCTCCTCCTCCTCCTCCTCCCCCCTCCCCAGCGTATCTATGAAGTGTATAGTCGGAACCCCGCCAGCCTGCTAGAAGAGCAAATGGAAGGTGCCCGGCGGCGAGTCACTCAGTTACAGCTGAAGATCCAGCAGGAGACTGGTGGCTTAGTGGTGAGTGGTAGTAGGCATTGCTTCAGGGACAGCTCCATCAGACAGACTAGTACAGAAGGAGGAGAGCAGGGCAGAAAGCCTCTTGGGCCATGAGGCTGAGCACCATTGCAGTACCTACCTGGGATACAATAGAGATACCACAGGACGTCAGAGCCTGTTTCATGCCCTCCTTGCAAAAACAAATGCACTAAAATAGATTGTCTGTTTTACTCTTCCTTTCTGATAGTTTTCTCAGGGTGTATACTCCTACTCTGGCCTCACTTGCCATTCCTCTGGTTACTTTTTCTCTGAGGATCTCCTCAAAGGAACATGAGTGCCTTCATCAGCTTCAGTAAAGGATCTCAGTCAGTAGGGAAGGATCTAAATTCACTTTGTAGAAAATGCCACACAGGAAAAGGTTGTTTATTCTCCTCATCAGGGACTTTACTGTGAGTGTGTTGCTTGTAACCATCAAGCTCAGTTCTTTTGAGTAAGTAAAAAAGATCTAAAATTAGGAAATTGTAGTATCTAAGAAGAGTATTTCCCCAAACCCATAGAAATTGTTTGAGGCAGAGCTGGAAAGATGGGTCACCAGTTGAGAGCACTGACTGCTCTTCTAGAGGACACAGGTTCATTTCCCAGCACCCACATGATAGCTCACAACCATCTATAACTCCACTTCCAAGGGATCCAATCCCTCCTCTGGCCTCCATGGACACTGTACACACATGGTACACACACACACACACTCATGTATATAGGCAAAAACACCAAAAATAAAAACAAAAAAAACTTTTTAAAAATTTAAGACATTTTACATTCTTTTTTAAATGTCCTGTTCAGAAGTTGGTAAAAACATAGGCAAATAAACTTTACAAATTCACTCTCTGAAGGAGCTTTCATAGAGTGGATGGCTTAGATTGTGGGCATAGACCATCTAGTTTTGATTTCCAGCTCTGGTTCCCCTCAACTTTCTAACTCATGGCTAAATAACCTGACCACTAAGAGCCCTCTCTTTGATTTCTCACTTATAGAGGACACAGCAGAGTCAACCTGGTAGGGTGTCGCCAGAACTGAAGCATGCCCCTCACCATGCTCTGTGCATGTGTATGTGGCTGCTGCCACTCTGTGGTGACACAGATTCTGAGACCGAGCTGAGATGGGGATATGCGGACTCTAGCCTGGTTTTGGTTTTGTTGCTGTTGTTTGTTTTTTACTGAACATGTGGCTTAGAACAGTCACTGAGCTTCTGAGCTTCTTTCTGCCTCCCCATTTGTGACATGGGAATGGCCTCTCTTAACCGGAGTTGCTGAAAGATTGAATGCAGTTAAGAAAATGCTTTATGCACAGTAAAATGCTGTCAGTGTGCAATGCAATGGCCAGGACACAGCTCCATGACAATACCAGTGCTCCCCATAGACACAGCTGTTTAACATCTGTCCTCGGTGCAGCCTTAGGACTTTTCTATTTCTTGATGGTTAGAATGCCCTTCCCTGTATCTAACCGAAATAGTGCAATAAATGCTTTGAAGTCTAGGGTGGTAGGTGAGGGAGATTTTTGTTAAGTTTTACAATAGTCAAGCTCCTTTCCCACCTTCTCAGGCTACACACTCTCAGAGAGCATCTCTTTAAGTGGGGCATTTCCCAGGCAATAAAACAGAGGTGGCCACTTGCTATAAAAGCAAACATGGCTGTGATTGGGAAAATCAATGGGAGTGGGAGAGGCTCTAAAAAATTTCTCATCCTTTGGTCTTTTCTCTTTTAGGACATACTTCCACCCTGTGGTGAGACCAGTCAGAGAACATGTGAGGGTAAGTCCTGTCATCCCCTGGTATATATGAGGCTACTTTATGGTAGTCTCTCCCAGTGAGGCAGACTCTAGAGTAACAAGAACAAAGATACCAGTACACAGGGCAGTTGGGCGTGTAAAAATAAGCAATAGTTAAGTCAGAAACAGAAGCTGCTGAGATGACAAGTCCAGACAGCAGCTTGTTGACAGCATGTGACACTTAGGAGTTCAACAAACTCTTATGAAGGGGTGGTGACCACCTAAGGGTCAGGAATAAGCTGAAGAGAAAAAGTAACTTGAAGGTGTTACACAGACTTAGTTTAGGCAGTGACATATTCTGTGCCCAGTTGCAGAAGTAGACAAAAGCTGGATATGGGGATAGTAAAAGTCCAGTGTGTCAGGAGAAAATGGGGGTCTTGGTATGAAAGAGTTGAAGGGCAGCTGGCAAATGAAGGGCAAATGATGGCAACTTCCCATCCCTGCCTAGTGCCCACAAGAAAGTGTGTTCTTCAGGACCTGAGATCTTTTCTAAACTATCTAACCTGCTTTCTTCTCAGGCCGCCTCTCTGTGGACTCCCAGGAGGCAGACAGTGGCTTGGATTCTGGGACAGAACGCTTTCCCTCCATCAGTGAGGTGAGTGCCAGCAGACACAAGGCCCTTTTACAACTATGCATTCAATGTTCCCTTCCTGGTCACTGCAGGCCCTGGCCCATCATCTGTGTACCTCCCCCACAATTCCAGCTCTAGGGATTCAGACACCGTGTCCTAGATCCAGGCAGCTTTGACATACATCCCCATGTCAGATCATCCTATCTGACTTGTGCTTTATCACAGTCAATCAGCTCTGCTGTGTAAAGTGTGGAGTGAAAAGGGGGGGGGCAGTATTAGTGAAGCCCACCAAGACCCTTTCTGACTGTTTCTAGCTATTGGTGACAAGATGATTGGTATCTATAAAAAGAAGCTCACCAAGAAAATGGTGGAATATAGTATGGCCCTCCGCAATCTCTAGTTGGTGTACATAAGAGTTGATGCACTTGGCAATGACCATTGTGTGTGAACTATGACTGAGACTTCCTAGACTGAATATATACTACAAGCTCTTTGACCATCAGTAAGTCTCACGACCTTCTTGAGGCCTGGTTCTTTATGTGAAAAGGAGGTTAAGAGATGATGTTCCCTCAGAGAACTGTTGAAAGGTTAACTGTGATAATATATAATCAAGGGTGTGGTGAGTGTTAGCACTGTTGTCCTTATAAAGCAAGCTGACCCCGGAGAGGTGTCTGGATGAGGGAGGTTCCTTCTCACAGAATTCTCTTCCCTTAGTCATTGATGAATCGGAACTCAGTATTGTCAGATCCTGGACTAGACAGCCCTCAAACCTCCCCTGTAATCCTGGCCAGGGTGGCCCAGCACCACAGGCGACAGGGCTCAGATGCAGCGTTGCTCCCGCTCAACCACCAGGTGAGAGACATGAACCACCCCAGTCTGCCTTTCTCCTTTCACAACTAGGATTTAGGCCAGGGTAATCATCAGTATGTAACCTTAAATAATCAGACTAACCCTGCTCTTAGAACACACGGTTTGTGATGGTCACCTAGAGAACAAATTGAGAAGGCCAAGCACAGAGTGAGGTAAGGAGTCCAGTAGGTCAGCTTCTGTGTGAAGAATCAGTAGATGCCTCCCACAGATCACACAAGTTAAGGAAAAGCCGGTGATCTTTAAATGTCTAGGTATTCAGAATACTTATCTTCCCTTAGCAAAACTTTGCTTCAGTCAAAACTGAGGGCAAGGACATGAATAAGTGCAAGATACAATGATGCAGATATACGAAAATGTTGTGTATCAAATAAACAAGCCTTATTACTAGCCTCCTAATATAGAAAACAGAAGTTCATCATGCTCAGAATCTTTCCTTGTCAAAGCTGCCTTCTAAGCCCATGCTTGGGTTTTGGGGTACTGCCCAAAGAGCGCAAAAGGTGATGTGAAAGCCCCACTCTCAGAGGTAGAACTAGGTCCAGGGAAGATTTCAGGAAGACAGATTTTGGCCCAAGACCAAGTCCTGCAAAGAACCTGGGCTGTGGGTGGGCTTATCTGGAGCAGTGCAGACAGAGGGTAACGAGACATTGGCTCACAACAATAGGAGTTTGTAAATTTTACCACTACACTGATTTTACTTTCCAAATCCACATTTTAGTTTCATAAACTTAAATTCATTTTAAAAGATATTTGTCACTGCTGCAAATTTAAACCAGTATCACATACCGTGAATGTAAGGTAAGTGTGAATGAGGCAGCATGGGTGTTTAGAAATGATTTTGTAAAACCTTATCTAGAAAGACACGAACAGTGGAGAAAGAAAGCTGCTATTTATGTTAATAGGATGCCTCCTGTGTGAGCTATCTCTGGATGAATATGTGAGAAGCTAATGGTTACACCTCCAAACTATGTGACTGTATCATGTACTATAAAAATTCAGGGCTAGAAAGATGGTTCAGCAGTCAAAAGCACTGACTGTTTATTGAATTAATTATTTTTGTGGTGGGTTATTATGATCTCTTTTACTCCCCCCACTTCTTGCCCAAAAGTTTCCAAGAAAATGACACAAGACATACAATTTATTAATGAGCTATAGGCGCTGTGCTAGGCAGGTTTTGAGCCATTCTAATCCTTCCACCTGTTACAACCCTCACAAATGCCAATCACTTGCCAATCTGGTGTCTCTCAGGCTGATTCTGCTCTATCAGCCTGTCCACTTTCTCTAATGGTTCATCCATCTAATGGCAGTCTCCTCTTCCCATTGGCTTTTCTCTCCTTCCCCTCATGGTCTTTCTCAAGACCCCCTCGCTCAGTTCTCAGTCCCACCTTCCTTTCCTTTCTGCCCAGTCAGAAGCATCAGCTGTTGACCAATCCAAGATTGATGGGGAGCATTCTTTGCAGTACATAGGTTAATATCCAAGTTCAGGTTACAGTCTGGATAGGGGCAAGAACTCAGCTTCTAAATACACAGCTCATAAGACTAACTCCATCCACTGTCCTTCCAGAAGACCCAAGTTGGCTTCCTAGCATCTGCATGACAGCTCACAGTTGTCTTAGGGCTTCTACTGCTGTGATGAACACTATGACAAAAAGCAACCTGGAGAGGGAAGGGTTTATTTGGCTTATACTGCGATATCACAGTTCATTGTCCAAGGGAGTCAGGACAGAATTCAAGTAGGGCAGGTCCCTGAAGGCAGGAGCTGATGCAGAGGCAATGGAGAATTCTGGTTTCTGCCTTGCTCGCTTTCTTATACAACCCAGTGCCACCAGCCTCGGGATTGCACTGCCCTCAGCAGGTTGCCCCGCCCTCAGCAGTCACTAATTAAGAAAATGCCCTACAACTGGATCTTATGAAGGCGTTTTTTTCTCAATTAAGATTCCCTCCTTCCAAATGAGTCTAGCTTGCGTAAAGTTGACATACACACTAGCCAGGACAACAACCATCTGTAACTCCAGTTCCAGAGAATCCACCACTCTCTTCTGGCACCACAAGCACTGCATGCATTGGGGCATAAACATGGATGCAGGCAAAATATACATACACATACACATAAAGTAAAGTCTAAAGGAATTAATGAAAACATAAAATTTATCTATTTAAATTTATTATCTATGAGTAAATTTTATGTAGTATCATATTCTCAGCCTAGCTATATTTCTTTGCTTGTAATTAAGTCTGAGGTGAAATCTCCCTTTGTAAAGGTACTAAGACTTTGTAAAGATAGACTAAGAGCAGACTGAAACTTTATTTGATTGATCAAAGGATTAAATGGAAACTGAAGTGACCTCTCGGACGACTTGACTCACTGCTATCTAATGTCATGTCTCAGCACCGCATAAAATGATTCCAGCCTCACCAATGTCTCTCCTGAAGTCATCTTGGTGACTTCCGCCAGTGGTAAATTTCTCACGGTAAGCCAGGTGGAGCACTGTGAGTTTGAGGCCAGCCTGGTCTACATAGTGAGACCCTGACTCAAAAAAACAAACCAAAAACTCTCACACTGGAGGACATTGGTATAATGAGTCCAGGGGTGTTATTTTCAAACTGTAAGCCTTTTGGTGAAGCATTATAGCAGCAGCAAAGATTGGGAACAGTGTTTACTGTAATGAAGTAGAATCTAATAACATTTCATTAATTGTTTTCAGTAAAGAAATTTTATATTGGAAGCCAGGCCTGGTGGAGCACATCTTTAATCTCAGTACTTGGGAGGCAGAGGCAGGTGGAGCTGTCTGAGGGCAGCCTGGTTTACACAGTTAGTTCTAGGAATGCCAGAACTATGTAGAGAGACCCTCTCTCCAAAAAACAAGGAACAAAAATAAGAAACCAAAAACCCAGTCAGTAAGTGGGCTAATGAAGAAACAGATCTCAAGATATGGGTCACAATGATCAGTAAACATGAAAGGATACTTGACTTCACTAGCCGTAAGGGAAGTGTACCATCCTGAGACCCATCTTACCCCATTCAGAATGACAGTCAGTAAGAAAACACAGAACAAGTTGGTGAGGATGCAGATTAAAGAAAATCCTTATATACTACTGGTAATAACTAGTCCTAACTACTATTAAAATCAATGTGAAGATTTCTGAAAAACTAAAAATAGGTCTTTCATATGACTATTGTGTAACACTATTCTAGGGCAACCTGAGCAAATACCTACTTACCCCAGATAGAGATCTGATGATGACATCACCAAAGTCCAAATCGGCGAACTTGAATTTTGATTGGAGTTACTTACAGGAGTATGGGTAGGAGTTGGTTACAGGAGCAGAAATACTCAGCTAGAGGCATCACCAAAAGCTAACCCTAGCATGGGTGACAGGTCATGACAGCTGGAAATCTAGAATGCACTGTGGAACGTAGTCAACTGTCAACGGGTTGGAGAGAGTCTCTTCCAGGCAGCTCACTTAGCCAGAAATTTCTCAGCAGTCCTTACTGTTTTTATGATTGGGGAGGGAGTGGCCTGGCGCATCCAGTCTCAGGGATTTCCTGAAGCTTCTGAGTTGTTTACTTCCTGAGTCGTAAGGAACTTCCAGTAGCATAGAATGTTTGATTTTAGAGACAATTTCTGTATAGCAATGACCATCTATAGCACTCCTGGGCATTTACCCAAAGAGCTCCAGGTCAGGATCACAGATGTGCACATCCTTGTTTACAGCAGCACAGTTCACAGTAGCTGAGTCACGGAACCAGTCTTAGTATTCAGCCACAGAGGATAAAGAATATGTGGTGTGTATTCACAATGGAATTATTTAGCCAGAATAAAGAACCAGCTCATGTCATTTGCATAAAAATGGATGTAACTAGAATAAAGCCAATTTCAGAGAGAAAAATAGTATGTGTTTTTACCCATTTACTATTGCTTGGCTTTCTATAGATATATAAAATCATGTACTATGTACATGAAATAACTGTCCCCGGGGACAAAAGGGACCAACGGGGGGGGGGGGGGGGGGAATAAGGCACTAGAAAGGGGAAACGTATAGAAAGTATGCCCAGCATCCAATATATACCTATACAAAAACATTTTAAAAATAAGTTTATTTCTAAAAAAAATTTCCCCAGGCAAGCTAAAATCTAGTCTTTTTAGTGTTTTTGCCAGAGATTCTATGGGATCTAGATAGCATGGGCTTCAAAGACTGGGTGCTGTAAGATTGAGGGCCTTGAGGTGTATCTGAGAAGCACTTGCCAGCCTAACTGTGGCTTTGAATGTGTGAGCAGCTCAGGGCCTCCCTCTTTCACTTGTTGATACTTTCAGGGTCTCTCAGTCATCCTGGGTTAGAGGTAAGTGTCCTGAGAAGCAGAAGATAAGAAGACGCATTGGGATGCGCCTGTAGAGGCAGGGCGTGAGTAAAGCAGGGCGTGAGTAAAGTAGGTGGTTCCAGAAGTAAAGCTGGTTTTAGAGCCACTAAAAATGGGAGAAATGTGCTCATCAGAAATCCTTCAACAATCCCAGCACTCAGAGGCAGAGGCAGGTAGGTGGGTCTTGTGAGTTTGAGGCCAACCTGGTCTACATAGTGGGTTCCAGGACAGCCAGGGCTTCATAGTAAGACTATCTCAAGGAAAAAAATAAAATAAAAAACCTTTGATATCTCAGGGAACCTTTAGAAGAATCTGACCTATAAAGCATTTGAAAAGTTCATGTAGTGGTGCTTGATATGGCTCAGTGGGTAAAGGCACTGACTGCTCTTCCAGAGGTCCTGAGTTCAATACCCACAACCACATGGTGGCTCACAACCATCTGGAATGAGATCTGATGCCTCTTCTGGTGTGTCTGAAGAGAGCGACAGTGTACTCACATACATGAAATAAATAAATCTTTAAAAAAATTAAATAAAGCTCAAAAAGTTCATGTAGTATGAAGTCTTCTGGAAATTATTACTGGTATGTCAGTTAGGAGTAGTATCTTATTAAAATCCATGGAAAGAGAAAAGAAAAATAAAACAAGGTAGAGTCTGGGTTCTGATAGGGAATGGGAATCTACCATAGATTGTTAAGCAGACAAGGAAAACAATGCCCATGGGTGTTTGGGGAAGGTCAGTCCCATGCTGTCTCGTTGAAGAAGAGGCAGATGTGCTGCTCTGGTCTCTCTAGCAGTTACTAGTTCATACCCTTGCTGCCCACACTAGCCAGCAGAATTGTGGTAGTCGTGTAGTTTTAGGAAGAAGAGTGGTGATTTGGTCTGTATAGGAAAACACAGGTCTCCAACTCAGTAGTCCATTAGGTGCTATCAGCTTTTACTTTGTTAAAGGACACTCACTCCTCATCTTTTGCAAACAAAAAGAGAACTTTTTCCAATATCCCATCTTCCTGTGTCATGTGACTAAACTGTTCTGTGTCTTCTGGGTCCAACCAGAAGCAGTTGGCTTTCTGGGAGCAGAAATCATTACCTTAGGGTGCTAGTGAGACCCAAGTGGCCTTTTTAAAGTTAGGCTGCGGGGCTGGAGAGATGGCTCAGAGGTTAAGAGCACTGACTGCTCCTCCAGAGGTCCTGAGTTCAATTCCCAGCCACCACATGGTGGCTCACAACCATCTGTAGTGGGATCCTATGCCCTTTTCTGGTGTCTGAAGACAGCTACAGTGTACTCATATAAATATAACAAATAAAGTTAGGCTGCTAAACATGTTGTAGAAGAAGTTGAACCTATGTCTTCTGTAATCTTTCATCTCTGTATTTTAATTCTTTCCTTCAGGGTATAGATCAAAGCCCAAAGCCTCTGATTATTGGCCCAGAGGAAGATTATGACCCAGGTTATTTCAACAATGAGGTAACAGTTTTCTGGCTTACTCCTTTAATTTTCCTCCCTTGCTTTACCCACATTGCCCTTGACTAGAAGAAGTTTGATTGGCACCAGCTATGAAAGGACCCTATGGGGAAGGAGGCTTAGCTAACAGAGCCGGGAAGATAGAGAGCTTAGGAATAAAGTTTGCTGTCTGTCTCCTGTCTCTGTGCCTCCTGGCCATTCTCAGTTTTCTGCCTTCCAGAGTGACATCATCTTCCAAGATCTTGAAAAACTGAAGTCACATCCAGCTTACTTGGTAGTTTTTCTACGTTACATCTTCTCTCAGGCAGACCCTGGCCCCCTGGTAAGTCAGAAATGTCAGTCTGCTTGAGCCCTGCTTGTACTCAACAGAGAATCTCTGACCACTATGTCTTATCTCTCTATGTATCAAGCTTTTAATGTCAGACCATAGACAAAGTCAGGCATCTCAAGGACAGAGACAGACCAGAGCCATACTTGCAGTCCAAGGGATAGCAAGAAGATCTAGGCCAGGAAAACTGTCGTTCTCCATTAGTTAAGGAAGTCTTCAGAGTTTTTAAATGAAAGCAGATACAGACTGACAGGAATTGAGAGAATCATCCTTACAGATTTACAGTGTTGCTATAAAAACTTTGAGGAGGGCAAAGCACTAAAGAATCTTCCATCTAAGGTGATACATGAAGGATTACCAGCTTCTGGAGGCAAAGGCAGATGGTCTCTGAGTTCAGGGCTACCTTATGAGACCCTGACTGCCCCAATGTGGTGCACAAAGCTACTGTCTTACACGCCCTCTCACTCCTCCAAGCTGCATAGAAACACGGGATGATTGGGAAGGAGGGTCAGGGTTGTGTTTCTCAGAGTAAGCCCAAGGAATGAGTTCCTGGTTTTTTCTATCTGCGAATATCACAATTAGAGGCCAGAAGGAACATTGATTTGCTCAAAGGAAACTTATTGAATACCTGTTTGTTTAGACCCAAATGCTGATGTCCCAGAAGCATTCCTGAAAAGTCACACATCAACAAGAGAAGCAAAATAAAAGCTCTTCAGGAATAACACATAAACATGTGAAGAAGCACCAAGAAATGTCGGGTGTGGAAGGAGACAGTAGAGGAGTGGCCAACCTGAAATGTGCTCATGGGAGGGACAGAGGTTGCTTATGGGTTTTCAGCCTCCGTATTGTTGGCTTTTCAGAAGGAGAATTCTTCTGTAGGAGGTTGTCTTAATTTGGAGATATCTATCCACTTACTGGACTCTATCCCTAGATGGCAGTAGGAGCCACCACCTAGTAAATTTAACAAGTCAGAATGTCTTTACACATTACCAAATGTCCCCATGGTAAAGCCATCCCTGGGGAAGATTCACTGCTCTAACCCAGCTTCTCTGTCATTGTAGCTTTTTTATTTGTGTTCAGAAGTTTATCAACAGACAAATCCCAAAGATTCCCGAAGTCTGGGGAAAGACATCTGGAACATTTTCCTAGAGAAAAATGCGGTAAGACCATCATGAGTTAGATTACAATTCCATAGTCTGTACCACGAGCAGAGGAAAACCAAACAAAAAATTAAAGCTAAATAGAGACAGGGTGGTTTTGTTTTTTTTTTTTAATATTTCAAAAATGTGTTCACTAGGACGGTCCCCACTCACCTTGAATTTAGTGCTGCTTCCTCCTGGAGGAGCTTCCTCCTGTCAGCTTTGCTGTCCTTATGTGGACTGACAGACACTGGAGCAGCCAGCATCATGGGGATTTTATACCCATTAAGTAGGAATCCAGGCTCTGCACCAGATGCTGCTTCTCATGTTTCTTCTGAAGAGGAATGGGGGATAGTCTTTGTGAGAGGCACATTCTCATAGGTAGGTCGTCAGTTTTTAGGATTCTCAGATTCCACTCCTGCCTCTCAAGGATTTGTCTCCCCTAGAGCTGTAGAGACAGGTCAGTGCCTGAGAGCACATGCTGTTCTTCCAGAGGACCCAGGTTCGATTCCCAGCATCCACATGATGGCTCACAACCATCTGCAACTCCAGCTCCAGGGTTTATGACAGGCACTCACATATTGCACAGATAACACACATAGGCAAAACACACAAAGTAAGAAAATATTTTTTTCTAGTTTAAAAGTTTTATATCCTTTGTGTGTCTCTTTAGTTCCACATATAAAATACACACTACCTCTTTTCAGAATGTTTAGAAATAGAGCAATGGCTCTCAACCTGTGAATCAAGACCTCTTTAGAGGTCTAATTTTATAGGGGTTGCTTAAGACCATCAAAAAACACAGATATTTACATTATGATTCATAATAGTAGTGAGATTACAGGTATGAGGTAGCTACAAAACAATTTATGGTTGGTCACCACAACGTGAGGAACAGTATTAAAGGATCACAGCATTAGGACGGTTGTGAGCCACTGAGATGGATATTCTAATTACTCCCCAAACCTTGTCTGCCTTTCCTTCCCTGGATGAAGAAACAGACCCAAGAATATCTGATAATCTGGATCAATGAGGCAAGGAGAGTGCGAGTTTCTGAGACTTAGCCAGGGATGCGTCAGGATCCTGCTGGCCAGAGCGTCTTCCTACAGATGACATTCCATATCATGACTTTACAATCTGATCAACTCAACTAATTCCAAGTGATTTTTTTCTTCTCGCACTCGACTGCTAGGGCTAATGAAGTGGGGAAATTAGGTTTTCCTCAGTGTTTTTCATTTACTGCCTTCAGTGGATCTTGAGTAAGGAGATTGGAGCTGCCGTGTACTCTCTGCCATCACCCAGCCATGGCAAGAGATTTAAGGACACATGCCAGAGATCCTGCAGGACTGGATGACATATATCCAGTTCCCACTGGTAGCAAAGGGACGAGCAGCGATTCATCCGATAACAAAGGTTATCTATCCTCTCGAGATGACTCGGAGGCAAGGGAGAGTCTAGCAGCTGATTTAACACTGGTTCTGTTTTGGAACATGCCATTCTATATTCCATGCATCAGAGTAAAAAAACTGTGGCCACCCTCAGAATGTAGTATCCACTTGCCTTGTAAACTCACATGCCATTTCCCAAAGTCCCTGGGTACCTCACACTCCAGTCCTCTCACACTCCGATCCTCTCGGTGCACACGGCCTCACTTTTACCCCCACTTTCTGTGTTACAGCCTCTCAGAGTGAAGATCCCTGAGATGTTGCAGGCTGAAATTGGTAAGTTGCCCGTGAGTCAGGTTGCCTTTTCTAGTGCCCTCTTGTACTGAACTCTCAGGAAACACCTGAGGCAGAGTCAAAGTCCCTGACTCTGGCAGCTGTCATGTAATGGGAGCAGAGTCTATAGATGATTAGTCCAAAACACTTGAAACTTAGGAACGGTTCTGAATAGATACGACCTAAGAGCTCACTCTGCCTTGTCACAGGAAGATACTGGAGCAGTTAGGAAACCTGAGTTCATTTCTGCCAACCCTCCATGGGACCCCTGGGCATTTTGTAGGCTTACTTGAAGAAGAGGAAATTAGACTTAACCAAGGCTTTCTAAGCAAGGACAGATTGCTGTGGGCAACTTGTAAAATTAGAGACCAAACCTTACTCCAACCCACCTACCAAGTCAACCAAGAATCTCTGGTCTCTTGACTCAAGAGGACTTTTCAGTTGGTTGGTTCTAGGGGTTGGGTTTTTGTTTACTAAAGAGTCAGTGAGGACCAGGGAACAGGTGATGATGCTATTCCTCCCAGTTCCAGAGTAAGCCCTGGGTTTGAATCCCAGTACCCATAAGCCAAGTGTAGTGACACACCTCTGTAATCCCAGCATTCAGGAAGTAAAGACAGATCAGGATTGTCCTTAGCTACATAGCAAGCCAGTAGAGGATACACTCAAAAACAAAAAACAGACAAACAAACAAACAAAAACAACGTAAGAAGCTGGGCATGGGTGTTTATAAGCTAGAATTACATTTGAAAAGAAACAATGGCAAAGACACAGGGAGGACAAATTACATGTACACGCAAAGCAGCTTGCTCAAAACTACAGTGAGATACCCTGCACGGTACTTCTACTGCATGCATTACTTACATAGTAAGTTCCGGGCAACCAGAGCTACATAGTGATACCCTGTCTCAGAGAGAAAGAGGGAGGGAGGGAGAAAGGAAGTGAGAGAAAGAAAGGGAAGGAGGGAGAGGGAGGGAAGGAGAATGAAGTTGCTGTTTCCAAGGCCTTGGCCCACCCTGTGTGGTGCTAGATGTCAGAACAGGAAATACACATCTTGGTTCCATGAAGGTTTCTGTTTAGTTTGTTTGTTTGTTTGTTTGTTTGTTTGTTTGTTTTGACAAGACAATAGTTATGGCTCTTTTATTAATTTTTTTAAAGGTTTATTTATTTTATGTATACATTGTAGCTGTCTTCATGCACACCAGAAGAGGGTGTCCGATCCTATGACAGATGGTTGTGAGCCACCATGTGGTTGCTGGGAATTGAACTTAGGACCTCTGGGAAAGCAATGCTCTTAACCTCTGAGCCATCTCTCCAGCCCCAGCTCTTTTATTTATAAAAGTTTATTTATGTTGAATGCAGGGTAGATTTCCCCCAGGTTATAATTAATTTGAAAACAAAGGCAGAAATATTTTAAGAACGATGTCTAATAATGCCTAAGATTTGGGTAAATCATTGTATTATATTTTTCTTTTTTTTAATTTTTTATTATATATTTCCTTACTTACATTTCAAAGGTTATTCCCCTTCCCAGTTTCCTGTCCATAAGCCCCCATTCCCTCCTCTCCCCCTCCCCCATACAAGTGTTCCCCCTATTCATCCCCTTATTGCCCTCCCCCATATTCCCCTGCACTGGGGGTCCAACCTTGGCAAGACCAAGGGCTTCCCCTTCACTGGTGCCCCAACAAGGCTATTCTCTGCTACATATGCAGTTGGAGCCCTGGGTCAGTCCATGTATAGTCTTTTTTTTTTTTTTTTTTTTTTTTTTTTTTTCCAGAGCTGGGGACCGAACCCAGGGCCTTGCGCTTGCTAGGCAAGCGCTCTACCACTGAGCTAAGTCCCCAACCCCCATGTATAGTCTTTCGGTAGTGGTTTAGTCCCTGGAAGCTCTGGTTGGTTGGCATTGTTGTTTTTATGGGGTTGCAAGCTCCTTCAACTCTTTCAGTATTTTCTCTAATTCCCCCCAAGGGGATGCTATTCTCAGTTCGGTGGTTTGCTGCTAGCATTGACCTCTGTATTGGACATGCTCTGGATGTGTCTCTCAGGAGAAATCTAAATCCAGTCCCTTTCCGTGTGCATTTTTTAGCTTCATCAATCTAGTTTTGGTGGCTGTACATATATGGGCCACATGTGTGTCATGCTCTGAATGGCCATTCCTTGAGTCACTGCTCTAAACTTTGCTTCCATATCCCATCCTATGAATATTTTCCCCCTTTTAAGAAGGAATGGGAGCATCTGCATTTTGGTCATCCTTCTTCTTGAGCTTCCTGTGGTCTGTAGATTACATCTTGGGTAATTTAAGCTTTTTGGCTAATATCCACTTATCAGTGAGTGCATACCAAGTGTGTTTTTCTGTGATTGAGTAATCTCACTCAGGATGATATTTTCTAGTTCATTCCATTTGCTTATGAATTTCATGAAGTCATTGTTTTTGATAGCTGAGTAGTACTCCATTGTGTAGATGTACCACATTTTTTAAATCCATTCCTCTGTTGTAGGGCATCTGGGTTCTTTCCAGCTTCTGGCTATTATAAATAAGACTGCTATGAACATAGTGGAGCATGTGTCTTTGTTGTATGTTGGAGCATCTTTTGGGTATATGCCCAAGAGAGGGATAGCTGGGTTCTCAGGTAGTTCAATGTCCAATTTTCTGAGGAACCTCCAGACTGATTTCCAGAGTGGTTGTACCAGTTTGCAATTCCATAAACAATGGAGGAGTGTTCCTCTTTCTCCACATCCTCGCCAGCATCTGCTGTAACCTGAGTTTTTTTGTTTTTTTTTTTTGTTTTTTTGGGTTTTTTTTCAGAGCTGAGGACCGAACCCAGGGCCTTGTGCTTGCTAGGCAAGCGCTCTACCACTGAGCTAAATCCCCAACCCCCTGAGTTTTTTATCTTAGCCATTCTGACTGGTGTGAGGTGGAATCTCAGGGTCAGCAGACATTTAAGCATATATCCAATGAGAAAGGGCTTCAATATTTCCTCATGGAGCATTAGATATCTAGAGAATAATTATATCCTTTACTTTAATAGGAACAGAAGAATGATTCAGCCTTAGGCCTGACAAACCTGAGTTCAGTTTATGGAACCCACAAGGTGGGGAGAGGAGAAGCAACTCCACAGAGTTGTCCTTTGACCTCCACATGCATGCCATGGCACACGCACACGTGAAGCATGTTTTTAATTAAACAAGAAAAAAACATATTGCCTGGAAGGAATGCAGGCCTCACCTGCTTCAGTCTAATAGGCCAAAGAGCCAATTTTTCTACCAAGCATCACAGGATGAAAAAGCCACTTGAGGTGCTTAGCAGAAATTATCTTCTCCTCCCCCTCCCCCTCCCCCTTCCCCTCCCCCTCCTCTCCCTCCCCCTTCTCAACACCTTTTTATTCTGCCTTCCCTGGTCTCCCACTACAGACCTACGCCTGCGGAACAATGAGGACCCTCGCAATGTGCTCTGTGAAGCTCAGGAGGCAGTCATGCTGGAAATCCAGGAGCAGATCAACGACTACAGGTTTGAAGAGTCCCTTGTTCTTGCTACACCTCTGGAGGGTGCATCTGATTTTCTCTTTCTGGATACAGACCTGCTCAGTATGTCACTTGTTCCTCATTGTTTCTCTGGTGTAGATCCAAGCGTACTCTGGGCCTGGGCAGCCTCTATGGTGAAAATGACCTGCTAGGCCTGGATGGGGACCCTCTTCGAGAACGCCAAATGGCTGAGAAGCAGCTGGCTGCCCTTGGAGATATCTTGTGAGTTTTCAATTTAACTCCTACCTCTGAACTTACCAGACAGGTTGGCAAACCTTTAAGACTGTTTTCTGCCCTCTTCTACTTCATGCATCGTCTCACCTAAAGATAGGAGATCCTGCTGCATTTCTTATGCCGAGGGCCCCACTCTGAAGCCTAGAGCTGCTGACCATTTGCTTTCTGGGAGTTATGACTGTCCAAGAGTACTGTGAGCTTTCTGCTTCCCTTTCATGATCTTTCTCCTTCCCTGCCTCTTTATGAATGGCTGACACTCAGTGAGGCTGCCCCCCTGCAGGGGATGGAGCATCTTGAGATGTCAGAACTAACTTAAAGAAAGCAGCCATTTTTGCACAGGTACAACAGAAAACTGGAGCACCTTCCTGGGAGCTTCAGAGCAGCGACTCTTGCTGTGCTTCTCCAGCACTTCTGTTTCTTTTGTTTGTTTGCCTTTGACTTTATGTATATGAGTGTTTTTTCTGCCTGTAAGTCAGTGCTTTGTGTGCCTGCAATGCCCACAAAGGCCAAAAGAGGGCATGGAATCCCTCCCCCCAGCCCCACAGCTAGAATCAAACTCAGAAGAACAGCCAGTGGTCTTAACCCCATTCCCTCCCCAGTCCCTAAGTCCCATTTTCTAAAGCATATGTTGTCCATGATTTGAATCCCAGGGCAGGGTTGATGACTGAACTTCTAAGCCTAGACAGTTTTTCTTCCCAGTATTTCCTCTTACTGAGTAGTGACCTTATTAATCTGTTCTGCCTCTCTGGATCTCACAAACTAGATGACAGAAGTTAGCCTGGGTGTCTTTGGTAGTGTCAATATCATGAGTCTTTCAGTTTAACAAACATAAAATATGTCTCCACTGTAGAAGGCATCTAGTGAACAAGTGGTTATATCCTTTGTGGGTATTTGCAGTGATGAGAAGAGACAGCAATAGACAGGAATTAAGTAGACTGGTATAACAAGCACTGGAGGAGGGTAGACAGGATGGGGACGGTCAGAAGTGCCACAGTCAGTGGGTTGCAGATTTAAATAGGCCAGTCCAGGTGAGCTACCTGGAAAAAATAGTACTTAATCAGTGAAGACATTGACTGAATTAAACGTGACATCTGGAAATGACACTGCAGACAGAACAGCCAGGGCAGACAGAAGCCAAGAAGAATGTGCTCAGCATTTAAAGAACAGTAATGAGCAGGGAGCAGCGCAGAAGAGCGGAGTGCAGAGGAAGCGAGAGCCTGGTCATGGGAGAGACAATACAATATGAAGAGGAGTTTGCTCTTCACTTAGCAAGCAAGGAGCTGTTGGAGTTGCAAGAGATGGGACAGCCAAGAAGTTCACTTAGAAGGTTCCTCCATAGGAATCCCCACCAATGATGGTAAAACAATAGCCATGGAAGTTGTGAATAGAGGTCAGCTCCTAGTGGAGTTGAGCAATAGAATCCTGAAGAGAATTCTTAAAACTTGAGTGTCAAAGTCAAAGAAGAGATCACTAGAGTTCCTTATATAAGCCACTAAAAAGACTGTCAGTCACTCTAGGTGAAGTGGGTAACATGGGCAACACTTTTGGACATGTTAAGTTTAAGGTCTCTTTGGGATATTAAACTACAGATGTGAATAGACAGCTACATGTATGAATCTGTCATTTGGTGACAGATCTGGGCTTGGGGGGGGCTTGGGTTACATCTCAGTAGTGAAGCAGTTGCCTAGCAAGCAGGAGGCCCTAGGTTCCATTTCACTAAAAAGTTAAAAATAGCTGAGCCTAGTGGAAGAGACCTACAGACTCAGCCACCTTGAGGCTGAGGCACAAGTCAAGACTTCCTTGGGCTACTGAGTTCAAAACCAAACTCAGTAGGACCAGGATTAAAAAATGATAAAGGCAGAGGATATCCGAGTGCATGCCTAACATGTATAAGACCCTGGGTTTAATCTGCAGTACTAATTAATAATAAGGAGAAAAGACTAGGACATCTGGACCTGAAAGGAGGCCGCACAGAAAGCGTGGTCTTTACAGCGGCGGCCTCCTGACCCTCAGTAGTAAGGTGCCATTAACTGGTTCTGGGATGGAGTTCATACCTGACTGAGCCTGTTCGGAGAGTCTATGAACCCAACTTACAATAATTTTCAAGTAATGATAGTTTGTACTTACAAGATGGGAGCCTTCTTCTGGGTATTTTGAAAATTCAGTGGGCTTATTGTGTAAACAGCTTATGAAAATGTCTGGCCCATGGTAAGACCCAAACATTAGTTGCTGCTACCTTTGCCTCTTTACAAGAAATTTCTTTGGTCAGGCTCCAGGTTTTATTTTTTTCTCCTGATAACTTCATGCTTTGAAACAGAGAACAGAGACTAAATTTGCCACATGTACTGTTGTGCTAGAAAAACATTATTGTCACGATCATCATTGTGCTAGTTGAATCTTTGAGGAAATAAAAACTTCTCACCTCCTGGGCTACAAGACTCCAGAACGTTTTGAATCTGACCTCGTATCCCCTACTATCCCCCCTCTTCTTCCAGCCTTTGCCTCAGGTCCAAGTCATCTGTTCTTTCATTACAGGTCCAAATATGAGGAAGATCGGAGGTGAGCAATCCATGGTGTGGTACATTTTCAGCAGTCAAGGTGGGAAGAAGTAGGGCCGAGCTCTTCTGTGTTTCTCATTTCTGCTACCTGTAAGAAAGCTGTAACACTATAGAACTTGAGTCTGTGCAAGTGTAGCTCCCAGATGACTGACCATAACATGTGGGACTTCGGAAGTCCAGATCCTTGATGCCTAGGGACCACTGCCTGGTAGATGGCTCTACTCCTTGGTGTTGACAGACTAGCCCTCACCTCCTGACTTCTCAGGCCCGCCATGTATCTACCCACATTACCCCTGAGTTTCCCTCCTGACCTCTTTCCCTGTGGAAAGATTTCATCTCCCTAAGAATGGTAGTGTTAGAATCAGTCTGTGACAGCAGAAAGAAAACACCTCCTTTCTTGGTGATTTTTTTAATGTAATTTCTACATATTGACCTTATTATTTCTTATCAGCTTAAAAGGGTCTGCATTCCCTGCCTGTACATGCTTTGTAAGGGAAGAGACGGGCCATGAAGCCAAAGTAGAAGCAGATAGTGTGTCTACTGGATTTCAGGCCAAATATAGTTTAAGCACACAGCTCTGGATAGTTTCATTTGTGGCAACCAGAAACACCTCGATAGCCTTTGCTCTCTTTTTCTCCTTGTTCTCAGAGATGGGGGAAGGTGAAAGCTGTAGGCCTACTTTAAACCCTCGTATGTGTGTCTGAGGATGTTGACTTAGCCCATCCTCCAGGCCTTGTGTTTCAGGACTTTGTGTTCCATCCACTGACCATCATCCCTTCATGGGGAGAGAACACTGTCTAGATTTCTGTGGGAGCAATGGAGAGCTTTGGCCAGCTCCTGACTGCAGTTGCATTTGATCATCCATTCATCACTTTGAATATTTTAGCTCATAACCACCCCTTTTCTTCTCCGTGGGATGCCTATAACGGAGACTGTCCTCAGGGTTTTGCTCCCTCAGCCTTCTGTTACGAAACATGACTTGAGCTTTCTGGTTCACAACGCTCCTGTTTTACAGTGCCCCCATGGACTTTGCTGTTAATACCTTTATGAGCCACGCTGGGATCCGTCTTCGGGAGTCTCGATCCTCCTGCACGGCAGAAAAGACCCAGTCTGCCCCTGACAAGGACAAGTGGCTGCCCTTCTTCCCTAAGACCAAGAAGGTAACAGAACTGCCCACAGCACAGCTGTCCTGGAGCAGGGCTCTGTGCTGAGGCAGACCAGGAAGCCATTTCACAGCCTTCCAGCTATATCCCCCTCTTTTCTCCAAACCTGACCACAGGTGAAACATGTTCATTAGAATAAAAACCTGAGTCAGCTCTCCAATGATTTGTGTAGGGCCAGTCTTAGGACAGGGCAAGGGTGATTAGCAGTCTCGTGTCTGAGTGTTGGAACCACCTCCAAACTAATGTCTCCTATCTCAGCAGAGCAGCAATTCCAAGAAAGAAAAGGATGCCTTGGAGGACAAGAAGCGAAACCCCATCCTCAGATATATTGGGAAGCCCAAGAGCTCCTCTCAGAGCAGTGAGTATTTTAGAAAACAAAAGCCTTGGCCATTCTTTGGTAGAGAATTGAGCCCCTTCACCTTCCCAGGAAGTAGAGGGGCCTCCTGTGTTTCTGGGAGCCAAGGCCTGAACTCTGGAGACTGTAGCTTGCTCTTAGAACTGCTGCTCTCTCCCCCTGCCACATCTAGCCAATTTCATTGAGGGAAGGCTAATTTTTCAGAGCCAAGGGGTGTTAGCCTGGAACTTCAGAAACAGCTGTAGCTACTGAGTAGTTCTGTGGAAGAACTTATGGCTTGGAAAGACTGCCCTGTGGTCTTCGTTTCATCTTCATCCCTGGAATTTATGCACACTCCTGTGGTTTTGTGTTTGGATCCTTGCTGAGGGTTTTAAATGACCGTTAAGTAGAACTGGCAGGGATAGGGACAAGCTCCATGACACGATGGTAGCCCTGAGCTTCAGTGGGAGTCGCCTTCATAGACCTTGGTGACACTTGGGTGGGGGAAGGGACTTCCGCGTCTACTTTGGTTTTGTCACCACCTTCTCGTTTTCCAGCTTGATAGGATTTTTATTTGACTCTTGCAACGTTAACTGACTTTTCATGGTTTACTTTTGTTTTTGTTTGTTTTTCTTTTAGCATTTCATATTCCCTTGTCCCCTGTGGAAGGTAAAAGGACAATTTTCTTCGGTTTTATCTCCTCATTAGAATTGATTTTCCACCTCCAGAATCTTGCTGTTCTTTCCCATCTGGTCCTATCTGGTCCCGACTTGCTTCTTCCTTTTCTTCCCTCCATCTCTCTTAAGGATTCCTCCTTTCTGTTACTGCTTCTCTGTAACACCGACTGCTGGGGTCCCTCTTCTGCACTGTGTTAGCTGCCAGACTTTGTTACCTCACCTGGTTTCTGAAGGATGGGAACTCCCTTCCCTGAGGCGGGCCTTCCTTGAGGTTCTGACAGAGACCAGCCTTCTTGGCGACAGCTTTCCTGTGGCCCTAGCCTTTACTGTTCCAAGTGTAGTCTCTTGTCACTGTAACAAAAAGTTAGAGACAACCTAAAGAGAGGAAGTGTCTATTGGAGCTAGTGGTTTCAGAAGTCTCAGTTCATCGTCACTTGGCCTATAGCTTTGTGGTATGTCAGGACAGTGTGGCATGTGGAGAGGAAATCTGTAACTCATGAAACAAGAAGAGAAGCTACTGAGAGGTCCAGGGCTCCTTTTCAAGGACCCATCTGCCCTTGTAACCTCCTTCTAAGTAGACCTAACACCTCCCAGTCACACCATCAGCTGTGACCTAGCCATCAGTGTGCAAGCTTTTGGGAGGCCATGTATATGAAGCAAACTCTACTAGACTGCAGTGTGTGCTACAGGGAGAGAGAAGAACAGTCAGCTTTTCATTCAATGAAGTAATAATCAGTTTAAGGTTTTTTTTTCTTTAATTGAATTTCAAGTTGCAAATAACTTCTTTTATTTATATCCCTATTCCTGCTTAGGCCCTTCAGTATAGTACAGGAGGACATTAAGTTGGAAGCCAGGCTGGCCTACATACTTAAATCAGTAAAGTACTTGCCACAAAAACATCAGAGCTTGATCCTCATAGAAAGCCAGGGGTGTGGTCCTGGAAGAAGCTCAGTGGCTAATAGTGCTGGCTGCTCTTCCAAAGAACCCAGTTCTGATTCACAATCCACACCGTAGTTTGCAGCTATCTGTAATTGCAGTTCCAGGGGATCTGAGGTCCTCTCTGGCACCAGGCACAAAAGTGGTGCACAGATATCCATGCAGGCAAAGCACACACACATTAAATAAATAAGTTGAAAGGAACAAAAAGACAGCTATGGTCTTCTAGTCTTCTCTCTCTTTCTCTCTCTCTCTCTCTCTCTCTCTCTCTCTCTCACACACACACACACACACACACACACACTTCAAAAACAATAATTGATATAGACCTATGGAGATGGCTCAGTAGAGTACATGATTAGCATATGTAAAGTCCTGACTTTGACTGCCAGCACAACAGAAATAATAATAGATTATATACATTAACCCATAAGCAATTTAGCCAACATCAAAGCATCATAGAAACAAGCAAGTTTATTTCCATCGGTGAGATTTGTGTGTATACAATTAAACAATTCAAATTGTGCATGGTGGCATACTCCTATAACCCTAGAACTTGGGAAGTTGAAATAGGAGGATTAGGAAATCAAGGTCAGCCTCACTACAAAAAAGAAGGTACAAAAAATTGATAACTGTTTTCTAAGTTCTACAGTAATTTGAACATGGCAAAAGAGAGCAACAGAATACAGTCAGGAAATTCCACTGCTATAATTCATTTTATGTAAAAATGGCAATTTAAAATAGTGCCTTGGAATTATTTTAAGTTACTGACATCCCATGCTATCCTAAGCCATAAAAATAATGCTTGGAAGAAAAATTTAACGAAAGAAAAATTTAACAAAAGAATAGCCTAGAAATTCAGGCCCATCATTGGAACCAAGCCACCACTGAGCTGCAGTTCCAGCTCCAGGCCCATATCTGCCAAAAATCTGCTTCTCATCTGCCATGCAAAGGAAAGGGTGAGGCAAGAACGGACTGTAAGAAGCTTCGCTTGAGGAGCTTGCAAGGGAACAAGAATGTACACGGTGGGGTAAGGTTGCTGAACCCAGCAGTGCAAGATAAAAGATACCAAGGGTCCACATCTTCTCTTTTTTTATTATTATTGTTTCTGACTGTGTGGGTATTTGCACATGAAGGCAGGTGCTCAGAGGGCTGAGGACTTGGATCCACTGAAGATGCAGGCAGCTGTGAGTTGTATGACTGGGCTGCGGGCAACTGAGCTCTGCTCCTCTGGAGGAGCAGTACACACTCTTACCCCAGTGAGCCTCTCCAGCCCCAGGCCATCCACATGCTCCTTGATTCACACTTTATCACTCTAATTGCTTGATTTGATTTGGGCTTCTAAAGTGTCCAGGACATCAGATGAGTGTATGTCTACATCTGAAGGCCAAGCATCTGCTGCTGGGAAGGCTCACTTGGACTCACCTATATGTCGTGGGACTGTAGAAGTCAAGGTCGACCTTGAGTGTCAGTCCTCATGAGACAGCCACCTTGTTTTTTATGGTAATCTCTTATTAGGAACTGGGGCTCACCAATCTGTTAGGCTGGCTGTCCCCATCTTCCTGGGGACTGGAATTAGGTGCTTGTCACCACACCTGGTTTTTTATGTGAGTGTGAAGGATCCAACTCTGGTCATCACATTGGTGCATCAAGCACATCACTGAGCTGTCACCCGGACCCACGTAACTCACCTGTACTTAGTTCCATCATCAGTCAGAGAGTAGAGAACAGGGAGGAAAGTCCACAGTGAAACTGCAGGGATCAAAAGTCTGCTCCTTTCTGTTCCCCCTTGTTACTCTGAGTTATCCAGCCATACCAGATCTCAGGGCTACATCTGCTTTTTGCCACAGCCACACCCTATATAGGGCATACCTAGCTGTTTTTCTGGCAGCCCAATAGTAGACTCTGCCTCCTGCTGTCAGTTATAGAATGAATATTCCTGGATTCTTGCATAACCATGCAGACAAGTCCATTGTAGATGCACAGTAGACCACGAGTCTATAGTAATCTCCAAGCCAACTGCACATTCAGCCTAGGAAGGGTCCTGAATTCCAAACACAAGTGACAGTAACAGCCCTATAAACACTCACCCAGCCGCTTACTTCACACAAGTGCACCCTGACCATCTGTCTCAAGGATAGAGTTGTAGACATGGAGAGAAAGGTAAATGCTTTTCCTTCTCTCGGGCTTGGAAGTTTTCCTGTGAAAGTCAGATTTTTGCGACCAGGAGGCCTGTCTTGTTATTAACATCAGGTCCCTGGGTGCCTCTGCTGCCTCCTCTGCCCTCTACCTAAGCCCTGCTCTAACCTCAGTTCTGACTTAAAGATGAGCTCCTCATTTCCCCTCTGGCTCCCAGAAACTGGGCTTGGGTCTGAGGCCCACTTTGTGGGGTTCTTAAGTATTATGTCTAGGTTTCTCCTCCCTATCTATCTCTTGCTGTTATTGAAACAAGACTAGTTCCTTAAGACTAGCTTGGGGCAAGAGCTAGAGTTTAAATACCAGAGAGTAGTGTGTCACTCTGTTCTAAGAGATCACCTCTCACCAGTTCTTTAGTAGTGGAGTTCAAAGCTGGCGAAAGGAATGGGGTGGAGAGTTGTGGGTGGAGATTGGGAGGTGAGTTCTGAAAGTGATAGAAATTTGAAAAGGACCTAAGGTTTGCAATATGGACAGATTCCGTGTAGATATGGTTTGGTCTTCCTGGCTTTCTTTTTTTTTCTTCTTCTTCTTCTTTTAACCTGCCATGTGACTTAAGAAAAGTTAGTGGCTGTTTTTTTTTTTTTCAAGTAGAATGTAAAAGTTCCAAACACTCTTGTTTTGTACATGAGAAAAAAGGATACTTAAGAAAGGAAGAGTGTCCGCCTAGGACCACGCAGCGCAATCAGAGAAGAGTGAGGACTAGGTCATGTGCCTGTCTTCTGGTCCCATGCTGTTCTCATCTGTGCTTGTTCATTGCTCTGTCTTCTGGGCTACAGGGGAGTAAGGGCCTTGGAACAGAAAGCATAGTACCCTTCATTTTCTTTTTGCCTGCAGTTAAGCCAGGCAATGTGAGGAACATCATTCAGCACTTTGAGAACAGCCATCAGTATGATGTCCCAGAGCCGGGGACACAACGACTCTCAACAGGAAGCTTTCCTGAGGACCTGCTGGAGAGTGACAGGTAGCTGTAGCTGGATGGGGCCCACCAGCTGCCCAAGACATGGGGCATGGGCAGGCTTCATCAGGGATAATCCCAGCTGCCTTGCTCCTCTCCACTAGACTGTGAGGTCCCACCATAGGGCCTGCCCACCCTGAGTAGCTGCAGAAACCATGACAGTGTTGGGATGAGATCAGTGGAAGACCATGGAGACAGCCTTGAGGTTGATCCTGTAACTACCAAGTAATTCCTTCCCAGAGTAGAGTTAGATTGTACGACCTAACAACTAATCAGAAAGCACTGGGTGATGTGGATAAGGGACTTTAGAGAGAACAGAGGGAAGTCAACTAAGTCTTTTCCTCTTAAGAAAACTTAAGCTGGGGCTGGAGAGATGGCTCAGTGGTTAAGGGCACCGACTGCTCTTCCCGAGGTCCTGAGTTCAAATCCCAGCAACCACATGGTGGCTCACAACCATCTGTAATGAGATCTGATGCCCTCTTCTGGTGTGTCTGAAGACAGCTACAGTGTACTCATATATATAATAAATAAATAAAATATTTTAAAAAGAAAACTTAAGCTGGGCTGGTGAGATGGCTCAGAGGTTAAGAGCACTGACTCAGGAACCACATGGTGGCTCACAACCATCTGTAATGGGATCTTATGTCCTCTTCTGGTGTGTCTGAAGACAGCTACAATATACTCATATACATGAAATAAATAATATTTTTTTAAAAAAGAAAACTTAAGCTGGGTAAGTGTGATGGACAGGCCTTTAATCCTAGCACTAAGGAAGCAGAGACAAGTAGAACTCTGTGAGTTCTAGGCCAGCCTGGTCTACAGATAGAGATCTTGTCTCTGAAAATAATAATAAATTGTAGAAATGCTTAGAAAGTGGTTTCTGCAGACACTTTCAAAGACAACCAAGTGGCTGGGAATAAGTCATCTATTTCAGCAGACCACAGTGTCAGTTGGCTCAAGACAGATTGTTCTTCCCTTAGGGGGAAAAAAAGGCAGATGTGGTGACACCTGTCTGTAATCTTAGCACTGAGCGCTCAGTGCCAGCCTAGCCTACAAAGTAAGACCCTGTCTCAGAAAAGGTGAGACAGGGTGAGGATTGTGCTGCCTTATTTTCTACATCTCCATCAGGTATCAGTGCTAAACAGGATGTCTGTCTGGTTTTAACACACACTGTAAGATTTATATGCTCCTGACTGGCATAATAACAGTCGAGTCCTGGCTATAGCCAGCTTTAAATAAAGATTTCCTGTAGTCAGAAATATCCGTATAGACTCCTAATCATCCTTGAGGTACCGTACTGCAGCCTTTGTATGTGAAGATAATCCTATTATAGAATCAAGTCTGAAAGCCACTGAGGAAATAGCAGTTGGCAGAGGCAAGTCTGCAGGTAGCAGTGTAGATATTCTAACCATTCTGCCTTTGAAATAACTGTCAAAACTAAGTGAGACGTTCTTCTTTCTGTTTTATATTAGGCCTTCATAAACTTAGTGCATGTCAAAGGATTTGACAGAGATTATGATTTTATTTGTTTATTTTATATATATGAGTGCTATATCTGCATAAAAACCTACATACCAGAAGAGGGAATGGGATCCCAATATAGGTGGCTGTGAGCCACCATGTGGTTGCTGGGAATTCAACTCAGGACCTCTGGAAGAGCAGTCAGAACTCGTGGGGTTTTTTTTTTGTTTGTTTGTTTGTTTGTTTGTTTTGGTTCTTTTTTTTTTTTCCGGAGCTGAGGACCGAACCCAGGGCCTTGCGCTTCCTAGGCAAACGCTCTACCACTGAGCTAAATCCCCAACCCCAGCAGTCAGAACTCGTAATAGCTGAGCCATCTCTCCAGCCCCCAAGAATTTGACAAAGATTAAGAGTTGTACTGTTGGTTTCAATTACCTAATATTTTAGGTAAATTAGACATGAATCATTTAATTTGCTGTGACAGGTGTGATAATTTAAATATGTCATATATTTTAAGTTTTGGAGAGATTGTCAATACCTTGAGAAAATATTTGAATCCACTTACAGACTTGTACCCTTTGCCTTGTTGGATAAATTTGTTCTACCTAAGGCAGTCACCAAAATCCTAAAACTATTGTAAGCAGAAGCCTTTGGATTTTATTGTAAACTCCTTGGCAATCTTGGGAGAATAGTTTAGAGGCTCAGCAGGTAGTGAGTGCCCCAGGGTTCTTCCAGGAAGGTACAAAGCTTTGCAGCCCCGCTAGCCCTACTGAAAGAGGTTTGCATTGCTGGCTGAGGACACACAAACAGTGCAGTTGACCTGGGTTGGAATTGTTCCTGTAGATTTCTGAGGGGTAAGTTCAGTGGGGCATCGGTTGTCAAAATGTTTGCAAACCCTGAGGACAAATTCAAGCCCTTGGGAGATGAGCTCCCTGTTGAACCTCTGGCTGTTTAGAGAATATAAATGAAGATTCAAGGTACTGGGCTCTCCGCTTCTGTAGCCAGCTTCAGCATTGAGAGCTCTCCAGACATCTCAAGGCCCTCTATGTTTCCAGACACAGAACAGGATATAGCTTAGTAATAATGGTAATAATGTCCACAAAGGGCCAGCCCAGCCGGGCCTGACGGCATCCAGGGGCATCTAAGGGTCAGAGGTGCCAGCTGTGTTGAGACTGATGCACTGCAGGACTCAACAGAAAGCAGTTCTCAGCTGTCAGCTTCTCACCAAGCCCCAGGGACAGCCAGGGTTGAACCCCTGCCTGTCTGTAACCAGGCCCTGGAAGCGTCCTTCCCAGCCATTCTTCCCTGGTATGGAAATTGCAGCTTAGGAAGAGAAGAAATCTACATCACAGCTAGAGGGTGAGAATAGTACAACAGATAGCGTCTTCTGACAGCCTGGAAATTGTAGAGCAAGGTATGGGATCTGTAACTATACCACCCTCAAAGAGGATCTTGTCAAGAAAGGATCCACCTCAGAGTCAGAGAAGAGAGTAGCTGGTCCAGAACAGGCAAGGTGTTCTAGCCATGGGATGGCCTCCAGAGCAGAGAGGTTGGATGAACCTTGTAGTTCCTGATGAAGGCCTGTGTTATCCACGGGTCTTCTAAAAGGATCATGGCATGGTGTCTTAGACATCTGGACACACCACAAAGCTGATTCTCTGTCTTCACCTTTCTGATAGCTCGAGGTAAAGAGGGGAAACTATCCAATAGCTCACTGGGGAGAACAAAGGGTCTATAGAGCAGCCAGAATGGCTTGTTGTTGTCTGGCTTCTGGACCCTCATGTTTAAACTCCTGGTATTGAGGTGCCCTTCAAGTGGGGTAACAGGTAAAAGCTAGCCACAAGTCAGATTTCAGAGTTTCCTGTCCCTCCCTGACAGTTCGCGCTCAGAGATTCGACTGGGCCGCTCTGAGAGCCTCAAGGGCCGGGAAGAGATGAAGCGATCCCGGAAAGCAGAGAACGTGCCCCGGTCTCGAAGTGACGTTGACATGGATGCTGCTGCAGAGGCTGCCCGCCTTCACCAGTCAGCCTCGTCCTCTGCCTCCAGCCTCTCCACCAGGTGCGTAGCGTCCAGTGGCCACACCCACTGCTATTCAGTGTGGTGACTATGTATTAAGAGTTGGCATTTTCTCCTCAGGTCTCTTGAGAACCCAACCCCTCCCTTCACCCCCAAAATGGGCCGCAGGTGAGTGATGAGCACTGTAGTGCCTCTGTTTGGTACCTCTGGCACATCTGTGTTCTGCCCCCTTCCCATACCTAGGGCTGGCTAGGGTTGGGTAGGAAAGTGATGGACAATCTTGAGTGTAAGTTACCTACAAGTGAAGCTAAGCTCTCCGTTTTCCACAGGAGCATTGAGTCCCCCAATCTGGGGTTCTGTACAGATGTCATCCTTCCCCACCTCCTGGAGGATGATCTGGGCCAATTGTCTGACCTGGAGCCAGAGCCAGAGGTCCAAAACTGGCAGCATACAGTAGGCAAGGATGTGGTGGCCAACCTGACCCAGAGGGAAATTGACCGGCAAGAGGTCATCAATGGTGAGAACCTGCCTTGTTCCCCTCATCTCCTCTCATGCTTGTGGGGGTGGGGGTGGGGGTAGTAGAGATTTCCCAAGGTCACCTCATTCTGACCTTAGCCTGGGGGTAGAAAAACAACACTCTACTTCTTCGAAAAGTAGTGTGGTGTGGGGACCAGATAGTGACTCTAGACACTTGCTGATTTACTTTTTCCCCTGCCTCTCCCTGTCACAACCCCTGCTCAGAGCTTTTTGTGACAGAAGCATCTCACCTGCGCACACTCCGAGTCCTGGACCTCATCTTCTACCAGCGCATGAGAAAGGAGAACCTAATGCCTCGGGAAGAGCTAGCGCGGCTCTTCCCTAACCTGCCTGAGCTCATAGAGATTCACAGTAAGGAGCCTGCCTCTCTCCAGACTCCTTATGCCACCTTTGACTGTGTTTTAGTTTGAACCTGCCCCATCCCTACCTAGATCCCCCTGAGTAAATAGGGTTTCTACCGCTGTGGTGAAACACTATGATCTAAAGCAAGTTTCAGAGGAAAGGATTTGTCTTACTCTTCTATAAAACTGTTCATCTTCGAACCTGGAGGCAGGAGGAGTTGATGCAGAGACTGTAGAGGGCTGCTGTGACTGACTTGCTCCCCATGGCTTGCTCAGCCTGCTTTCTTATAGAACCCAGAACCACCAGTCCAGGGATGGAACTTCCCACAGTGAGCTGGGCCCTTCCCTGTCAGTCACTAATAAGAAGATGTCCTATAGCCAGATCTTATGGAGGCATTTTCTCAATTAAGACTCCCTCTTTCAGATGACTCTAGTTTGTATGTTTGGTTGGCATAAGACTAGCCAGCATACCCTGCTATTCCTGCTGGGAGAAGCTGATGGATAGCCTGAAACTAATCCTCCAGAACCCCCAAAATAAAGGTTTCCAGACTCTTCCATGAACTTCTGTCAAAAATGCCTTTCCTCCTAGTAATAAAGTATCTAGCAGTGTCGCTCAACCCTTGCATTCCTCTTTCCACAGATTCCTGGTGTGAGGCCATGAAGAAGCTCCGGGAGGAGGGCCCCATTATCAGAGACATCAGTGACCTCATGCTGGCTCGGGTATGGCAATGAGGAAACTGGAGGAAGTGAGCTCTCTTTACCTACCCCAAGACTAAGGAATTTCACAGGGGAGGGGGTAGTTAAAGGGAGGGGCTGCTGCTCCCTCACAGGAGTGTGACACCCAGACCATATCCATTCTGCCTCTTCAGTTTGATGGTCCTGCCCGAGAAGAACTCCAGCAAGTAGCTGCACAATTCTGTTCCTATCAGTCAGTAGCCCTAGAGCTAATCAGGACTAAGCAACGTAAGGAGAGTCGGTTCCAGCTCTTCATGCAGGTATCCTGGGCGTGTCTTGACCCTCCCTCATCTCTGTCATGCTCACCAAAGATCTAACCTCCTCTTCTGGACCCTAGCCTCATCTCTTCTCTACTGAGGATAGATAGCACCTAGCTGTGCCCCCACCCACCTACATTACCCAACACCACATACTGTAAATTGTTACCTCCAGGGCAGAGGTGCCTTTGGTTGACAATTACTCAGCATTGCAGGCAAAAGGTCTGTCTTGCCTATAGAGCTAGTGTGTACTGTTCTCTAGAATTGGAATGAAACTGCCCTTCTGTTTTGACCATCTCTTCCTAGCACGTCAACCCCTCCCTAAATGTTGAAGAAAAAACTGCCACTATTTCTAGGGGGCCCATCTAGGGTTAGGGCCCATGTGGCATTTTCACAGCCATCTTAACCCTGAGCCCTGAAGGCAGCTCCCAACCACGGTAGCACTTCTTCCTCTGTCTGCTTCTTGCTCTTCAGGAGGCTGAGAGCCACCCTCAGTGCCGGCGTCTGCAGCTCCGAGACCTCATCGTCTCTGAAATGCAACGGCTCACCAAGTACCCACTGCTGCTAGAGAACATCATCAAGCACACAGAGGGTAGGGCAGGGCAGGGTGGGGGTCTGTGCCTTGCGGCAGCAAAGTTCCTTACTTTGTCACAGTTTTGTGATCTTCAGTGTCTTCTTCCTCATCCTGGTACAGTGAGTCTCAGAATGATTGTAAATGTGATTTAGAAACACAAAATGCTACAAGGCCACTGCTGGCTTGTGGGGCTTTATACAAATCAGGAAGTATAGACCCACAGGCTGGCCCATCTGGGTAAATTGAGTTCCTCCGAGGGCTTTGCTGAGTGTTAGCATTCATTCATACCTCTGCTAGATGCCTCTGCAGTGTTCAAGTGTCACATCCAGGGGACTAGCAAGATGAGTAGAGTGGAAAGGGAGAACCAGGTTGTCCTCTGACCTCCACACACACACACACACTGTGGCATGCGTCCACACGCACACACTGTAACAGTAAATAAGCAGATTTGCTAAACCAGAATAACAGTAGAGGGTGCACTTTGCGTTGCAGAGGCGCCAACCACACACATCCCTCTATTTGGCAGGTGGCACCTCTGAGCATGAGAAGCTCTGCCGTGCCCGGGACCAGTGCCGGGAGATTCTCAAGTTTGTGAATGAAGCAGTAAAGCAGACAGAGAACCGCCACCGGCTAGAGGGGTACCAGAAACGCCTGGATGCCACTGCCCTAGAGCGGGCCAGCAACCCCTTGGCAGCAGAGTTCAAGGTAGGAGGTGGAGACTGCAGCACTGAAGCCCCACATGCATCCTTCTTGTGTCCCCTTAGGAACAGAACTCAAGTCAGGGCCCAGTGAGTCTTAGAGGTGAGAAAGATGGCTTGTCACCATGCCCTGGGAGACACACCCTATTACTGTCACCATCCCTAGATGGACAAGAACAGACAGCCTCACTAAGTAAACGCTAGATGGTGGAGAACTCTGACTTTGGAAAAAAACAGAACTGAGAATGAAGTAAAGGTGGAGATCATATAGAGGGACTGAAGCTGAAGAGGGAGTCAGGAAAGGCAGCACATCTCCTTGGGAGCTTAGATGATGCAGTGGGCCAAGTGGGAAACCTAAGTCAAAGCCATTGGTAAATCCCCCAGAACATCACAGGACACACACAGGGCTTCACAGCACCTTTTACTTCTCTCCGTCCCTTGCAAGAGCTCAGAGGTAACAGTCGTTTCCTGCTCACTCATTCCCAGCACCTTAGCCTAATGTCCATGCACAGTGGTTTCTTAAACACTTGTTGAGTGAATGGAGTGGTGGTGTCTTCTTAACAGAGCCTGGATCTTACAACAAGGAAGATGATCCACGAGGGGCCTCTGACCTGGAGGATCAGCAAAGACAAGACCCTGGGTATGTGCCAGGACTGAAAATGGGAGGGGACCTGTGGTAAGTGTGCTGCTCTGGCAGGGTAGTGGGAAGCGGAGGAGACACACACAATGCAACTAGAATGTCAACATCGGGCTCCTAGAGCACAGCGTGGGCAGGGAGGATATAGAGTTGGCCTTACTGTATTCCTCGGAGACCTGGGCGCGGGCATCTAGCTTCTGGGCCCCTCGTGCTGATGAGGGTGAGTGAGCTCAGGGGTTGTCTTAATTCCCAGACCTCCAGGTGCTTCTGCTTGAGGACCTGGTGGTACTGCTGCAGAGACAAGAGGAGCGGCTGCTGCTAAAGTGCCACAGCAAGACAGCCGTGGGCTCCTCCGACAGCAAGCAGACGTTCAGCCCTGTGCTGAAGCTCAATGCTGTGCTCATCCGCTCCGTGGCTACAGGTACTCATGAGGAGATGAGCCAGCAAGCCTGGCTGATAGAGGCCCATTCTGGGGCTTCACAAGGCTTAATATCCTCCTGTGTTTCCTCCTGTGTTCCTGTCTTGACCCAGTCTAAGCAGGAAGCTTTGGTCCAGGACGGGCAGGCTAAGGGGTAGATAATGGACTAAGAGGAGATCCACAAGCTAAAGCGGGGTTGAAGGACACTGATGGGTACACTGGTGAGGCCTGAGGATATCAAAGAGGAATTGGCATAGACGTAAGGAACAGGACAAGTCCTGTTGCCAGAGTGCCTGAAACAGAGTAGAGCTTCAGTACACCTACAGCACAGAGCCAAGTCCAGGGATCTGAGATGACAGTGCAAAGTGTGATATGACAAGAAAGGGTAGGGTCCCACACTCCGGGATCACCCTCATCTATGACACCTGACCTCCCCAAGCAGTTCAGAAGGATGGGGTAGACATGAAAAGATTTGCTAAACCCTAAGCACTGTGTGCACATCAGCCCTCAGTAGTAGAGCAAGAGAAAAAAAATGACCCTGACAGATGTCCCTGCGGGAACCCAAAATTGCCCACATCTTTTGTTGGTAAGTCCTAATTGATTCTAATGGCCCAGCTCTATCTCATGGTGTTTTCTTCAGGTTAGGGACTATGTCTGCTGTGCCCAGTGTAGACTTTCTGGCTTCCTTCCTTTCTTTCCCCAGACAAGCGAGCCTTCTTCATCATCTGCACCTCCGAGCTGGGCCCTCCCCAGATCTATGAGCTGGTTGCATTGACGTCATCAGACAAGAATATGTGAGAAGTTGTGGGGTCCCATGTAACTTCAGTCCCCTGGGAGCCAGAGGAGTGTGTGGAAGGATTTGAGCAGTGAGGCCGGGGCTGGGCCCAAAGCAGTACCTGGATGGAAGGCTGGGAAGAGAACTAGGAAGCAACATAGGCACAGAGCAGCAGAGGCCACCACCCCAGGACATAACCAGACCCTGGGACAAGCATACCAAGTCCATGTATGACTCAGACCCTGTCTCTTCCCAGGCTGTCTGTCTACCCCATGTTCTCAACATCGACTGCCAGAGGTGACCCAACATAGTGGGCAGAGACCGGTTAAGTCAGACAGTTTCTTCCCAGTGGGATTTTCATCTGTATGGTGTTATTTGAGGAGGAGCTGTATACAGAGTATATAACTTAGTACATAGTATATAAAGTCTATGTTAGCATATATTACACTAATGTATTGGTATATAGAGTACAGCTTAGTATAGGCTTAACAAAGTGTTAATATCTAGTAATTGGTAGGTATGAGTCATATAAACCCAGGGGAACAGCCAGCAAGAAACGTTGATGGAGATGGAGACCTGCCTAGAATAGGTTTCTTGAGACAGGATGCAGAAAGGTTTTTGGCAGTGGGGTCCACAGAGGACACAGGTATGCCTGGCCATGTTCTCATCACTAGTCCTGTGTTTCTGCCGAGCAACAGATGGATGGAGCTCTTAGAAGAGGCCGTGCAGAATGCCACCAAGCACCCTGGAGCTGCCCCAATCCCCATCCATCCCTCACCACCAGGATCCCAGGAGCCGGCCTACCAGGGCTCCACCTCCAGCAGGTGTGGTGCTGAGCCCTCCAGCTCCCAGCAGTGCCCCCCATACCACTGCCTGTTTCCTGATTCTCCTCAGACTTTCCTCCCTAGGGTAGACAGCCTCCTCAGGGAAATGCCATTAGGAAACAGTAGCTCTGGCAAATAGAGGAACATGCCTCTGCTGCCTGCCTTCTGTCCTCCTTGCCCTCCCCAACCTCTCACTTGGATACAATGGAGACTGCCTCTAAAGTAGGGCTGAGGTATAGACTCCAGCTAGAAAAGCGAGGCCAGCGTCTATCCTCTGCGTTGCCAGCCTGCACAGCCCAGTCAGGTGGTGAGGCCCAGCACCTTTGCCTAGCCCCCTGCTCCTTTATAGCCTGTGAAAGATAGGAGGGGCCAGACTGGGACTCATGACATCCTGACCAGGCTGGCAAAGCTAGAATTGCCACCAAGTGGTCTGCTCTAACCTTCAATGGGTTTCTTCCCTCAGGGTAGAAATAAATGACTCAGAAGTATATCACACTGAAAGAGAACCCAAGAAGCTACCTGAAGGTAAGGCCTCTCTCCATCTTGTGGGAAACCAGCATAGTCCATTTCTTATAGATAGGGTCAGATTGAGGTATCAGGTGACAGGTGTCTATCAGGGCCAGAGGTATGAGGTCTGTGATAAAATGAGTAGAAGAGAACTGGAAGAGGGGAGTCGGGAAGAGACTGACAGCTTGAGCAACTCCACTGCCTCTGTAGTAACAGGGTTAGCAGAAAAGGCCCTGCCTGCTTCAGCCAGAGATTGCTGTCAGAGAGTAAGAAGTATTGGGTGCTCAAGGAGTTCAGGCTTAAGATGTGATTACTGGGGTGGGATGTAGCAACTCAGTTGGCAGGTAACTTCCCTTTGACGTTGTCTGGGGCTTTTTTGTTTTTGTTATTGTTATTTTTGTTTTGTTTTGGTAAATTAGGATCTTGAGTTTGGAGAAAAATGTATAGCTCCCTGCATACGTCACTCTTCTGTTTCCTTCCACTTCCTTCCACTTAGACCGTTTTCCTCTGAGTCCCACAGGTCCTTCATAGCTTTGTTCAGTGGCTGCTCTGTTATTTTTGTTATGTCAATTAACAGTATAACCAGCACTTCTAATGCTCACACCCTGGGTTATCTTTTTTTCCCATAATACTCACCACCTTCTAACAAATGCTAATTTCCCAGTTTATTTTTATTCCCTGTGTCCCTCCACTAAGACCTTAGGTTCCACCCCCAGGCACAAGTCTTCGTATACCAGTGTGTGTCAGGGGTCTGCTTCATGAGGTGCTTCATGAATTCCCATAGAGCTTATCAACTAGTGCTCCCAAGTCCTGGGTCTGCAGCCAGGCATGGGCTCACCTCTTACATCTCCTCCGCCATGCCCTAACACTCATTCAAAACAGGCCCCGGGCCTGAGCAGAGAGTTCAAGACAAGCAGCTGATAACACAAGGGGAGCCTGTGCAGGAAGAGGATGAAGAGGAATTGAGGACCTTGCCTCGAGCTCCCCCCTCCCTGGATGGAGAAAACAGAGGCATCAGGACAAGGGACCCTGTCCTTCTGGCCCTCACAGGCCCTCTGCTCATGGAGGGACTTGCTGATGCTGCCCTGGAAGATGGTGAGTGCTTCAAAGACAGTCATTGGCCCTGGTGTCCCAGTGGCATAGACAGTATGAATCTCACCTTCTACCTGCTCAGAGATTCTTATTAGATATGCTGGAGGAAAACCGAAATGCCAGCTGGTCAGTCAGATCCCACCAGCTCCACCCTTAGACTGCAGCAGACTGTTGGTGCAGGAGCGATGATGCCCCTCTTCTCCCTGAGCCTTCCTTTAGTAGCCTCTGTGCAGTCCTTCCCTAAGGAGACCTCTGTCTTCCTACAGTGGAGAACTTGCGTCACCTGATCCTGTGGAGCCTGCTGCCTGGTCACACTGTGAAGACTCAGGCTGCTGGCGAGCCTGAGGATGACCTCACACCCACCCCTTCTGTCGTGAGCATCACCTCTCACCCCTGGGACCCAGGGTCCCCAGGGCGAGCTCCCACCATAAGTGACAGCACCCGACTTGCGAGGCCAGAGGGCAGCCAGCCAGAGGGCGAGGATGTTGCTGTCAGTTCTCTGGCACACCTGCCGCCAAGGACCAGAAGTTCTGGCGTCTGGGACTCTCCTGAGCTGGATAGGAATCCGGCTGCAGAGGCTGCAAGCACAGAACCAGCAGCAAGTTACAAGGTTGTGAGAAAAGGTAAATACGTTTGTGCGTCCATCGTGTTGAGACCTCTGCTGGAGTAGAGGTGTGTTCCAGGCAGACACGTTGCACATCTTCCTCTGGGATGCTATGTGAGCCAACTGGCACTGGGACTTGGGAGAAGATGGTATTGATCTGACGTCAGACAAGCAAGGTTCAAAGGCCTGGCTTGCTACTCAATGTCTGTGTGTCTTAGACAAATTTCAAAGCATTCTTCGTTTTCCTTCTGTAACAGAGGACATTTCCTACCTCAGCCAAGCACAGATCAATTTCCCAAATACAAGTTTTTTTGCTATTCCTCACTGATTATCTTTAAAAAAATAAAGTGTAACTCTTCCCAAGAGACTTGGGCTGTGCACAGAGGGGCTTAAGCAAAGCTGGGAGGTCCTTCGGAAATAGGGATAGTCTGGGAGCAAGTGCAGAGAGCGGTAGAGAGGATGCCCCAAGTTGGAGGTACTACTGTGGGCAGCTCTGTGGCTACTCCAGCCAGGTTTGAGTAGACCAGCAGGGCTAAGGGCAGGGTGCAGCAGATCCTGCAGCACAAGCTATGGTAGAGGGAGTGCTCGCCTGAGGAGTGGTCAGAAGAGTGAAGCCAGGCCTGAGCCACTAGGGCTGAGAGGGCTACCTGGCAATGACTGCTATCAGTGCCTCGTGACGCTGCCCTGTTCTGTTGGCCAAAGGCTGCCTCTCTTGGGCTTCTGGGAACTGACCTGCTTCCAGTCTTCCAAGGTGACTTGGTGGAAAGTTCTCTGCAGCTCCCAGGACAGAGCCATGTGTGATCTTATACTCACTTTGTGCTTTCCTTCCTTCACTTTGTTCTCCCCTGCCATGTCCACTTGTTTCTCCCTCCCTTCATGCTTTGTCTCCCTCTTTCTCCCTTGCCTTGTCTCTCAGTCTCTCTACTCCCTGGTGGTGGTGTCGGTGCAGCCAAGGTGGCGGGCAGCAATGCTATCCCTGACAGTGGCCAGTCAGAATCTGAGCTATCTGAAGTGGAAGGCGGAGCACAGGCTACGGGTAATCAACTTCTCCTTGGAGCCAAGGCCAGGCCAGGCGGGAGCAGGGGTCCAATGGGATAGTATTGGGCCCTTGCTGTCAGAGTTCCATTACCCAAAACATTGTGTGTGTTCCCTGAGCTGTCTGAGATGGGTAGGAAGTAGTACCACATTACCCCAATGGGTAGGAAGTAGTACCACATTACCCTGGAGACAGGAAGACCTGTACCTCCAGCTTTTTTCTTTTCTTCGGAGCTGGGGACCGAACCCAGGGCCTTGTGCTCGTTAGGCAAGCGCTCTACCACTGAGCTAAATCCCCAACCCCTGTACCTCCAGCTTTAAGACACCACTCACTGGGACCTGTAGAAGCCAATTCAGAGCTTAAGCAGCCTATGCTCAGGAAGTCTGGCCAGCACCCTCACTCTAGTGTACTTAACCTGAGCAACTGCTTCCCAGCCCTATGGTGGGGGAAAGTTTGCATGGCTTTGCAGGCTCCCCATGTTCCTATGGTGGGACTTCCAGTGACCCGTTACATATTGCTGCCGGCTATCTCTGACCTCCCCTGATCAGGTGATGTTTCTAGGAGTTGGTGACATGTAGGGCAGTGTCAACATGCATCAGTAGGTGTGAACTGAGGTACTTGAAGTACTGTTGCCTGCTGCCTTCCAGAGGGGCCTGAAACCTTGCCCCTTCCTCCCTTCATTCTCATCGCTGAGCATCTTCCCCTGGCTGGTGGCCAAACTGAGAACAGTTGCCATCTAAGAGAAAGGGGGCTCTGGGAGTCTGGTAGGCAACATGGCCCTGTATACACTAGGTTGTCTGTAGAAGTCCCCTTGGCCTTTTCTGTCCCAGGGCACACTGGGGACATGGGAGAAGTACTCGAGAGCCTCTGCTTGTCTGATTTCTCTCTCTTGCCATTGGGGCAGGGAACTGTTTCTATGTCAGCATGCCAGCAGGACCTCTGGACTCCAGCACTGAGCCTACTGGGACACCCCCAAGCCCCTCACAGTGTCACAGCCTCCCTGCATGGCCAACAGAGCCTCAGCCCTACAGGGGAGTCCGTGGGGGTCAGTGTTCCAGCCTGGTCCGCAGGGATGTGGATGTGATCTTCCATACCATCGAGCAGCTCACCATCAAGCTTCACAGACTGAAGGTGAGGAACATGGTCTCAGTCAGGGAGCCCTCCCTCCACTACCCAGGACAGTTACACACACACACACTCTTCTCTCTCTCTCTCTCTCTCTCTCTCTCTCTCTCTCTCTCTCTCTCTCAGACTCGGGCCTCCCACATGCTAGATAAACCATTAAGCTGCATCCCAACTCAGGAAGCATATATATATATATATATATATATATATATATATATATATATATATATATATATCTTCAACTGGAGTCCTAGGCTACCCTGCCTACCCTACCACACCCTCTGAACCTTAGCACTGGAACTCAGATACTTCCTACAACCCTTCTAGGACATGGAGCTGGCCCACAGAGAGCTGCTCAAGTCCCTTGGAGGAGAGTCATCGGGTGGAACCACACCTGTGGGGAGTTTTCACACAGAGGCAGCCAGATGGACAGACTACTCCCTCTCTCCTCCAGCCAAGGAAGCCCTGGCCTCTGATTCCCAAAATGGTCAGGAGCAGGGGTCCTGCCCTGAAGAAGGTGAGTGAAGTCAATCCCTGTGGGTGTGTGCCACCCTGAGGGAATGCCATGAGCCATGAGTCGTGTAAGCAAGTAGTGAGGCGCGCACGTTCCCGTGACTCTCCCCTTGAGATGAAGTGAGCTCATCCCCTCAGCTTCACAAAGAAGTATTTGCCAGGCATAGTGGTTTGTACCTTTAATCCCAGCACTCAGGAAACAGAGACAGCTGAATTTCTGTGAGTTCGAGGTCAGCCTAGTTTCAGGCCAGGAGGAGCAGGGGTCGGTCTGAGGCAAGGTCTTTGTTCACCGCTGGGTAAGCCAGGCTGGCTGACCCACCAGTTTCTTGATGTTCTCCTGTCTCCTGTTTCTAGGTGTTCTGCCTATCCCTTGAACTCTCTCTAGCCCCAGAAAGTGATCTTTTAAGGCAAGCTGCACAGAGGCTCCCCCCAAATAGGGACTAGTATTACAGAACCCCTGGCCTGCTTATAAGTCTATATACCACATACATGCAGTGCCTAAAGAGGACTGGAACTGGAGTTACAGGTGTTTGTAAGTTGCCATGTGGGTGATGGGAATTGAACCTGGGTCCTCTGGAAGAGTAGAAAGTATTCTTAATCACTGAGCCATCTCTCCAGCCCCCCAGAACCCTCTTTTTACGTTGATTTGAGAAAGTAATGCACCAGGAGAGCCTTGGTCTTCCTCTGCTGCAGGTTCTTAGTGGCTCAGATCTGGATCGTGAGGGCAAGGCCACTGCAATGACCAGATTCAGAAAGTTAAAAGGCCTAACCTGTCTTGGTTTGGGGGGCCAGAAAGAAATGCAGCCTCAAAAGAAACAAGGCTTGGACTGACATGATGGTCACCAACCCTAACCATCTGAGTTCGCATCCCCGGATGTACATATGGAAAGAGAGAACTGACTCTAGCAAGTTCTCTGGCTTCCACACACATTCTATTTCGTATAAGTGAAAAAAGCGTAATAAAGTTTGTAGAGGAGAAAGCTTTGTCACAGACAGCTGGTGCTGAAGTCATCCAGGGACATGAAAAAGGACATCTCAAATGTAGCCAGCTTCTCACCCTCGCCATCTTCCCACAGGCTCCGACATCGCCCTGGAAGACAGTGCCACTGACACAGCTGTGTCACCAGGACCATAGCATCCAGACAACCAGAGTCTGGCCTGCCTCAGAGCACAACCCTGGGAGACCCAAGCCTCCCCTTGAAAGATGCCACGAGGCCAGGGAATCCCTCGTGTTGCCTGGTCTGTTTCCACCAGACAGTCCAGTTCAGTGTCTCTTCCTCTGTTAGCCCAAGTCTCCATGGCTTTTGTCTCCTGAGCATGTTGACCACAACAGAAAGGCCTCCACCCTGCATAGCCACATAGCCAGTGTGGGGTGTGCTGTGTGCACAGTGCCCTCAGGTGTGCATGTCAGAGGAGGAGGCTTATGTGTGATTGCACTTTTTTCCTCCCCTTCTTCCTAGGCCCTGAGACAGCTAGGTGCCTGGCTCTCCTCTTTGCCCCTTTAGTTTCCTATAAATGTCTATTGTATGTGTATCTTTGCAATTGTAAATAACAGCCTTTTTTTTCTGTCCCTAGCATGTTCAACCAGTTAGAGAGAGCCAGGCAGCAGCCCAGCTCAGGGCCATGATTGTTTATGTCCCACTGGCAGGGAGGTCTCCCAGACTCCAGCTCTGTCAAGCTCCAGGGCCCGCCTCTGAAGCCTTGGCCACTTCTCCCTTCTTGTTGTCAGGAGACACCCCTGCAGGGTTCCCCAGCCCTTCCCCACCTGCCCCATAGAAACAAATACAGCAGGTACGGATCTCAAAACAGACCCCGAGAGAGATGTGGAGTGGATTGCTGGAGTCCCTGAGTTAAGTCAGGGCTCTTCCTTCCCCAGGGGCCACAGCACCATTGCCTCATCACCCTGTCCTCACGCCACTCCCCACGATGAACATACACACTGTGCTAGGTGTATATATACATATATATAAATATATATAATATATAAAATACAGATATGGAAATGACTGTTTTGCTGTTAAAATAATGTATACTCTTATTTTCTTCCTTTCATGGTTAAGATTTTTTTAAAGAAAAGTTAAATATTCTTCTATTGTGGTTGTATGATTCTTAGACTGACAGAGGGTGAGGCTGCCAAGAATGGGTAGAGGGCAACAAGAGCCCATGCTGCACCATCCTGCACCAGGTCTCACCTGTCCCAAAGCCCTCTCACCAAAGTGTAGACCCTCTCACCAAAGGTTGGGCAACTTACTCTGGCCCAGAAAAGGACATTGTGGTTACTTCACACAAAGGAACATGGCTGCTGTACCTACTGTCAGCCGCAAAACATGAAAGGGATGGTCACCACACTGCCCTCCTCCCTCCTTCCCACAGGTCAGAAATGACAGCTGAGCAAGTGTGGGTCTGAAGCCAGCTTTAAGGACCTGGTACATAGCTGAGAAAACCATGGATGGCCATGGTGCACCCTGACACAGTGACTTGGACTTAGAGCAATCAGAGAGGTCTCTGGAGCCACTCACCAGCCAGTGCAGAAGATGGAGCTCTGGAAGGTGGAGGTGGCAGAGGGCTAGAGATGAGGGAGATGTCCCCTTTACCTTGGCTGGAGATTCCCTGTAGGCTGGCATGGGCTCTCCAGAATTCTTAGCAGAGGCAGCCAGCCCTACTCTGGATGTCCATGATTTCTAGTTGCTGGCATGCCATGTTTAATGTTTGGCCTTTGCTCTGCAAATTGGATACCATAGCATACCCTTTCCAGAGTGCCTTCTTCTTTGAAAGCAGAGCCCTGACCTCTTGAAAACCAGACAGACACATGGAGATAAGTATCAGAGAATGCTGGGGAATGGGTCCTAGTTCAAAGCCTGCTCCCTCCATCAATTATGTTAACTAACCCCCATCATTGTAAGGCTGTGTGCACACTGACATGGCCTGGGGGATGCTACTGGGACTCGGAGCAATGGCCCTAGCCAGGAGCTCAGCTCATCCCCCAATGGAGCCATGTCTAGCCAGGGAATATGAACAGACTCAAGAACCCAAATGTTCCACACAGTTCTGGAGTGATTGTCAAAGAACAGCACTAGAGACTATGTTACTGGTCCAGGATACTTTCCCAAGGAGACAGCGGCTGCCTGTAGGAGGCCTAGGTAGCTGTGGCCTCCTCCTCCCTGACCTTGGCCTTCACAGGGTCCCTTGGCAACATCAGTTCTTGAATCATGATGTGTGTTGGACACTGTGGGTCAAAGCAGTTTTTCTGAAAGAGAAAAAAAAAGTTAACAGGAATGAAGATTTAACTCCAGGGAAAAAGCAATGCTCTGGACAGTTTTAGGGTTGTTGAACAGGGGAAGGCAGTCACAGCATTGCTAACTGCAGGAAACTTGGGTTACTGCATTGACACCAAGAATCAGGGCAATGAGACCTGGAAGTGGGCTACAGACTTACTGCCAAGGACAGCCACAGCAGACCCAGGGGGGCCTTGGGTGAAGTCTTGGACTTGGAGACCTGAACCTGGTATTGCACAGCGGTGAGGAAGCCTTCCAGCCCCACCTCTGTGATTTGGTTTCCTAAGAGGAAGCACAGATAGTGGCATCTGATGTCACTGGCAGCCTGGCTCCCTCTGCTTCCAAATTCAGCAGGCAGGACTGTACTAGCCCTCTACCCACTACCCTTTCTCCTTCACTTCCCTTTACCCTCCTGATGCCTCTTCCTTACCTAGCTATCTTACCCTTGTTACCACTGCCCTGGATCACCTCCCTGACCCAGCACTTCCTCCTCCAGCCCCAGCCCCCACCCCAGCCCCATGGGTCTGGCAACATGATGCTCCACTATTGGAGAATTGAGTCCATCCCATGGAGCTGGAGCGGCACAGAGCCCAGGTAGTCCCATGGCAAGGATAGGCAAGGCTTGCAAACATACGGAGGAGGTTGAGGTGCAAGAGGACCTTGTTCCCAGGCAAGAAGACCTTCCCATCTCGGTGTTCCACGGGCTCCAGGAGAGGGTTAACCATCTCTGTAGCTTCAACAACCAGCTGCTAAAGCAGAATACTTATTGCAGCAGAGGAGAGGGGAGCTGGTCAACAGGCCATTCATTCATTCATTCATTCATTCATTCAACATACAGGTTTTGAATGCTGGTTATAATTCAGGCTCTGTCCTAGGTGCTGGACATAAGCCCATACCCTCAAAAAGTTCCTTGGTGTGGGGGAGCCAGAGAAGTAAACATAAATGTGATGTGGAAGGGACCTGAGAGCAGAGGACTCTGGGAGTGCAGACCTTAAAAGGCAGCCTGGGAGTGAAGAGTGAAGTTGTTCACTTAGACAGAGAGGGTGGGTTCCCCAAGCAAGGAATGTGGCAGGTCCAAGGGCTCTGGAGCCTTGGGTGCACACGGGACTGAGATTTTTAATAAAGATCTGTAACTCTTCCATAAAGAGAGTAGTCTGAAAACTAATGTCCTGATGAGAGACAGTCTGCTCAAGACAAAGGCAGACTGTGGCGTGGGAATTAAAAAGCTGTCCTCCTCCCATCTAACTTGCTCTTCTGCCAGAACTTGGCTTGGGTGCCAGGAAAGAAAGGGCAGGACTTTCAATTCCAGGAGCATGTGACAGGGTCGTGGAGTCTCCTCATGGAGAACCACTCAGATGTAGGAGAAGGGATTGGAAGACAGGATGTAGGTGGCCCAGACTTCCTAAAGACAGACTCTGAAAGGGGAGATCTGGCAGCAGGAAAGGGTCTGAAGGAGGGTCTATGTGGAGCAGTGCAGTGACTAAAAGTGTCTTGGGGAATGTCTAAGGGGCAAAAGCAGCCTGTCCCTGTGCAGATGCCAGATATTGGAGGGCTGGTGGTGAGCTGAGGGCCTTAGAGTACAGCCTCACTTGGGCAGCAGGTCCCCCTAGACAAGGGAGTAAAGGGTCCTGCCAGATGGGAAGAGAAGTAGGGCATTCTGAGTGTCACCTCCACAGGAAGTGCAGGTTAGCTAGCATTTGTGTGTGTGTGTGTGTGTGTGTGTGTGTGTGTGTGTGTGTGTGTGTGTGTGTGACCTCAGCAGTGTGAGAGCTGGGGCACATCCCTGAGGGCCACTTACTTCTGACTCCAGGAGGATGCTGCGCTTCTCTTTGGCCCCCGTCTTCGTTGCTTTGCCCTTGCTTATCTTCTGCTCAGGGATGGTCACCTCTGGGACCAGAAGAGGAGCCAGAATGCACAGAGCAGACCCCGACACCACCCAAACTCTCCAGAGAAAGGGGCTTGGCAAGGCAGATTCCCCAAACTCTGGGATTCGGGGGAACCATAGGGACATCTACAATGAGCTCCCATCCAGCTGAGAGCTTCCTTCTCTCAGGACAGCCATGGAGGTCTAGTCCTACCAGATAAAGGAGTGAGCCACAGTGTGTAGGCCAAGGGGAGCACCACTCATTGTAAACAAGGCCGGGGGAGAGTCTTGAAAGAACAGCTCCTGGCAGATGAAGTCAGGCCCAAACCAGGTCCCGCACCCTGCCCATAGCTCTTCCTCCAAGCTCGGGGAAGGTTCCCGTAGAGGGGTGCCCACACTTACTCCCCTTGCCTGCCTTTGGGGCATCTTCTTTCTTAGGGGTTCCTTGTGTGGGTGACTGCCCGGGTCCCAACTTCTCTTCCTTCTTTACAACTTCCTGTGCCCCATGCAAGAAGACATAATCGTGAGTAAGCTGCCTCCCAGAGGGGGAATAGATGAAGGTTTGGCCTGAGACTCCTTCAAAGGCCAAGTCCACTTGCCCTCCCCCCTCCTCCCTGTATACACCTTGGAAACTCCTGCCCTGCCCATTCAAGCCTCAAGGCTCCCCCTCACAGCACGCCTACCCCTGACTTCTCCTTTTTCTTGCCTATGGTCCGAGGGGCTTTCATTGACTGCATCTTTTCTGCCTTGTCCACCAAAGTAACGTTGCTGATCCCCAGATTCTGAGACTTCTCTCGGTCTGTTTTGGAGTCCCCGTGTCGGGAGGAGGAAGGCTGCGCTCACAAACAGGAGGGTGTGGAGGAAGTAACCAGAGCCTCGCCCCTCCCCACCCCCTTGCCTATCCATCAGTTCCAGACAAAGCCCAGAAATGGCAGAGAATGAGCTGAAGGCCCAGGCTCTCACAGGACAGGGAAATAGCCCACTTTGAATTTGACTTTAAATTTATTTATTCATTTATTTGTTGCAATACTGGGGATCAGATCCAGGACCTCGATTGTGTTTTGTGAGCACTGTACTATTGTATATCTTCAGACCTTGGTTTTATCAAGCCAGGGTCTCACTTTAGCTCAGGCTGTCCTTGAACAAGTGTTTCATCTGCCTCCTAACTGACAAGGTTCATAACATGCCCAGCCAGCAGATTATGTTGAGGTAAGTGCTAGGCAGTATTCCAAATGTGTTTTATATATAGTAACTCATTTAATCATCTCAATTCTGTGAAGAAAGTAGCAGCTACCCTGCTTAGTTAGGGAAAGTGCAGCTCTGGGTTTAAGCAATGAGTTCAAGATCAGAAAGAAACTGTTAATATGGCCGGGAGGATTTCAAACCAGGTGGTCTGAACAGCATCATTGCTCTTAACTACACTCTAATTGTCAGAGTAGCTGTATAGTTAGAATCCCAAGTTGGGTTTGGCAGACCATAGGCCTGGAGAATCCAGAGGGGCAAGAGGATTCAGGGAATTTAAGAGTGCTGGGCAAAAAGCAGTCGACCTGGAAAACAAACACAGCTGTCCTGGAACCAGGCAGCTTCTCACCGATCGAGACCGCTCCTGTGTTCCTTTCACCAGCAGCAGGCGGCGCCGCTCCACCACCTCCCTGTGGGTCAGCTCAAAGGGGCGCAGGACCTGAGGCAAGGCCAGCTTCCTGCGTCAGACACCTGCGTCAGATCCCCTACCCCGCCCAGCCTGACAACCCACCTCGGCCAGCTTCAGCGCTCCCTTGTCTTGAATGTGGTTGTGCGCTAGGGACAGCCAGAGGAGAGAGCGGTTCAGCCTCAGGCCCTGGAGAACAGAGTGATTTGTAAGCCAAGGACAAGCTGGCACCCCCACACAGGAAGCATCCCACCACACGCACATCCGCAATGTAGCCGGCTCCTTCATCCCCGATGTGGTTGAATGCCAGGTTCAGTGAAACAAGGGTCCGGTTGCTGCTGTGCAGTGTGGACAGTGCCTGGCCCAGGAGCTGTGCCCCATGGTCGTTGATGTTGTTGTTCCTCAGAGACAAGTGAACGATCCTGGAGGAGAGAGGGAGAAGGAGAGGGGGAGGGGGAGGGGGAAAGGGGGAAAGGGAGAAGGAGAGGGAGAACCGGTGTTCCTGGGGCTCAGGGCCTCTTGGGGAAGTGAGGGGTTCTAACTAATAGGTGGAGGGGCAAGAATTAGAGGTGCCTGGGATAAAGAAAGGTCAGGGCTAAAAGTAACTTAGAAGGGGGGACAAGCCAAGAAGGAAAAGTGAAGTCAAGGAGACTCACGTGCTGTCCAGTCCCATTAGCTTGTTAAAGGACTGCTCTGGTATGGGGTTCCCCTCCAGAGATACCTTCCTGAGAAGGAGAGGGAGCTGAGGCCTTGGAAACACCACTGAGGCCACACAAGTGGGAGGGAAATAGAGTGAAGGGTGGACATTTGGGGAACATCTGGGAAATGGAACCTAAGGATATCCGCCAATATAAGAAATAAATCTATGGGGGCTGGAGAGATGGCTTGTTAGTTAAGAGCACTGACTGCTCTTCCAAAGGTCCTGAGTTCAACTCCCAGCAACCACATGATGGCTCACAACCATCTGTAATGGGATCCAATGCCCTCTTCTGGTGTCTGAAGAGAGTGACAGTGTACTCACATACACAAAACAAATCTCTTTTAAAAAGACATAATTTAAAAAAAAAAAAGGGCTGGAGATATGGCTCAGTGGTTAAGAGCACTGACAGCTCTTCCAGAGGTCCTGAGTTCAAATCCCAGCAACTACAGTGGCTCACAACCATCTGTAATGAAATCTGATGCCCTCTTCTGGTGTATCTGAAGACAGCTACAGTGTACTTATATATAATAAATAAATCTTTAACAAAAAAAAAGAAAGAGAGAAAGAAAGAAAGAAAGAAAGAAAGAAAGAAAGAAAGAAAGAAAAGAAAGAAATCTATGACAATTCCTCAGGTTGAAATTCCAGAAGCGTGACCAGTGATACAGTAGTCTCTAAGACAGCCTTGACTGAGTCCTACTTCTAAGTACCTAGGCCATGCCAGGTAGTTCTGTCCAATGGGGTAGCTAGAACTGGTGACATTTGTTTGTGTGGTGGTGTTTCAGTTTGGTTTTCTCTGTGTAGCCCTAGCTGTCCTAGACCAGGCATTAAGCTCAGAGATCTGCCTGCCTCGGCCTTCCTTAAAGTGTGTGTACCAGTAATACTCTCAATGAACAGAATATGGCAAAATGATCGGATGTCATTTCTGAGTTTAAGTTACAAGGACTGGTTTCCTTCCTGGGTGCTCTCAGACACTCAGCCAGGTAATGAGAAGGCCCACAGTCAGTCACATAAGCCAGATGAGAAGCAGAGTCCCTTCCTCAGCTTCCCCTGAGAGGGCCACAGTCCCAAGCCAAGCTTTCCTGCAGCCTCAAGCCTGAGCCAAAGGAGCCCAGCTACTCTGTTTCAGAGTACTTCAGGGGAACTCCCAAGGGGATGGTTAGTTGATTTGTTTGGTTTTGAGACATGATCTTACTCTAGCCTCAAATGCCTCCGGCCTTGGCCTTTTCTGCACTACACTTTTAGGCTCACGTATGTTGTCTTACTCCATTCTCTTGATTGTTTTAAGCTACTACAGTCTTTAGTTACTTTGTTACACAGCAGCCAAAAAAAAATAAAAAAAAAATGACCTCTACATGGTAATAACTTCTCTCACAGTCCTAAGAAAATGGAACCAATGGGTAGAAATTTCTCTATTCAAAAATTTCCCATGGTATGTAACTGTGGCTGTTTGGGCTGCCTTGTTTCATATAAACAATCCATGTAAGTCATCGTACACTGCTTGGCTTATTCTTACATAATGAATTCTCAAGGTTCTTTTTCTGCTCGACCCTTTGCTTCTACTCCCCCACTGCCAAAGACACAAGCTGCTGCCCTCAGGGAACATGCATCGGGTTCACAGGAAGAAAACCCTCACGTAGAGCACTGAGAGGTACTTAGTGTGAAACAAGAATTGACTCTAGGGTCCTGTGGGAACCTGAAAGGGGGCAGACAGCTAAGTTGGTTTTGTCCTTTGTACAGCAAACTGTAACTGGCTACTGCCTGCTTTCTGTTTGTTTGTTTGGTTGGTTGGTTGGTTGATTGGTATTGTTTGGGTTTGTGTGTGTGTGTGTGTGTGTGTGTGTGTGTGTGTGTGTGTGTGTTTTACAAGATAGGTTTTCTCTTTGTAACCCTAGTGGTGACTGTCCTAGAACTCATTTTGTAGACCAGGCTGGGCTCAAACTCAGGGATCCTCCTGCTTTGCCTCTTAAGTGCTAGGATTAAAGGTGTAGGGCACCACTGCCCGGCTGCAGTGCTGGAGTCAGCTACCTTAAACCTACCTCTGTCCCCACCCATCCCTGTGATTCCTAAGCATCGAGCTTAGCACCACCCCCTACAGACGGCCTTCCAGGTCTTCCTGCACCACAGACCCATGTGATGGGCAGCACTCCTCCAAGTCCACATTCCCACACTGCCGCAAAGCAGTGTCTGTTCCTGGGCCCTTCTCTCGCTGCTGGCTGCATCAGGACATGGAGCAAGGGCCATAATCTCTGAGGAGAGGGAGAGGCTGATGAGAAGAGAGGATGAGACCTCAAAGAGCTCTATGGATGCCACGTGCTTCTCCGGTGGGAATCCTGCCACCCAACAGACTTGGGCTGAGCCCCATTCCCAGCCCGGGTCTAACTCTGTAGGCAACTGCTTCCCATCACACACCCTAGCCAGGCCACTTAGACACTGGGGCCTGACCACAACTGACCTGAGTGTGGGTGAACAAAGAGGCAAAAGGGCGATGAAAGCGGTCAGGGTCTTTTCAGTCAGTCCCACCTTCCACAAGCTGGTATTAGAAACAGAAACAGCTGGACGCCATGCCCCACAGGGAGCCCCTTCCCACAGTTCCCCCAAGACGCACCCTCCACCCTCCCCAGAAGAGCCCGCTGCTGTCTCTTTTCAAGCCAGCCAGAGGCTGACCTCCCACAATGCCTCTCACTTGATGGCCTGCAGCTGGCTGAGGGGGGGCAGACATTTGGAGAAAATACCCAGAATCCGTTCTTCAATTTTCCAACCTGAGGAAAGAAAGTCATCTCAGACCCTGAAGGAGCCTGGTATGAACTGCTGTGAGCCAGTAGGGGGCGGTGATGCTCCGGGGTAATGAGCTGCGGGGGGCGGGGGCGGAGATCATCACCTCGAATGTAGATCTCTTTCACTGTCTTGCTGTCCTCCTGCTCCAGCTCCACTTGGATGGTGGGCCGAAAAAACACATACTTGCTCTCTAGGCTGTTCTGGCTGCAGGATGCCGACAGCCTCTGGTCATCTAGAAGACGTGAGAAACGGGAGGGCCTGCAGCTCCAGCGTGCCCCGCCCCGTGAGTAGGTTGGGTGGGCTGTGACTCACCTTGGACGGGCTTTTCTGACATGGAGGCGGAAGGGACAAAGCTCTGTTGGGGCCGTGGCCGGGTGACAACTTTGGGAAAGTCCGTGTATCCTGACCGTGCGCAGAGCTCGGCGAAGTCCGTCTCCAGGACCCCAGTGCACTGGTACTCCTCTGCGGGGCAGCAGTAAAGTGGGCCCCGCCTGCAGCGCAGCGGTAACCTCCATGCTCACAGCAGCCCCAAGTGGAAGCTGCTTTGCTAAGACCAAAGCCGAAAACACTAAAGGAAAGCAAGAGCTCACAGAAAGGGTCCTACATCTACCTAGCTGGGTTGCTGACACGTTTGTAAAGGTTTTGGAGATTCTCGTTGTCTTGATAAGTTCTATTAAATCAACCATGCCCACCACCTACCACCCTGAGACTCTGTAATAAGATGCAAAGCTGGTGTCTGACACCCCCCACCAAGGGACCCCTGCTTTTCAGTTCTTACTATGGTAGCCCAGGAAGGGCTCTGGGAAATGGGGAGTTCCTGCCAAAGCCCCACAACAGCACCCCAATATCACTTGTGCTTGGCCTTCTACAATAAATCTGTGCAATAAGGGAGCCTAGCCCCAGGTCACCAAGAGGCCGTATGACACAGAAAGGGAGAACTCCTTGGGGAAAAGGTAAGAGGCACTTGGCCCCTGTGGCCAGCTATCAGTGGGATTTCAGACACATGGGAAACAGTCAGCCAGTTAGCCCGATCTCCTCATTTAACTTAGAAGGAAACCCGTGGACGGTGGGTGGTCCCTGCACAGCCCTACGCATGTTCAGGCTGGCTCTTCTCAACTGGTTGCACCCTCCACCCTTCTTAGCACTGCCCACCTCTCAAACACAGAGCCCCTCAAACTTTAACATCCATGAGGAGTCTGTTAAACAAACACCCTCCTGGGCCCATGCCAAAGCTCTCCTAGCTTTATTCCGTAAGAGACAGTCTCAAAGGAATTTGGTCCTGTCCTCAGACCAATGCATAATGGCCCCAAGCACAGTTTGAGAAACTAACCACTCTAATCTGCATACCTGTCAGCCACATCTGCCCCTGGCAGGACATACAATGGTAACTGTAAGGGTCTCTATGACCTCCGTGTTGCCCTTATCTAGGGTCCCTGTGCAGTAGTCGCTTGAGTTCTCCTCCCTACATCTGCCAAAGCCGCTCTAACTATCCTTGCTGTAGCCTTCTACTTTGAGTCTCTTCAGGCAGAGTTGTGACCCATTTTGGTCTCAGGCCTAACTTTCTAGCACCCTAGCAGTTCCTGGTTCCCAAAGCGTTCACCCTGCCACTCTTCGGTCCCACTGAGGCTTCTCCTGAAGGCTCGCCCCTGCATGTTCCTCCCAGCTTTCTTCCCATGAGTGTATCCCTACCCAGTTAGCATCCCGGACTACAAACCTGGGACTCAGTCATGCCGGGTTCCTCTCCATCCCCCTCACCCTTCACCAATTTCTACCTCCCAGGAGCCTAACACACCTTGTGACACCTTCACCATCCTGTGCCAACTACCACAGCCCCTGGACTGGGCTACTCAGAGTCACGCTCCCATTTCTGCTGCCCTTCTGTTTCCCGCCTGCTCTGCACACAGCCAGCGTTTCCTTTTCTCTTTTACTCCCTTGGGTCACATCTTATTGGGTGTACAGCTCAAGTTTTATAAGGAACTTAGCGCCTCCGGCCTCAGCATCCCAAGTACTGGGATTACAAGTAATCATTGCCTTTCTGTGCCCAGTGAACTCTGTCCTAGCTTGTCCTCCTTATGAAAGATGCTCCAGTTCCTCATACCCTGCCTGTCGCTGCACACTAACACTGACAGAGAAATGGCACCTCACAAAGGTAGGCCAGCAGCATCTTTTCCCAGTGTGTTTTATTTCCATTCCAGGGAAAACAGGGTCCTTACCTCTTTAATAACAAAAGCATCGAATTTTTTATCAAAACGCCTTTCGATATATTCCCTTGTGTGTTTAATTGGTTCAAATTGGGTTCCATCATTGCAACATGAAAAGCCATGGTCCTGTGTATCCGACTTTAATAACTTTCTTTAAACGTGCCAAAGCGGAACTGTAACTATGGCCACGGGGCAAATACTCAAAAGTAACTGTTGTCTAAATGAATATCCATAGAACTATGTTCATAAACCTTCCCGCAGCACAGCCGTATCTTCTCACCACTGCCCCCGCCTTCTTCGGCCTATCTTATCACATCTTACAGTGCACGTCAGCGTCCCGGGGCAATGTGTACTCTTTTAAGACCAACCCCTGAGGAGATGGGATGTGGTGATCAACATTTGATCTCGGAGGAGATAGGGAGACCTCTGAGCTCTGGGTCAGCCTAGTCTACAGAGCAAGTTGCAGACCAGTTTTAATTTAAAAAGGAAAAGAAAAGTAAAAGCCAAGTCCAATTAACCCAACCCTGCCAGGCCAGCATACCGGGATTTTTTGACTCTTCCTCACCCACCGGGGGCAGGACACTTGCTGCCTTATCTTTAGCAGCCCGATCCCCCTTCTTGGTTACTGCACCAGATGACTTTTGGGTCCCAGGACGCGGTGTCCTGGGTGAGGTTCCTGTAGCGCTTGGCTCACTTGACATAGCGGTGGTTTTGGACCCCTCCGAGTGAGAGGCAAGATGAAACTCTGTGGGCCTCACTCTGAGGATCTCCAGTCAGCCAAGCGACTCTTGCGACTGCCCTCTCCAGGGCAACCGAGCCTGATTGGGTGGGGCTGTGGCCGGAGCAACCGGCAGAGAGTGCACGTGAAGGCCCTAGACTCAGCCCCTGCCAGGGCCAGTGGGCGTGGCTAGGCACGGTTAGGGGTCTGTGTAAACAGAGAAGGGTTCCGGGTAGGGCATAGATGTGTGGATTCTAGGGCAGTGTGGGGTAGGCCCCTAACGGTCTGTGCTCGCAGGGGGCTGGGGGGAGAGGACGGAGGAGAGTGCCTTGTGAAGAGCCCAAGTGGTCAGGGTTCGGGCTACGCTGAGTTCTCCTCTACTCAGCTACCTGGAGGACTGGAGGCTTTGCTGATTTGATCTAGGAGGTCCCATCTTTATTTATCATTTCGCCATCCTGTGCCTCTTTGAGTTGCTTGGCTTCCTCTAGCCTGGCGCCTCATTCAGCAGCGCCACATGGATCCCCGTATTTCCAGTACTGATGCCGCTCCCTACAGAGATGCTACCTCTGAAGAGACCTCCAAACTAAGGGACACTGGGGACACGGTGTTGCTGGTGTTTTCATTCAGCCCCTCAGCTTTTAGAGGAACATTTATTGAGTGACTACCGTGTGCCATGGGAAACCAAGAGTGAGCGAGATAAACACGGGAGGCCCGCGTTCAGAGAGCTGGTGATCAGCCTCCCCACTAGGGGGAGGCAGAGGAGGCTAATCTAGTAACGTGGAAACCACAATGGAGTGCAGCTTGAGCTGTACCTGTGACCCACGCCTTTAACCCAGCACTCAAGAGGCAGAGGTAGGCCGACCTCTGAGTTCCAGGCCAGCCAGAACTACATCGTGAGACAGTGTCTCAAAAACAAAACAAAATGAGACAAACCCATTCTTTGCCTGGCTCCCCTCCTGCCTTCTGCAGGAGCCTGGAGAAGAGAGTAGCTATGAAGGAGACTATGTGGGGTGGGTGCTCTGTGGAATATGTGAAGGACGAGCCGGACTCAACAGATAACTAAGGAAGGCTGAACTTAGATGTGCTAACTCCTGGGGCAGGAAGAAGGGAGGTAGATGGCCTCCTTCTGGGAAAGAGTCAAGCCAGACTGGAAAGTTAGGCTTCAGGGCCTTCGAGGCATAGAAAGTTTGACTGTCATAGTCCAAGGCGTACCAGGAAGACAAACACCAGAGGTGGGGAGCAGTCCTCTGAGCAATGACATGGAGGATTACTGAGGGAAGGGTGGGCAGGTAGTTAGGGCCTGCTGTTGGAGTTTTTAACTAGTTAAGCCTGGAAGCTACTAGTTAAACTGCAAAGTGCAGAAGGCAGAACCTGTAGCTGGCACCCTGTCTAACCAGAGACACACACAGCCTGCCTGGGCATACACACAGAAAAGGTACCCAACACATATTTTAAAAAATCAATCTAAAATCAGACTTCAACAACAACATTCTGCCCACCAGCTCATGTCCACAGCCTGGGGGACTTGAGCAATGGGCTGGAAAAGGGAGGTTAGACACTTTGCCAACTAGTGTCTCCCTCGGTGGAAGCAGAGCCATCCTCAGTCTCCGTTCACTTCACCAAGTATGTCTATTCATGGCCTGCTGGTCCAGGCCCTGCTCCTGGCAGGGTTCACAGGCACTCTCCCATACCATGCTGGCTCCTCAGCGGTCCTGGCGCCGGGATGGAGGTGATGGAGGATGCCGTACTGGAGGCAAGTCATAGTGTCCAGGGATGTGGCTGTTTTTGGGCGAGTCATAGTGGCCGGGTGGCAGGCCCGGAGGAAGAGGGGGCATGGAGCCCACAGACTCTTCATCTGAGGACAGAGAGGACAGGATGAGGTGACTCAACCTCCCGTGGCTCCTCCTACTCTAGCTGCTTCCTACTCACAGAGAAGTGAACAACAATGCGTGTGGTTGGCTGGGCCAGGCACCAGGATGATGTATGACTGAGCCAGGCCCTCTGCTCAACTACCCTACCTGTCCACCTCAAACGATATGAAGACACTGTCTCCCAACTCGGTCTCTACTTTTCTGGGTCTCTCTCTCTCTCTCTCTCTCTCTCTCTCTCTCTCTCTCTCTCTCCCTGTCTCTCTCTCCTCCTCCCCCTCTGTCTCTCTCTCTCTCTCTCTCTCTCTCTCTCTCTCCCTCTCTCTCTCTCCCTCTCTCTCTCTCTCTCTCCTCCCCCTCTGTCTCTCTCTCCCCCTCTCCCTCTCCCTCTTCCTCTCCCTCCCCGCCTCCTATTCAAGCACCATCTCAAATACTCAACCTTCAAAGGAGGAACAGACTCAAAGAAGGAGGGCAATTCTCCCAATGTCATGCCTGTTTTGAGACCAAACCATCCAAAGGCCTCGGTCTTGCCGTATCACACCACTCTTTTCTTCTCTCCCCTCCCCTTCTCCCTTCCTTCTCCCCGTGTTCCAGTGCCCTGTAGCCCCTGCTGGGGGAATGGGTTGCTCACTACGGCTCAAGGGAGTGGGCTGCTCATAGGTGCCGCTGTCTCTCTGAGACTGCAGTTGCTGCTGCTGCCTGTCCCGGAGATGAAGAGGCTGCCTGGGGGGAGACACTGATGGAGGGCCTTTCATCTCCACATAGCTGCTTTCTCGGGGTTCCCCAGGCAGGCCGGGCAGGTCTCGGATGGTCGCATAGGGGTTCTCACTGCTCAGGGACATAACGCTTGCCCCTAGTCCTTCTTCAGAGATGGGACCTAAGGATCAGGAAGAAAATCAGGCTCCTTGGAGGTCCTGGCTCCTTGGCCTAACTTCCTTTCCCTCCCTGTCTCTGTATTCATACCTTTATGACAGAATGGCCCCGGGCCATTCCTGTGGCCATAGCTACAGCTATACCTTCGGTCCAGGTGGCTGGTGCCTGAGGAAAGCTAAGTAGAAGTCAGACCTGTGGCCTGCCCAAGCCTCCTCTGGAATCAGGCTCTCCCCCAACCCCAACCCCACCGAGATGATCCAGCAGGTGAGGCTGCTCACATTTACCTCAGCCTCGGCCTCCAAGCACCTACCTCTGTCATGGGACTCCCGTCGGTGCTTCCAGTCAGCGGGCAGTGTGGCGTGGTTATCTCGCCCATGGTTTCTGTTTGGCCGCTCAGATGCCTGGGAGCTGACAAACAGCTGACTGCCTGGAATCTATTGGGGAGCACAAGCCACGGTGAGGCTCTCCTGAGAGGTACATGTCACCCACAGAGCACCCCCCACCCCAATGCACTGACCTTGTTAGGGGGTGGAGGGTTAGGAGAACACTGAGACAGTGTGTGGTAGCTAGGGTTGGAATAGTAGTGACTGTAGCTCGGAGAGACATCTGCAGGACAAACACAGGTGCCAGGTAGCTCAGAGACAGGACGAGGCTGGGGCAACAGCAGTTTACCCTCCCTGTTCCCTCCATTCTTCCACCCCACATCCCACGGGGGGCATACTCAGCAGTACCCCGCTACCCATCAGTCACTTAAGCCTCACGCCAGCTCACCTGGCATGACGTAATCGGAGCCATCCAGTCGCCCAGTGCTGTAAGCCACTGCCAAGTGCTCATGTTCCTTGCCCTTTTGCCAGTGTCGGTAGCCAATAAACAGTGCTACCAGGGCCACCACAAGGGTCCCCAGCACTGCAATGCCAATCACGGCACCCAGTGAGTTATGGATCACAGGAGAGGTGGGCATTATGGTGAAGGACTCCTGGCTGCCTGTGAGATGGGAGTAGGCATTGAGACGGGCACCTTTGTTCTTCTAGTGAAGTTGAGTGCATTTTAAGGAAGACAGAGATGGTACAAGGGCCCTGGGTCCCAGAGCCTAGGAGGAAACGAGGGCCAAAGGGTCTAAGAACTCACCCACTTTGCAGTGCGCACCACTGTGTCCTGGGGGACAGACGCAAGCCCCAGTCTCTGGGTGGCACATCTCTCCAGGATCACACTGACATAGCTGGGAGCAGTTGACACCAAACATTCTTGATGGGCAGCCTAAAGACAGCCAAGAAGGCAAGCAGGGGTCATGGAGCCAGCAAACTGCAGTCTCCTCTTAGACAAGGGCTGTGGTAGACATCGGAGTTAGTGTTCTACTGGTACCTTCCGAGCAGTTGGGTCCAGTCCGGCCTGGGATGCAGACACAGCTCCCATCCTGGGGGTGGCAGGTGGCACCATGATGACACTGGCAGGGTTGGGAGCATTTGAGTCCCCAGTGGCCTGGGGGACATGCTACAGGAGACAAGGGGCTGTCAGGCAAGGCCTGGCCATCCCCCTCAGTATCTCTGAGTCTTCAGCCTGGCTGCCTCTTGGAGATACGAAGGCTCCGAGGGGCATTTCCACACTGATGACTCTAATGTTCATCTCCAGCCAGCTGACCCACACGACCCACTTGACATCTGCACTTGACTTTAACAAAATAATGTACCCAGTGCAGGGGAATTGGAGGCTTCCCTACTGCCCCTGGAGGGCTTAGCGCTGGCCTTGTCTTTTTTTTTCTATGCAAAATAAAACAAAACCCTTGGACAAGATGACTTCCTTTATGCCCTGCCTCCTGGAGGCACAGTTAGCTCTATCTGGGCCATAGTTTCCCACTCCCTTTGAAGCGTGCTTCACCTGCTGCCTAAGGCCAGCCACTTCTTTCTCATCCTAGAGTTAGCAGGAGATGACACATAGTAAAGATAGCGTGAGAAAGTTAGGAGGCTGCCACACTGAGTAGGAGGACCCACGTTCCAGGCCACAGCTCGGCAAACAGGCTGGACTCAGTAGGTTATGAAAAGGAGTGGACATGTGGTGGGAGGAAGACATTTTGGGGGGCATGAGGGAAAGTAGGATTTAATCAAGACCCGTGGTATATGTGTATGAAATTTCCAAAGACTAATAGCTAGAATGTTTTAAAAAGGAAGAGAAAATATCTCCAAGAGGGAACTTTGGGGGTTTGCTGTTCCAAAAACACCTAGCTCTTTCCAGGCTCCCCATGCTAAAGGGCAGGCGATCTTCCCCTCTGACTTGCTCACTGCCACATCTGCCCACTAACACTGGTACCCGGCCTAAAGGGGACAGCAGGCTCTTCCCTATGGTACAGGTGACAGAGAGAGAGAGGCTTTCTGCCCAGGGCCAGGAGAGGTGCCAGAGTGCAGGAACCCAAGCAGCAGGCACACTGCCCCACACAAATGCTACTCACATTCAGAGCAGTCAGGGCCTGTCCAGCCTGCCAGGCAGGAGCAGGTCCCATCCGACGGGTGGCAGGAAGAATGGTTGTTGCACTTGCAGGGCACACAGCGTTTGCCATAGCGACCAGGCGGGCAGGCTGAGGAAAGGGACACATGGTGACTGGGGGACCCTTGACCAGGCCCTCCCTACCCACTTCCCACTGGAATAACTATCCTGGAGATGAGAGTTGGGCCAAACCCGCAGGGTGGAAGGGGGCTCCTAAGTCTGAACTGCTAACAGGAGGGGCTGGGGTCTAGTGAGCCTCACGCCTCTGGCAGGAGGGGCCTCTGAACCCTGGTGCGCACACACAGTTGCCGTTCTCAGGTACACAAGTGCCACCATTCTTGCAGGTACAGGCATTGCTGCAGTTGGCTCCCCAAAAGCCCTCTGGGCAAGGCAGGTGGCAACGTGTGCCTGTAGGAGACAACCAAGGGTCATCTCCTGTGGAGTACAACTCCACAGCAGACCTGGGACCTAGACAACCCAGAATGCTCACCCATCCAGCCAGCCTGACATCGGCAGTGTCCATGAACAGGGTCACAGCCATCGGAGTGGTCACAGTCACAGACACTGGCACAACCTTCACCAAACTGTCCCTTCTTGGAAAGTTAAAGGAGGGGAGGGGAGGCTAGTCAGCTGAGGGATGCTTGCCCTCCCCTCCCCCAGGCAGGCAGGCAGTGATCACTTACCGGGCACGGAAGTTGGCAGTGAACCCCACGCCACCCAGGGGTGCAAGTACAGGCTCCAGTTTGGGGGCTGCAGACTCCCTCGTGGGCACACTGGCAACTGGCATTGCAACTGAAGCCCCAGGTGCCAGGGGGACAGGGCACAGAGCAGTTACCACGCTGCCAACCTAGAGAGGGTAAGCAAGTATCCGCTGGGTACTGGGTGTGCCAGCTTTACGCTGTGAGCGGGGCATGAGAAGAGCACACGGACTCTAGATGCTGAACACGCTCAGTGGCTGAATTCAGATTCCCACTGACTGTTCAATTGCTTTGGCCTCCTATGGCTTCTACCCAACCTGGCCGCCTCCGCCAGCCCACCTGAGTCTCCAGTGTCTTCTACCCCACCTGAGCCGCCTCTGTTTCCTCCATCCCACCTGGGCCTTCTGTTTCTTCCACTTCACTTGGACCTCCAGTCTCTTCTACTCTGCCTGAACTTCCACAATCTCTTTGACCCCACCTGAGTCTCTAGTGTCTTCTACCCCACTTGAGCTGCCTCTGTTTCCCCCATCCTGCCTGGGCCTCCTCTGTCTCTCCTACCACCCAAGCTCATAGTGGTGGCCCCACCAGGTCATGTGTGGGATAACAGGAAGAAACGGGGGCTGAAGACTTGAGGCTTGGTTAAATCTGATACCACTGGATCTGAACCCAGCTTAAGGGCTGCCATCATGCCGTAGGGTGGGCCTTGGAAGCCCTCCCTGTCACGGGATGATATGATTCCATAGAACTGAGGGTGAGAGATGCTCACCACGGAGACTTCTGGTCTGTACCTCTTAGGGACAAGTATGACATTTGTAGTGAAAGGTGTTCTCGGGGCTGGAGAGATGGCTCAGCGGTTAAGAGCACTGACTGCTCTTCCAGAGGTCCTGAGTTCAGTTCCCAGCAACCACATGGTGGCTTACAACCATCTGTAATGGGACCTTTTTTTTTTTTTTTTTGGAGCTGGGGACCGAACCCGGGGCCTTGCGCTTGCTAGGCAAGGACTCTACCACTGAGCTAAATCCCCAACCCCCTGTAATGGGATCTGATGCCCTCTTCTAGTGTGTCTAAAGATGGCTACAGTGTTCTTGTATACATAAAACAAATAATTCTTTTAAAAAAAAAAGAAAGAAGGAAGGAAGGGAGGGAGGGAGGGAAGGAAAGGTGTTCTGTGTGATACCAGCACTCCAGAGGGCTGAAATACAACGGGTGCTCAGATTTTGAGTCTATCCTGGGCTATATATCGGGACTCTGTCTCAATACAAATAAAACAAAAAAACAGGGTGGGGGAAGCCAGATCAGGGACCAATGAGAGAGGACAAGGAAGTTTTCTAGCAGAAACTAGCCGGGATCTGTTCCCAGAATCCGTTCTAATAAGCTCAGCCCTGTGTGTGCTCTCCTCATTCCCACCCCAACCTCTGCCCTCAGCACCGCACGGAGTCTGCCCCTCCCTAGTCCATTACCTTCCTTGCAGATGCACGTGCCGTCGACAGGAGAGCAGGCAATGGCATTTTCACAGGAGCAGTGGGAGGAACAGTTGATCCCATAAGTGTTAGGTGGACAAAGATTAGCGCAGTGAGGTCCCTGAAAGAGGAAGCGCAGAATGAGGGGCTGCTCGGAGCTCATCTACTCAACTCCTTTCCTGCTGTGGGGCAGAGCCTCACCGTGTAGCCAGGTGCACACCGGCAGAGGCCGCTGTCGGCGAGGCAAACACCGCCGTGCAGACAGAGGCAGTGCTCCTGGCAACCGGCTCCGTGCGTGTCCTGAGGGCAGCTCTCGTTGCAGTGGAGGCCCGCCCAACCTGGCTGGCAGGAGCACTCGCCGTGCATTGGGTGGCAGCTGTGGGCGCAGAAGGGGACAAGGGAGTCTAAGCCAGACTGCAAACAAAAACAAAAAAACAAACATCTCTCCCCAGAGCTGAGTAGTGAGCCAGGAGTTCAGGGAGATCCTCGAGAGAGCCAGGCTGGGCAAGGAGGAATGCTCAGGCCACTCCTGCCCCTTCTCTAGACCCCTTCTCAATTTTTCTGTGACATCAGGTGCCCCTCTTAGCTACACCCTACTGCTTTTTCTGGGAGCTCCAGACCAAAAACCGGTCTCCTGTATCCGTGTTCTCCACAGCCCACCTGAGACTGTGTTCTGGGTCGCAGGTGCAGGGATCTTGGCAGCTCAGACCATAGCGGCCATCTGGACAGAGTCGCTCAGTGCAGCGGTCGCCTGTGAAGCCATGTTCGCACAGACACGCGCCATTGGCAGGAAAGCAACGAGCGCCAGGAGCACAGTCACAGGTCTCAGCACAGTCTTGACCGAAGCGGCCCACAGGGCACTCTTCACGGCACCTGGGTCCCGGGTTATGTACAGCTGTATAAACTCAGTGCCACCACCTCCGGGTCCACTCCAACTCCCTAGGGCCACACACTCACCGATCCCCGATATAACCAGGAGCACAGTGGCACTGCCCAGTAAACCTGTCACAAAGGCCACCATTGTGGCAACGACATTCCTGAGTACAGTTGGGTCCGTGGAAACCCTCTGGGCATGGCAGGGAACAGATGACACCCTGTGGGGAGAGGGTGAAAAGTCACTTAACCCCCTTCTCATGACCACAGGCTCACAGGCGCTCAGACCTCTCCAGGGTCCTGAGTGCCTGTCCCAAGAAAGCACTGGCCTGTAGCCCTGTGGAGAACCACCCTCAGAGTTCTCTTGGGAATCCCAACCCCATGCACACAGGCCCCACCCTTCATACCATCCAGCCCGGTGGGCAGCTGCAGGAGCCTTGAGAGCCCTGAGGAACACCTCCATTTTGGCAAGGATAAGTTCTGGGGCAGAAGAAGCCATCAGTGCCCTGTGAACAGGGCACATTACAGCTGTGGAATAGGGGGTGAGGTAAGAGTGTCATGAGGAAGAAACTTCAGGGGACCCCCTTGTTCCCCAAGAGTGACCCCCTGCACAGGAGAGGTCTCTGGGACAGGTAACTGGGATACCCCAGCATCAGCTGGTAGGGAGAGCAATTGTGTGTGACAGGTCTGCTCCTCCAGCACACAGGAGCCTACACATCTCCTCCCTGCTCACATGGTCCCCTCTTGATATCTGCTCCTGTGACAGCTGCTCCACCTGGAGACCTCAACCAAACCAGGCCTCTCTGCATGTGGCCCTGGATTCTGCCTAGGTCTGCATCTCAGCCTCTCTCTCTCTCTCTCTCTCTCTCTCTCTCTCTCTCTCTCTCTCTGTGTGTGTGTGTGTGTGTCTGTCTGTCTGTCTGTCTGTGTCTCTGCCTGTCTCTCTCTGTCTCTGTATCTGTCTAATTCTGTGTCCATGTGTCTCTGCCTCTGTCTCTGTTTCTGTATCTCTATCTCTCTGTGTCTGTTTTTCGGTGTCTCTCTGTGTCTCTGTCTCTCTGTGTGTCTGTCTGTGTTGGTCTGTCTCTGAATCTATGTCTGTGTCAGTCTGTGCCTCTGTGTCTGTCTGTCTGTCTGTCTGTCTCTCTCTCTCTCTCATTCACACACACACACACACACACACACACACACACACGCTTTCTAATGCTATGATAGTGGCAGTTGTTCAGGGAATCGTTCACAAGGAATTGATGGCTGCTCAAGGCTGCTTGGCTGGTACCCATCAGAGCTGAACTACGATCCCAGTTCCTCAACGTCATCATTTCCTCACGTACAGTCCTATGTCCACACCTCCTCACACACCTGGGTCCTGTTCTCCCTGGGGGGCAGAAGCAGGCTCCATCCCGGGGGTCACAGGATGCCCCATAGCAATGGCAATCAAACTGGCAGGCAGGACCATAGTGGCCATCGGGGCAAGGCTGAAGGCAGTCGGGGGGCTGCAGGCCAGAGGGGCAAAAACACACCCCACTCCTGGGATCACAGGAACTGCTGTTGCCACAGAGGCAGAGCCTGTCACACTGTGGTCCCCACATTCCAGGAGCACACTCTGCAGAACAGAAAATGGGAGTCACTAGGGATTTAGACCCTCCCTAGCTTCCAGGTAGGCCCAGTCTCACAACCCACACACCCACCTCCTCTACCACGTCCCCAGAAAAGGCAGCTAGCAGCAATGAACTCCCATAGAAACCGTCCCGGAGTCACTAGCAACTTACCACTGGAACAGTCGTCACCCCGCCAGCCTGGTGCACACTGGCACCGATTAGGAGCCACACAGCGACCGTGGACACACTCCTGGGCACAGAGTGCTGGCCAGAGACAAAATAAATGAGAAAATAGCTCCACCTACCTTCCCACCCTTAATCTGTGAGGTCAGATCCATTTCCTCCTGTACCCAGGCCTGCAGCTCCCCAAACACCAGCTCTGCCTGAGATGAAGACTTAGGGAGCAAGTCAGGGTCTAGACTACCTGACCCATTTCTGTGAACATTTCTAAACATCTTGGGAAATGGGGGCAGGGATTCTCAAATGGTAGCTGGACGGTAATACGGTCAGAAAGGGTCGGGGCTGAGGTGAGGGTGGAGTCGGGCCAGGAAGCTGAGCCTGCGGGGACAGGAGCCCAGTCATAGCTGATGAAAGGTGAGGACAGGCAGGGTCGCATCTGAAGATAGGCTCACAATATGCTAGGGGACAAGAGACTGCACAACAGTAAGCCCAGCCTCCATTTCCAGCCCCTCCTCAGCCTTTTCACCCCAATCCCAGCGGCAGCTACTGGCCAAAGAGGAACCGAAGGAGTAGACAGAAGCACCCCACCACAGAACCCCTTACTAGGTCAGGGGAAAACTCAGATGGGTGGGCTCCTCCCATGCCATTCCTACCCCAGCCCAACTCAGGACTCACGGACACAGGCTCCACTGCTCTCGTAGTAACCCCCACAGCACTGCAGGCGTGGGCGGGAGTCCATCTTCACCACCTGACGGTACACAGTCCGGTAGACAACCCTGTGACAACCCAGGAGGTGGTCGTCAGTGCTCTGAGCTAAGGCCCTGGCTGCCCTGGACACCCTCTCACACCTCAGTGAGGCACAAGAGGAAGTCAGAGGTTCAGTATCCCCTCCCTGCCCCACACCAGCCACACACGTGTACAGTGAACCAGACACACCTTAACAGGCCACATGGGCGCCCACTGTGGACAGGTGAACACCACAGAATGTCCTCTGAGCGCCAAAGGTTCTAAGAGAGACTGGGACTTCACCAGCTCCTGACCCACAGAAGGAAAAAGCACTCACGTAGGCTGAGCGCAGGTGTGGGGGTCTTCCCAGGGCCTGTCGCAGGACTCGGCTGGGGGCAGGCTGAAGGGGCGAAGGTGGGACTCCTTAGTGGTCGTGGTGAAGCTGTGGGAACAGGTCAGGGGCAAGGACAGCCTGAGATGTGCAGCAGAAAGCCATGGCCAGGCTTTACCACGTGGAGATCAGTACCCCAGTACTTGGTCTTCCTCCTACTGGGTACATCTTGTGTAGAGGCTTCTAGAACTGGAATGTTCTAGGACTCCTCCTACCAGAGCTATTTCTTTTCCTAAGAGCCAAAGCCTTACACACACATGTATCCCTCCCAGTGTGGAAACTTTGAACTTGTCTGGACCCTGCCGGTAGTGATTGAAGCACTTTTGGCTAGCTTCTGCCCAGGGCCCTGTTTTCCTGTCCTGTCCCTACCTTCCCGCAGCCAGCACCTCTGCTTCACCTACAATGAATGGCTCCCTCTCACTCACAGGAACCCGGGGACAAAGACAGGGAGCGATGGGTATCACAGACAGGACAGAAATGAGACAAGGGCAGAGGTGGGGAAGATCAAACACCACCGAGGGTGCACATAGACCAGAAACAGATTCCCAGGAGGAGGCACTCCTGTGGGATGAGCATCAAGCTTGGGCCCTTCTCACCTTTCCCAGAAGGTACAGACATTGGGATCATTGGAGTTGAGTGTTCCAGCCAGACGCAGGCCTAGGGCCAGGAGGAGGAGGGGACAGAGTGGCATTGCACAAGCCTGCCACAGGGCACCCAACAACAGAACAGCACTGCAGCCAGCAGCCGGAAGGACACATCTGCAAAGATCCAAGCAGGAAGCTTGCTGGAGAAACCAGCCCATTGCCTCCATAGTCCTCTGGTCACACCAAGGTGTGAGGGGTGTATAGGGCAGCCAGGGCCTCAGCATGGGAGTCCTCCAGCTCCCCCAGAACAGTGCTCCAGTTACCCCAGAACAGTACTCTAGCTCCCCCAGAACAGTGCTCCAGCTCCCCCAGAACAGTGCTCCAGCTCCCCCAGAACAGTGCTCCAGCTTCCCTAGAACAGTGCTCCAGTTTCCCTAGAACAGTGCTCCAGTTTCCCTAGAACAGTGCTCCAGCTTCCCTAGAACAGTGCTCCAGTTTCCCTAGAACAGTGCTCCAGCTTCCCTAGAACAGTGCTCCAGCTTCCCTAGAACAGTGCTCCTAGCGCACTTCTGTGTCACCAGGTCTCAGCTCAGTTTGCTAACACACTGACCCCAGCTTTCATTATTCCTAGAGTTCTGTGCCTCAGGCCTGGCTTGAGTGCCACCTTCCTTTTCTGTCTGCTCCCTGACAACTCCAACACACACACACACACACACACACACACACACACACACACACACACACACACCACAGGCACCACGTTCATCTCTCTTCAGAGTCTCCTAACACTACGTATCAACTTCTCTTGTCCCCTGAGCACCCCTTAGCCTAGCAAATATTCAGGACACCACAGTGCGAAGCTGGGACCAATGAAGGAGGTTCTAAGAGAAGCCAGCATGGGCTCAGTTCAAAAGAACTCTCCAATGGACAGTTCCGGGTCAGATGCCACTGAGAGCAAGCGTTCATTGCTGTATGCAGGCAGACACGAGCCAAAGCGACTGATGAAGTGCAGAAGCTTCCTGCTATGGGGGACTACATATGTGGGGCCGCAACTGAGTGACCCACACAGCCACTGGTGTGCTCCAAGGGGGCCATTTCCATGTTTCTCTCACAGCTCTAGGAAACTGGCCCCTCACCAGCTCCACACCCAGGCCTCATTCATCGGGTGGGGAGAGGGTCAGGCCTCCGGATGAAATGAGTTTTTCTCTGAACTCCAAGGCTCAGAAAAAGCTGAGGGCTAGAGGCCACCCCTTCGCCTCTGTGTTCCTGTGTTCTGCTTGGAGTTTCTTAGACTTGCCCAGGCTTCTCGCTCCACTCTCCAGAGATGCCCACATCTGCTTGTAATTTTTCCAAGAGGTCGCACTTGCTAGCCCCTTACACCCCTGAGGATCTCTGGAATGCTTGTTGCAGCCCCACCCCGCCCCCCCCCCACCCACATACTCTGGCAGATCGTGATTCTATCAGCTCTGACAGGGTGCCTTCTCAAATTAACACAGACATCCTAACTGAACCCCAACTCCCTGCTGTGGTCCAGCCCCCTACCTTGAACCCCAACACTTGAATTTCCCCCTTGGTCCTCTCCACTCCATGTCACTACCTCCCAGAGTGAGCCTCTTCCCTACTCCCTCACTGACCAGAGCCACAGCACCCCGCCCCTCCCCTAGGACCCCCGGCTGGCTCTGGACTTCTCAGACTTCGCTCTTCTGTCAACCAAGTGACTCACCAGTGGTGGCCAGCATGGGTCTGGGAAGCCAGATGCTGTTCTGGGGAATTCCAGTGCTCAGGACCTAGATCCTAAAAGGGGGGGACTCAGCTGGGTCAAGGTGGCAGCACAAGCCTGTAGACCCAGCATTCAGCAGAGGCAGGCGGATATCTGAGGCTGAGGCCAGCCAGGCCTACGTAGGGAATGGTTGTGGGGAGCTCCCCCTGCTATCACCACTCTGCCCCAGTGTGAAGGGGTCTCATCTGTCTGGCTTGGCTACTGAGCAGGCACTGTGGCCTTGGGAGGTTGGGGGTCCAGGGAGCCACACCATAGTCAGAGGTACCCACAACCTGACCCATCGAGTGTATAACCAGACACTGTCCCTACCCCTACAAAGTCAGTTCCTTTCTCAAGGTTCCCAAACTGTCTCCTCCAACCTTATGCTACTCACTGGCCACCAACAGGGTTGGCTCTAACTGGTCTTAGTTCTCCCAAGGGTGTTCCACAGTCAGGGCCATGGAAGGCACCCAGGGCTCTCCACACTTCTTCTGCCCTACTCTTGGGTCTTTCCTGCAGTCCGTTCTTCCAAATTCCTGGGCTCCAGTTGGGATACAGCTCATCTACGGAGTCACCCATGGTGGGCAATGAGCGGCCCCTGCCCTGTCTGCTCCTAAACCATAGCACGCTGTGGTGGGTGGAGCCCATTGCCGGAAGGGAAGACCAAATTAGGGCAGAGGTGGCTTGAGCTGTGGCTGTGTGAAGTCCTTCACTGTTTCAACTGCCCTTACCACCCCGGCCAGAAGCATCACAAGTGTTGCCCATCTCCCCCTATGGCCGCTAGAGAAAACAGCTCAGCGGGGGGGCTCAGGATGTCCCCCCCCCCCCGCACAGAACAGGGGTGGTGCAGTATTATGGGAAATTGCGAACTGCAACTCTGCTAAGAGGATAGCTGGCTGGAGAAAGGTTACCTTCCCTCCTTCCAACCGCCTTCAGGGTGTGGCTGCATTGTGGAGGAGTCTTCTGTTGCTCTGTCCAGGGCTAGAAGCCAAGATGGGGTCAGTGGAGACCTGTGGGTGGACAATAGGAAGGGGAGCTAGGAGGGGAGTCCTAGCAAGGAGCAGAGGATTTTACCTGGCCATTCCCAGCCTGAAAAATAAACAGGCCTGGCGAGGACCCCAAAGCCCCCCAAGCCGGCTTCCCTCTGCTGGGCTGGGGCCCTGACACCTGTCCCTTGCCCTGCAGCTCCACTCCAGTCCCAGTAGCAACCAGCCTCTATGATTATACACCCGTCACGGGGCTTAGTCCTTAGTCCCAGCTCGCTGCCCTAGGAGACCCCTCTTGAGCCCCTTCTGCCCGACTCCCATCTCGCAAGCTTCTGGTTTGATGTAAACCCCAAAGGGCTTTCCTTCACAACCAGTCAAAATGTGACCCTGTATTATTCTGAGATGGGTCAGGCAAGGGAGTGAGTGACTCCCACAGGCCACTTCATGGAAAGCTTCCATCGGCCCTCAGCACCCCCACCCACCCATCTCAGAAGGTGCTCAACCATCCAGTCCACAGATGAGGAAGCAGACTCAGTAAGCACAGGAACCTGCCCAAGGCCCACAGCCATGGTGTTAAAAGAGGAACATAAAGCCAGCAGCGGCAGAGGCCTCCAGATAGTTCTGCTCTGGAGGGAGAATAGGAACCCAGGGGCTTGTATCTTTCTTTACAGCCTTAGTTATAGGAGCAGGGAGCTGGCCAGAGACTGGACTGAGGCTGCCTCAGAACACGATCAGAGGCGTGGGAACGGCACGGAAGGCAGTCAAAACGAACAACTCTTCTCTCCCACCTCCACATGCAAATTGCTGGGCTCTTGGCCAGACCGGGCTCCATTTCCTGCCTGCAAGGCTGCAAGCTACATTCCTGCCTCTCAGCTTCCAAGTCCCACAGGGCCCAGATCTGTTCCCTTTCCAGGAGCCCCCCTCTGCCTGACTGCACCCCAGCCTCTGGGAGAAGGATGTGAGTCTAGGGCCTCTGGGAGCTGGTGGATGATAGATGGTCCTTATCCAGCAAACAGCAATGGGAGGGAGGGATGGAAGGAAGACTCGGGAACTCAGACTGCTTATTCCAGCCCCCACCCCCACCCCCACCCCACCCAGAAGTGGTGTAGCACGGGATAGCCCTTGCACTCTACATACGCCACCAGGAGACTACTGTGCAGATTAAATGCTGTGAGGCACTTGGGGCCAATCTGTAACACATCCACATTAGCTGTACCCAACGTCCACAGGACCTCCTGCATTCCCCTGCATTCATTCCAGGAAAAACTAGAGTTGTTTTCTCTCTCTCTCTCTCTCTCCTCTGTCTCTCTCTCTCCCCCTGAAGAACCCCCACGATGATGATCCGGGAATAAACAGAGTTGAAAATGCTGACGGGGGAGAAAGGAAGTGGAACTGGGAGAAGCCAGAAGCCAGAACCTGATCCCCAGAATGGTGGGCTGCATGCCAGGTGCATCTTCACACTAGAGCCGGTCACTGAGCAGGATCTGTGAGTTCTCTGTCCTCCCTCACCTGCGGTACCGACTCCAATCCCTGACACTCCCCCAGCCTGTGTCCAGAGTGTCTAGTCCTGTCCCTGTCAAAGCTAGCTGTGTGGCTTTGGTCATGTCACTTGAGCCCTCTGGGCCTCCATCCCCCTCTCAGTCTCCCTGACTGGGACTGTTTATACATCCGGCACCTCCGACTTTTCCCCTTCATCGCTGATCTTTCTGGTCAGTAAGTCTTCTATTCCCGTGAAGGCTGTCACATACACTTGAGCTGCACGTTCCCCACACAATGTCTTCTGCCTCCCAACGAGGGGTGGACGTATGAACACACACAGAGATGTGCAGCTTAGCTCGGTTCTGAGGTGGGCTTTTTAGTTTCTGTCTCTCTTTGCCCTTTCCTGGGCTGCCTTTACCATTGAGACTGGCTCACACAGTCCTTCCCAGCCAGGAGTGAGACCCCAGCCCAGACCGCCACATTCTCCCCACAGAAGAGCCCCCCTGCCAGCCTTGACCGCCCAGTAGCACCTCACACTACACAATCTCCATGAGCACACTCAAACACGGCCCCTCCTATACCCAGCCAAGTCAGGCTCTGGCACGCCAGGCATGTCTGCCGGATGGAGGGGCCGGAAGCCTGAGAGAGGCAGACTAGAGGCTGGGGCAGCAGGAGCAGAGCAGGGGTGAAAGGCTGGCCCGCTGCTGGCTCAGGAAACGGAGGCCAGAGGGTCTACCAAAGGCCTTGTTTACTCAGCAGGAAATAAAGAACCAGCAGGGATTCTGACTCACAATCTAAGCCAGTCTCCGCCCCAGCTCCAGCCCTAACTGCCACCTGGGGAGAGGTGGCCCTTTTTCCTAAGCGGGCAGGCGGGTCTTTATTAAATGTGTTGGCCAAGGGCTTTGTCTGGCCACCAGACAGGGACAAGCCTGGAGAGTAGCTACCTCACTAGCCTGCCTTCCTTACCACCACCCAGAGATTACCTTCAGAGAGTACAATCCTGGCAGGGCAAGGTGACTTTTACATTTAATCTCAACACTCAGGGGACTGAAATAGGAGGATAAATTATTCCAGAACAGCCTGGGCTACTTACAGAGTGAGCTGCTGTCTCAAGGGAAAAAAAAAATTCACATAGTGCAATCTTGCTCTGGCTACTGCCGGCTTCTATTACCTTCTGTGGACGCCCACTACAGAAAAGGCCACTATATCAGTCTGTGACTGAAGTCAAGGGCCCCACATGCCTCTCACTGTGCAGCTGCCTCTGCTTAAGCCTCACCTTCTCTCCCTGCCCTCTAAGCTTAAACAGTCATGGGCCCCAGTGGCCCAAAGGAGCTCTGGCGATTTTCCCTGCTCCACACAGAAGCTGGCTCCAAGTGGGACGCTCACCTCTGACACAGGGAAATGACCCAGTCAAAGTCTGCCTCCTCTGGAAACAAGCAGAGCTCACCTAGGCAACTCCAGGTCTGACGGCAGAACGGCAGAACACTGCTGTCTAGGGGAGGGCCGAGGGGCAGCCTGGACTCTCAGTCTCATCCTGTGCAACACTCACCAACACTGGCGTAGACCAAGGTCTCCTCCCAGACCATCCCTGGGCCACACTGGGCTCTTTCACTGGTGTAGGCTTGCTTGGTGGTGCTGGAAGTGAAGCCCTGGGCTTCAGCATGCCTGGAAAGTGCTACACCACTGAGCTGTACCCTGCCTGGCCATAATGCTTATCAACAACTGTCTGCCACCATGGGCAAGGCCCTTCACCACACACCCGGTGCCCAGCGCCAGCCAGCACCCACAGCAGTTGTGTGGCAGGGATAGGTGGACACCCTAAACAGAGTATAGAGTGCTACAACCTTTCCTCCACTCCCCATCAGGCCTCTCAGAGCCCTGGACACAGTGCGGTGACACTGGTTAAAGAAAAAAAGGGGGGGTTGGGGATTTAGCTCAGTGGTAGAGCACTTGCCTAGCAAACGCAAGGCCCTGGGTTCAATCCCCAGCTCCGAAAAAAGAAAAAAAAAAAAAGGTGGAGCCAGAGAAATGGCTCAGCAGTTAAGAGCACTGACTGCCCTTTCAGAGGCCCTGAGTTCAAATCCCAGCAACCACATGGTGGCTCACAACCATCTGTAATGGGATCTGATGCCCTCTTCTGGTGTGTCTGAAGACAGCTACGGTGTACTCACATACATAAAATAAATCTAATAATAGGGAGGAGGAAGAGGAGGAGGAAGAGGAAGAGGAAGAGGAAGAAAAAGGTGGAATACAGAAAGACTAGCAGCACAAACTGAAAGATGGCCCCCCATCTGCCAAGCTGGCCTGGGTCAGGAGTCCCTCAGGACTGACCTCCACGTTCCCAACTGGTGAGTGGGATAAAAGCAGAGCCGTGCAAGGCTCCAAGTCACTTAGCAGGTGTAGACCAGATGTGAGTCCTCATCCTGCACCTTGGAGCCTGGGACAGTGCCCACCACAGCCCACAAATCCTTCCAAACACAGAGACTGAGTCCCAGATGCCCCTCTGTGGTTGGAGGCAACCACAGGAAGGGAGAGGTGCCCACACTCAGGGTTCTGCTTGCAGGCTGCTTCTCTCAGACTAAAGGTGTGTGTACATTAGGGAAATACATGAGGGCTAGCCTTTTCGTCCTCTTAGCCCTTACGCTATTTCAGAGATGAAGAAATATTCTAGGTGGGTAATCTGCCTTTCTTCACACAAGCTACCAGAGCATAGCAGGGGTGCAGACCAGGCCTCAGTGCAGACTCTGTGTGCCTTTCCTGCCACCCCCATGGCTTCTCCCCAACCTGGAATCTTTGTTCTCAATCTCTATATCCCCAGGCCTTGTTTTGCCAAGTCTGTGTGTATTGCATTGCCTGAGTCTGTGTTTATGTCTGTCCATCCTCTCTCCTCCTGCCCTTCTGCTAGCTCCTGCTCCTCTACAGGGCAGGCACCAGGAGTCACCGTCCTGTACCAAGCTGGAGTTTCCTCAGAGAAGCTGAGAGGTTGTAGAGCCCCAGACAGTGGCTGCGACAACTATCTTTCTCTAGGTTTCTCGCTGGTGGAGCAGGCTGCCTGGGGAGGGTTTCCTCTTCTGGGAATGTCTGATAGGGCATGTTGGAGTGAAGTGGAGAAGCAGAAGCCAACCCTCTCACTTCACCCTTCACTGAGAAGAAAAAGGCAAACAACGGAGGTGGCGGGGATAAGATGGCAGGCTTTGGAAGAGCAGCAAAGGGTAGGCTGGTGGGTAGGAGGCCAGTCCACACCCATCTCACCCGTGCACACATAGACACAGGTAAGGAACTGTACTATGGGGTGGAGTTGGGTTTGGGGAACAGCCTCCAACCCCCTACGCCCAGCATAGACAGGGGTTGAGAACTGACCCCTTATCCGGCCCTGCCTAAAGCTGAGCCTGGCTGAGCCTGGGAACCTCAACCAGCACATGCTGTTCCAATCTCCGGGGAGCAGGGGTCACTGTCCCCAGCTGGGGCAGCAGGCTCTACTAAAAATCCAAAACACGGAGTCACGAGTCCATGGCTAGCAGCTGGAAATAGGAATGTGAGGTGAGGGAGGCCTTGCTGGATGGAGTTTGGGTTCCTGGGGTCGAGGGCCCACACCATCTGCCTGGCCATGGGCCCGCATCATCCAGGAAAAACAAAAACAAAAAACCTCAGAGACTATAGGTGCCTGCGGCTGACCTCTCTCCTACAAGATGGGAAAGGACAGGCAAATCCAGTCCCTTCCCTGGGCAGGGATAGAGGAGCAACCCAACGAACACTGAACGGGGTCTTTATCCGGGAGACACGCTTTCCCTCAGTCTGTCCCTCAGGAGGAGACAGACAGGCAACTGCATTTTGTTAGTCCCTCCAGAAAGAAGAAACAGGGGGCGGGGAGGCGGCGGAGGGAAGACAAGGTTCAGGGTTAGTTTTCAGGGCTTCAGTACCACCAAGGTTCTACAACTCACAAACAGCACTCTGGAATCCTGGAGACTTACAGACTGCCTTCCCCTGGGGAAGAGAACATTTTCCCAGGCCGTCCCAGTCCCAGTTCTAGCTCCTAATCCTCAGAGCTACGCAGCAGCTTTCTTTTCTACTTAGATGGGTCTCCCTCTCTCTCCCTCTCGCTCTCTCCTTTCTCTCCTCTCTTTTCACTTAGGCGGCTCTCTCTACTTAGATCTCTCTTTCCCCCCTCTCCCCTAACTCTCTCTCTGCCTCCTTTCTTCCTTCTCTTTTCTTCTCTACACTTAGACGGACCGCGACACACACACACACACACACACACACACACACACACACACACACACACACACACACACACACACACACACACACACACACACACACCCCTCCGGGCCCCCATCTCCCCTTTTCCGCTCCGCAGGTTTCACCCACCCCACCCCCTCGGCGGTCTCGGGCTCCAGAGCCCAGGGCGGGTCACTCACCTGCCTCGGAGCTCGCAGTTCGGAGGGGAATGGCGTGTGCACCGACGGGTCCCACTGCCCGACGGAGTCCGCTGCGCGGGCAGGAAGGGGGTGGGCCTCCGCCCGCGCCCAGGCAGGAAGTCCGCGCGGGGAGGCTGGAGCCGGGCCGGGTGGGGTCAGCCCTCCGCACGCCTGTCTGTGAAGTGGACCGGGAGAGCCGCCCAACCTGACAGGCTCTGGACCAGCCCCGGCCCCGGGTGTCGCGGTCCACCCGACGCCCCTCTTTCCTGCCCGGCGGCGCCCCCTGGCGGCCTTCAGGGGAGGGGCACCCTGCCTGCGCGATCAGATCATTGGGAGCTTTGCATGGGTTGAAGCATGATGCTGCTGTAAAGAAGCCAGAGCGGGGCTGGGGATTTAGCTCAGTGGTAGAGCGCTTACCTAGGAAGCGCAAGGCCCTGGGTTCGGTCCCCAGCTCCGAGAAAAAGAACCAAAAAAAAAAAAAAAAAAAAGCCAGAGCCAAAACTGAGCAGTTGTCTGTCAGCTTGCTCAGAAGCACTCAACGACCTACCACAGTCAGGGCTCAGAACAAAAACGACGTGCCTGGGGGCGTGTGGCTTAGGCTGCAAGCCCTAGATTGAATTCTAAACAGCAGGAACACCTTTATTTAAGAGTGGTTGACATATGATAAAAGTCTTACTTGGTTTGATGAATATTGTTCCAAAACTTCATCGTGACAAAATATACGCATTATAAAACTCATCCTTTCAACAAATGTTAGGAATACCGTTCAGTGGCATTAAGTACTTCACATGTACAATACTGTTGCTATTATCAGTTTCCAGAGCTTTCTCCTCACCCCAAACTGAAACTCTGTCCGCACCCCCTGGCTCTGCTAACCATTCTGAAGTCAGGCTATACCTCTGTTAGGGGTTTGACCTTCCACATCTAGCTTACTCCACTTAGCATGGTGTGTCATTGGTTTAGACAAATGTGTTCACCCCAATAAAAATGTCCCTCTCTGGGAATGGAGAGATGGCTGAGGGAGGGTTTTGGGGAGTGGTAAGTAAATGCACTTGTCACCAAACTTAAGTTTGATCCCAGGGACCCACATGATAGAGGGTGAGAATCAACTCCCCACACTTGTCATCTACACCCTCAGCAGTGTCATCCACAGCAGTACATATCCCGCCTCTCAACATAAATATAGTATTTTAAACATTCTCGTTTACCTGCTTTACATTACAATGATGACCCAGATTCCATTCTCACCCCTAACCCAAATCCCATGAAAGTTTTTATTTGTTTTCTGTAGTTTTTTTCCCTAGAATTTCTGTATAAATGTCATCATAGAGTATGTACTCACATATGCCCATCTTCCTTCCCTTGCCATAAAGTTTCTGGGCCACTGGGTGTTCTCTACTACAGCAGGTGACAGCAGTGGGCTATTCAAGAACAGGATTGCTGTATCCTGACAGTTACTGATTCTTGGGTATTGTGGTTCCAAGTCGTTTGTGTATAATATTTACTAATATTGTGTATAATATTTGCTAATATATAATTAATAATATTATGATCCAGCCGAGAGACAGGCAATTCTATTTAACAGTTATTCTGATGGAGAAAGCTGTGTTGAGCTCAGGTGCAGTGGATGGCAACAATGTTTCAGTGAAGGAAATATCAAGTTGGACTTTGGTACCACTAAATATCCAGCAGGGGGCAGTAAACGCACAGCTCAAGGTCAGACGGCGTAAGACCTGCGCTCCATCGTGTTTGAAGCCTTGAAAATTACCTTATCCTTCTCATTTAAATGACCAAAGAGGGAGACCGAGGTGCAGAGAGAAAGTGAGACATGCACATGGCCCCACTTGTGCTCCATGCTCGTTTTCTGGGACTGCATTCTGCCCTAAGGTCCCCATCCCATTCCTGCTAAGAAACTTTAAACTTGGGCCCTAGAAATGAAGTTTCTTCTACTGTTTTGCTAAACAGTCACACAGACTGCCCGCTAAATACCCACTTACAATATTAGTAATTCCTCCAGCCTTCGTCAGAGAAGCTACTGGCCCCTCCTCCTCCCCACCAACTAAAGCAAGCTTTATTTAATATCATCCAGGAAGATGAACACTGGCCAGCTCCATTCCCAGGATTCCCAGAGAATGGTCTGGGGAAGCTTCGTATAGCAGCAGACAGGAGTGAACTAGAAACACATAACCAGCCAAAGTGCGGAGAGTTAGCGATGGTGAAGCATTGGTCCAACTGGGACAACTACAACATCCCCTGCAAGGCTGGGGAACCACTGCAGAAGGAGGGCAACAAGAATCCACAGCAAAAAGATGTCTTCTAGACACGACATGCTACTACTACACACATGAACTCAATGTATCCTAGGGTCCCAGTCCTCCTAAGGGAATAGCGGACAATGAACACTCACTGAAGGAGAGGTATCATTATTGCCTGTGGTGTAGACATTGATAAGCTACCCCTGCCTCACTGAGTAACTTCCCATCCACACTCAGGCAAATAATTAACTAAATGCAGTGGGCCATGCACAGGAAGATAAGACAGTCAAGAGGAACGGCTTCCTTCAGGAAAAAGAGTGCCAGTAGGAGAGAAAGGGAGATGAGGCAGGGGAGTAGGGAGTGAAAATGATTAAAATTAATCATATAAGTGAATATATGTAATATATGCAGAATAAAATATTATATAAAATTCATTATGTTCGGGGTTGGGGATTTAGCTCAGTGGTAGAGTGCTTGCCTAGCAAGTACAAGGCCCTGGGTTCGGTCCCCAGCTCTGAAAAATAGAAAAAAAAATTCATTATGTTCTATATACTTTGTTATATAAAATTCATTCTATATAAGTCATTTTACACTACACATGCACACACACACACATATACCACCTATACACACACACAACAATGATAACCCCTTACACAGAGTAGCTTATGGTATGTAATGGTGGTGGTGGTGGTAGATATTAAAGACGGGGTGTCAGAGCCAAGTCTTACAGGAACCTCTTAGGTCACACTAATCCAGCAGGATTTTACTCTGTATGGAATGAGAAGCCATTGGGATTGCTTGCCCAGAGGCAGGACATGATCCATAGAGGGAATATTACTGTGTTGATAGGCTGTAGGGAGAAGAGGAACCTGGGAGCCTGGGGAAGAAGCTGCTGTGCTGATCCACAGGGGCTCAGGAAAGCTCTGAGAAGCCAGGGCTGGAAGCCCCATCCCCACCCTCAGTGGGAATGGTCTTACAAGAAGTCCTAGAGGCCTCTGCCTTTCAGGAAGGTTGCTCAGAACATCACAGCTCCCAGAGGAGACTCCCTGACCAAGCTCAGAGAGGAAGCTGTGTGTGGAGACCAGGCCCTCTCGTTCTCAGCTCCCAGGGGTGAATGTCAACCTCCCTAGCACACAGCTCTGTGTTCCCAGAGCCCCAGAGAGGTGACAGCAAACACAAGAATGGAGGAGAGGGCCTGGGATATCCAGCTTGCCCAGTAGGCACTGACCAGCCTGGCCTTACAAGGAGCAGGGGCTGGGGCTCAGGAGGGATGTGCGAGCTTGTACACTGCTTGCTCACTCTCTCTTCCAGTCAACTCCTCATAACCATCTGGCTACAACTGAGAATGAGCAGACTACGCTTGGCCCTTGCAGAAGAATGCCAATGGATTCCCCTCATCCTCCTGATGTCCACACACCAGGACCCCCAAATGTCCACCCTGTGCACACTTTAGATCTCCAGGTTCCTGTGCCCAAGATGGTCACTGTTCTGCTGTGCTCACGGGCTCCAGCCCCTCCTGTCCCCCCTCTGCTTCTGCCTCCTGCCAGCTTGTCTAGCACTCAGACCTTCATCTTCAGCCCTCCACTCTAGCTGTAATCACAGCTCAGCCTGGCACACCCCCTGCATGAATAATTGGGGCTGATTTAGGGGCTATCAGGGGAAGGGGGGCTAATGGAGCTTGTGGGGGGGCACCCTCATGAGGAGGGGAAGGCTGAAAGGCAATTAGCTGGACAGGCAGCCTGGGAGTCACCTAATGTGCCTGTCTGAAGGAGGGGCTGGTGAGGGGCCATGGAAGGAGGAGTGGCCTGCTTCACCTCCACCTACATCTAGAGACAGAGTTGGACTTGAGGAGAGATCTGCCACTTCCTCAACAGGAGGCTCAAGGATACACCGGGAGGGAATTTCAGGAAAATCGTGACAAGGCATGGGAGTAGGAGACCTAAGTGGAGAGAACTGTGGAGAGAACAGGAAGCTGAAGAAAGAGTCGGGAGTTCCTGCTGCCCCACAACACACACTCACACACACACACACATGCACACACATGCATGTACACACACTCACACACGCACACACGTGCTCACACATACACGCTCACACACACATGCACACACATGCATGTATACACACACACACACACACACACACACACACACACACACATTGGCCCAGCTGAACCTGATCTCTCGCTGGGGACTGGGAACCAGCTCCTGATTAATACCAACATTATCCCTGAACACTCACTGTCCAGCCTTTCCTCATTAATTACCTCCTCTCCCACCCCAGAAGAGGGGAAGCCAGCTCCTCTGGGGCTGAGTCATGAGCTTCTGAGTCCCCAAGCAGGGGGGCATCAGGCCCTTAAGAAGTAGGGGGAAAGTTAGCTTCTGTGTCCACCATCCCACCCTGGCCCTCCATACCTCCTCTCTCAGCCTGGAGCAGACATTCACAGGGGGGCCTGCCTGGAGAAGGCGGACCTGATACTTAAGCCTCTGTGGCCCACATCCATCTCAAGATGAAGACAGGAATGTGCAAAGCTCCAGGTGGAGAAACAAGACTGCACCAGCCAGCTCATAGGACGTCCCATGCAAACAGGAAACCGGACACACAAGGTCAAAATTCCTGTGACGTGGGAACAGCCTGCTTAATAGCTCTGGGGGCAGGTGAGGGCTTCGGACAGACTGGGCTCCCCTCCTCCTCCCCTTATATCTGTCCAGCAGCTATAGATGTGCTCACAAAAATAGTCCAGTGTCGGGGCACCAAGACCTGGGCTCCCTCAGCTTTTCCATCCCTCATCTCCCCGGGACTCTCACTCACAAATCGTGTCTCTTGTGTCAGCCGATGACCAGACCTTGTGTGGCTGCCATTCCAGAAGAAGGGGTAGGGGCTTTGTGGGATCTTTCTGTGCCCCTCCCAACACCTCCATGTACCCCATTATAAGACCAAATGGGCCTGGAGACCCAGCAATCAATATCCCTCAAAGATGAAGACACTAATAACTTTATCCCTCTTGTCTTCCCCTTCTCGCTTGCATTAGCCCTGACCACAGGCCCCAGGCAGCTGAGACCTGCAGTGGGCAGGCCTGGCGCTGAGTAACCCCTTCAAATCCAAGTGAGAGGCACAAAGGAGGAGTGCAGGAAGAGCTTCCGACATTTGGAACAGCAGGCTACAGGGGAAGACATGGAAGTCTTAGACGTACAGTTTCTATGTCCACATCACTATTAACTGTCAGAGCAGTCGGTCAGGGTCCATAACCCAGCAACAGAGGGCCAAGGTTCCTACCCTCTTTCCTAGGCTACCCAAAAAGATAAGTCAGGAGAGGAAGTCCTGCTGGGAGAGCCTAGGAGTTCAAAGGGTGGGGCTAAGGAGACACCTGGGGCTGGGGCTCAACCCTGCCCTCCCTGTACCAATGGAGGACTTTAGAGCCCCAGTCCCAGAGCCTCTCTTGTACCTCACACATTCCACTCTGAAGCAACCTCAGGAAGAGGGGTCTGGGGTCAAAGAATCTCTTCTCAAACATTGCAGTCCCCAGGATACCTACTCATACTCAGGATGGGTTAGATTACCATCCTGAAGACTAGCAGGGTCCCCACTGGGTACCCAAGGCCTGAGACAGGCTAGCGAGAGGAAGGAAGAGAGAAGAAAAATGGGGAGGAAAGAACACTAACATAAGAACAGCCTGTCTCGGGCTGGAGAGATGGCTCAGCCGTAAAAGGCGAGGCTCACAACCAAAAATACAAGAACGACAGTATGTCTCAGCTGTGCATAGCTGTGCCTTGTGCACAGTGTTAATCTCAGCACCCGGAAGGCAGAGGTAGGCCGGTCTCTGAGTTCGAGGCTAGCCTGGTCTACAGAGCGAGTTTCAGGACAGGATAGCCAGGGTTACACAGAGTAAACGCTGTCTTGAAAAACCAAAACAAAAATCAACAAAAGGAAGAGAGGGAGGGAGGGAGGGAGGGAGGGAGGGAGGGAGGGAGGGAAGAAGGAAGGAAGGAAGGAAGGAAAAGGTGAAAAGAAAAAAAGAACAGTATCTCGCTACAGGGCACTGGCTGAAGGGCAGACACCACCAGGAGAGCTTTACATGTGAGTCTCAGCTCCCAGCATCCCTGTAGGGTTCTGCTATTATTGTTACCCTTTCCCATTTTGCAGAAGGCACTAAGGTACAGAGATGCTGAGCGACAGCACTGGTAATTGGCAGAACTACATGTCAGTGTCTAGTTTACCTACCAGGGCACAGAAGCCGGCAGAGATGAAGAGAGCCAGCCTTGTGGGAGGTGGCTACCAAAGCTCTGGTTCCAGGGACTGGGTTCCAGGCAAAGAAAAGCAGACTGTCTCTGGGGCTCTACCCCGCTGAGTCCTGGGGCTCCTGGCTGCTCGCTCTTTCCCTCCTAGCCTCAACTGGTTTGTTCCTGCAGCTATGACCCTGACTTATCTGTCTCTCCCAGCTGGAGCCTTCTGCCCCAACTACTGGTAAAACTGTCCATTTTTCGCAGCTGGGAGGAAATGGGCTATCTGGGAAAATTCAGAGCAAGCAGCCAGTTCATACCCTGCTGGAGGTGCCTGGGTAGCCTGGCACACATCAACAGGACAGGAGGCTAGAACCCAGGTTCCCAGTGACTGCCCTGCTTCTACCAACACGGGGTAGCCAGTCCAAGGCCCATATAGGAAGGAACACAGCAAGCTCCCTCTAGCTGTTTGTTACTTATACCTCCAGGGCCTGTGAAGGCTACAGTCAGGACCTGTCCTCAGCCTGAGGGGCACGGGCAAGGGGGGACATCCTCCCGGAGAGCCCTAGAGACTGTCTGCAGGACAGCGGAGTCCTGGCATCTGCCAGCTATTCTAGCCTCCTGAGAATCCAGCTCTGAGGGAGCAGGAGAATGTCAAGTTCTTTAGAGACCTGGCCCAGGGCTGGAGCCCTAAGGAGTCCACTGCGTTGACCACACCACTTCCTCCTCTTCCCCTGACTGGGGGTGAGGGTGGGGCGGAGATAGTTCTGCTCAGTGTTCCACAGCACCCCAGCCTCTCAGAGCCTCTCTTCCAGTCAACACAGCCCTTGTCTGAGAAGGGAGAGTTATAGGAGAGATAATACTACCCTATGGCCCCAGGTTGCTGTCTGTCTCAAGCCCCTCAAAGTCCCCAAGGTCCCATTCCACCCATCTCCTTATAGCTATCCATCTCAACTGGTGTTCAGCCCCTGGGACTGAGGGCAGCTAATGGACTTGGCACAGCCAGGAGGTAATTAACAGAGAGGGGGCAGGGGCCACAGTGGGACAAGGACATAGTTAATGTCAATGGGACCCAACAACAATGGCAAAGAGTGCTGCTTGTGTGTGATCACATGCACGCGCCTTCATCTAGGCTGGCTACATGTGCTAGGCCAGGGCAATGTGGACCAGTGTCTGAATTTCCATCCATGAGGGGTGGCCACTCGCTGACAGAGTGTTCAGTCCCTTCTTGCCCCTGTGCAAAGCTTCAAGTCATGTTGCCTGAAGGCCTGGTGCTCCTCCTCTCTGCTGTCCACTTCGGGAAGGCTCCCATGCCTCATTCCCAGAGCTCTGTGCCTCTTCGGCGTCTGTGGTAACCGTCCAGGTTGGTTCAGGAGTCTCCATGTTCCGTAATCAACACTAGAAATGCCCTCATAGGCTTTCCGGGTCTCTTCTGCTATCTGGCCTCCAAGCCCTGCCCAGTCATGCTCAGTGCAGCAAACCTCAGAGCAGAGCCGTGTACCCCCAGCAAGGCCTCCAAATCTGCTATACCCATCCCTCGTAAGAGGATCAAAAGACAGAGACACTGAGAGGAAGGGGCAGGCAGAGCCTGCAGGGGTCCTGGGCTCTTAGGACTCTGGCAACTGCCGCCCTCCCCTGCCTGAGTGCTGATTACCACGATTCATCTCCCTATGTCTCATCTCCCTGTCTTTGCACCTCACCTCCCTCTGAAGTCTCTTAGCTTCAGTATCTGTAGCTCTTGTCCATGGCCTCACCTGCCAAATCTGATGCCTCCACTCTGTCCCCCTTCTTCAGTGAAGAGCACTGCCCATCATCCCAAGGAAAGGAACAGAGAGCCTGCCAACGAGGCCCCGGGGACCAAACCCCCCATCAATCAGCCTGCCGCCTTGGGCTAGCCCTCCATTAGCTGGAACCAGCCTGGACAAGAGGCAGACATACTGCAGGGCTCGGTCCAGAGTGATAAGAACAGATTGAATCACAGGGACAGGGCAGGGAACTGGGCACCCAAGGACAGGAGACAGCCATCGTTTGCCCCAGGAGCTGTGTGAGTGAGCATGTGAAATTGCAGGAGCCCAGCAGGTGATAGGAAGTGAAGGCTGAAATGCTACTGCTCCCGCCCCAGGGTGGAAGCCTCCACTGGGGCCAGGAGGCCTGGCTCTACTCCCCTGATGTGGTGGAGTTGAGGGATATTAATGTAACAGATGCCTCAGGCCTTTTAGTTAGGGTCACAAAGAAAGGTAGGTAGACCCCATCTGTCCTGTGAGTAGCACGGGACAGCACCAGAATTCTAGCCTCGGAAAGTCACAGTGCCCAAGCCCCACTTCCAAGTGATAATCTCAAAGCTTCAGGTAAGAAGGGGAACAGAGGGGTAGGAACAGGGTGCTGACCCTCCATCTTCAGTTCCACACTCCTCCCCACCCTACCCCACAGTATTGGGGATTGAACCCAGACCCCTCCACACACCAAGCAAGGGCTCTACTGCCGGGCCAGGTCTGAGTCTTCTTTGAACTTGTTTTGAGACAAGGTTTCCTTAAGTTTCCCAGGCTGGCTTTGAACTGATTCCACAGCCCAGGTCGACCCTTGAATGTGAGATTCTCCTGCTGCACTCAGACTCCTGTAGCTGGGGTTAAAGGTGTGTACTACCAGGTCTGTTCCTTCAATCCTTGCTGTGTACACACATACACACACACACACACACACACACACACACATACACACACACACACACACACACACACCAGTTTCTCTGTCTTGATCGTTTGTTCTAATGTGTGATTGCTCTGTCTACCCCCAACCCCAGCGGCTGCCGTCCCCGGGGGGCCCTATTCCCTTTCCCCAGCATCGGCCTTTGTGAAGACCAAATAAAGACAGTGAGGGTGTGGACAGGCTGTCACCACCAGGTGAGGGGTGAAGATGAAGTGGGAGACAGCTGCATTGAGCAGAGAGGCAACCCAGAGGGACCCGAATGGGAATCGAGTCCAGAGACCCAGAGAGCACACTCTCTATTGAGTCCCTTCTCCCCAAGAATGGGCAAGAGTCACAGCCAGGGATAATAAATATAATTGCTATTATGATGGATGCTGGCCATGAAGCAAGGCCACCCTCTGCTCCCCGCCTGCTGGTCCCCTCCACATGCTGAGGGTAAGACTTGAGTGTGATAGCTGCTGGGCGCTGAGGGAGCCCAGGGTAGCCTGACATCCAGACTCCTAGCCCAGAACGTCCAGGTAACTCGGTGGCGCCTGTGCCAAGGCCTGCAGCCGCGCGTGCACATCCTTCATGCTGAGGCGCTGTTGCGGCTCACGCTGCCAGCAGCCGCGCATGATGGCGTAGACATCAGGAGGGCAGGCGCGCGGCCGCTCCAGCTCCCGGCCCTGCGTGATGCACTCAATCGCCTGTGAGAGGAGAGGAAACAGAGTGAACTGAGGGTTTCAGAACAGGAAGGTTACCGGCTCTCCCACAGGGCACCCCCCCCCCCGACTGACTGACGGACTGACTGACTGGAACTGTATGGTGCCCTTCAAACTCTGAAGCTCTTTCCTGCTCCACTCTGAAATGTAGGAATAATTGCTGCCTGACTCTCGGATTGCCTCCAGAAGGCTAGTGTTACAGCCAGTGAGGACTTGCCGGGTAGGAGGAGAAGGGTGAGGGCATGACGTTGCCTAGGCCTTCACCCTTGGCCTCAGCCTCCACCTCCCAGCTTCAGAAGGGAACAGTGTGGGACAACAGCCATAGCCTTCGGTGTGTGTGGGCGGGGAGCCATTTTGGTTTAAAGCAGGGGCAACCCTTGCCTCTCCCTTTTGTGGGCACCACTCTGTGGGGGAGATGGCTGAAAAGAAACTGCAGCAATAGACTCCAGGAAGTGCTGCTGGGGCGGCTACAGGGGAGATCTGACAAAGAGCCAGTGACAGGGAGATGCTTGGAGAAGGCGCCTGGTGCCTCTCTTCCCCTTCTCCCCGTCCCCATTAGAGGACTTAGATTATGGGCAGCACTAATTCCATTCCTTCTCTCAGTGCTTGAGAAAATTAAAATCTATAACCCTCTCCCCCACCCCATCAGCCTCGGGGGAACAGACTGCATTAGAAGGAGAAATGGAAACTGACAGCTGTGCGCCAAGGAGGAGGCTTGGGGGAGCTGCTGAGGAGACAAAACACCTGGGGTCTGCTCTAACTGTGGCTAGCCAGAGACCAGGGGAAGGCAGGGCTGTCCTTCTCCAGCTAACCTCCAGCCTTCCTGCTGTCTCCTCTTTCCCACCCTCTCTCCTCTGCCCTGTAAATGCCCGCCATGACCTCTAAGACACACAAGGCATGGCCTGGACTCTATCCACAATGACCTCTAAGGACCCCCCAGAAGCCAGCTGAGCTTGGGTTTGGGACACTGAGCAAGAGAAGGACCAGGAGAGGAGAAGAGAAAGGGGGCTGAAGGCAGGGCTGACCTCAGTGTTGGAGAGCTGGTACCAGGGTTGCTTTCCATAGGTGAAGATCTCCCAGAGCACCACCCCGAAGCTCCACACATCACTCTCGGTGCTGAACTTGCGGTAGAGGATGCTCTCTGGAGGCATCCAGCGGATGGGCAGCATGGTCCGACCTCCCACCTGCAGAGATACACCATATCACCTCCTCTGGGGGCAATCACAAAGCCATTCCCACCCCCTTAAATTGACAGAAAGTATGGCAGGGCCAGGACTGAGGGACCAGTAGAGAAAATAGTTTCCCACCCAGGGCTGAGGTGCTGGAAGGGATGGGTGACCAGAGACCAGAACCCAGAGCTCACACAGCTAGAGGCAGAGGAGGGCAAGCTCGCCCGTGCAGGGTCTGACAAACTCTGAGTGAGGCTGGGTATGGATGCTGGGGTAGGGTCTAGGGATCCTTACACGGTAGTAGTCTGTGCTGTAGATGTCCCTGCTCATGCCGAAGTCTCCAATCTTGACCACTAGTCCCTGACCCACCAGACAGTTGCGTGTGGCCAGGTCCCGGTGCACAAAGTGCAGGCTGGCTAGGTACACCATACCAGCAGCCACCTGGCTAGCCACAGCCAGAAGCTGCCCAAGGCCCAAAGGACCAGGAGCCACATCCTCGCCGCCAGCCAGCAGTTTTGCATCAGGTCCGTGGGACCTGAGAAAGACGGAGATAGAGAGAAGCTGAGAGGGAGAAGCTGGGTGGGTAGAGCCCTGGGAGCTGCAGAGGGGATGCTTAGAAATGGGTGTGAGGAAGGAAGAGACTAGGGGCAAAAATGGAGGGAGGAAAGGAGGAGGCAGTTGTGTGGAGAGAAAGGTAAGGGAGAAAACAGGCTTGCCTTTCTCCACAGAGAACCTCACCCCCAAGGATACTAAGTCCATAGTCCTTGGAGGAACTCAGCTCCAGCGTCCAGCTACCCCAGTCCCCATTGCCACCATATCACTTAAGCACAGCCTTTGCTAAGTCCCTGTCCCCATCCCACTCTGCCCCATGAAGGGAGCCTCTCCAGCTCCAGGCCAGCAACTTGAGTCCTCGTTGAATCTCCTGTCCCCTCCCCTCACTTTGTCCTTAGTGTCCAGCTAGTCCGTGGACAGTGTTCCTTTCTGACGGTTTCCAGTCCCATAGCCCCCGAGTCTAGGCCATCCTGATCATTTGGTGCCACTCCCCACATGCTGCCCCTGCCCAGCCTTTGTCCTGATGGTTGCTTTGTTGGCAATGCCTTCTCCAATCTGCCAAGTGTCTGTCGAACACCAGCAAGGGATGGAAACAGAGAAGGCTTCCTGGAAGAAGGGACATTTAAACCAAGACTCCAGTCCAGAGCAGAGACATAAACCAGGGAACATGGCCGGGAGGGAGGTCCCATGTGTCACCAGAGCAAGCTGAAAACATGAAGGCCCAGTCCCCTGCCCAAAGCCTTTCAGAGTCTCTCCTTTCCTCCCAGTACCCCACGGGGCATCACTAGCTGCTCTTCACACAGCCTGGGACCCACCTAACAACCTCTCTCTGGCTAGGCCGGCAAGACCTCACAAACAAGGGAAGAGCTCTCCATGGCCTCCCCTTGACTGGTTCCTCTGCCAACCCATCTCCACACACCTTAGGCTAGCTCGCCTGACCTACTCAGGTCCTCTTGTAGGTGAGTCCTACAGACAATGTACATGAACCTTCACTCCCTAGAGCTTCTGGGAAGTCAGATCATCTGGCGGACAAACAAGGATGCTCGTGCAGGGAGGGGTTCAGGTACTGGGCCAGGGACTGGGTTCTTGTACCGGAGGAAACGGTTGAGGTCCCCATGGCGCATGTACTCGAAGACCATGAGCAATGGGCCACCCTCCGTGCAGACTCCAAAGAAGCGTACGATGTGTTGGTGCTGTAGCATGGTGAGCAGCTCTGCCTCACGATGGAAGTCCTGACGAGCATTCTCAGATGTCTCCTTCAGTGCCTAGGGGTAGGGATGGAGGTGGAACTGGAGGGGAGCCCAACCCCACCTCATCTTGATTCATTCAAATATCCCCCCCCCATCCTGACACAATGGTGCTCTGAGGGACACAGGCCAGCAGTCCCTACCAGGACCATAGTCTCACCTTGACAGCCACCAGCATCTTGTCCTGATCATTCAGAAGGTTGTAGCACTCAGCAAGAAAGACCTTTCCAAAGGCTCCCTCCCCTAGCTCCCACTTGAGAATGATGTCCTGGCGCTTGATATGGTGGACACCTGGGAGGGGCTTGTAAAGTCAGAAGGCAGCCCTGGTGTGGGCAGGATGGGGCAGTGGTACGGGCAGTGCAGACACAGGAAATGAGGTGTGGGTGGGTGGGAGCATCTGCCCAGAGAGCGTCCACAGTGTGGGAGATATGGCCCTGGACAGAGTTGGAGATAGGATGGGGAGAGGCCTGGGTCAGGGGCTTCACACAGGCTTCACACACACACATGCACACACACACACACACACACACACACGCACTCACACTCGCTCGCCTACTATAACAGTTCCTCACAGGTATCACTGAAGTACTGTGGGTTCTCCATGATGTGGCCCTGGAGTCCGGAGCCTTTGCCCTCAGTAGGGGAAAGAGAACTGCCACCCAGTGTCATGAAGTGTAGGGACATGGCCAGCCCATCCTCTGGCGCCAGCACAGCAGGGCCTGGGGAAGAGACATACCCAATGGAGCATCATAGAGCCCAGGCGCCATCTCCATCCTTCCTCAGATGAGCTTGAATAGTACTCAGGCAGAGTAGTGCCCCAGTAAGACGGTAGGCAAGGGGAGGGAAGTACCAGGGCCTCTCTTGATCTGGCTCCTGGTACCAAAGTAACTCCCCTGCTCCTGACAGAGTGGAGCCCCCAGACCCACCTGAGCGTTGACAACAGCTCAGCCACCAATGGATAGCTGCTGCCTCTAAAGCAGCCCAGCCCAGTACACGTACAGCCCGAGCCCCATAAACACCCTCCCCAAACACAGGGCACAGATGGGAGGAGCCAGCAGAAAATTGGCCAGTAGGATGGGTGGATAGACGGACAGACGACAGACAGACCGCCTCTGCCAACTCACGGTTGATCCCAAATTTGCTCCTCTGTCCACATTTGTTGAGCACTAGGAGGAGGGCAGAAAGGAAGAGGGCGGCGGAGACGGCCAGGCCCACAGCCACAGAGACCTAGAAGAAGGGTCAGGCCTACAGGATTCTGTACTGTGAGCTTTGCATACCTCATCCTACAGGGGAATCCAGAGTCAGGTCCCCAGCCCTGCCCAGTTTCCCTAACAACCTCAGCTAGCTGGGAAATCAGCTGACGGAGCTCAGGACATAACAGACTGATTGTCCTGCTCTACCTCCAAATGACAGGCAAAGGAGCTGTGCCTGGCCACCCCAACTCACCCCCCATCAGTTTCCATACCCCACACTCACCCCAAAAGGTGTTTCGTCCTTCTTCTCCACTGGGTCTCTTGATGTGCTGTTAGTGTCTGTGGGGACATGGGGCACAGAGGGTGGGCCTTGGCACATACTGCCATGTCTCTTCCAGCAGCTCCCCACCCTGGCCACACTTCAGGGTCCCATCTAGCTGTCCCCTTTCCTTCAGCTCTGAGACAATACAGCTGCCCTCCAGCCCAGGTAACTCACCCACTGGCGAGAAGGAGACTGCAGCAGGAAGGAGGAGAGAAAGCAGTCAGAGAGGGAGAGTGCAGGGAGGCCCTCCCCTCCAGGATGCTCCTTTATGGGATAGATAGGATTCTGGGCCTCAAGAGAGAGGAAGCTGTAGCTGCCTGGAGGGCACAGCCCTCTCTTTAGCTTGGACAGGTGGAACAGCCCAGGGCCTCAACAGGCCCAGCTTGGGAGAGGGAAAAGAAGGACAGCACAGAGTTGGCCACCAGCCCTCCTGTCCAGGACAAAGCTCTCCAGCTCTGGGAACCAGAGTCATAGCAGGCAGAGGCCAGACCTCCCTGGATTGCTGGATCTCCACCCAGGCCCTCCCAGGAACAGGGCAGGGTTCAGGGTAGCTCTCACACCAGGGATGGGGTCCTCAGGGTTGAACTCAAAAGGGTTGTCCATAAAGGCAGCCATGATGGAGGCAGCAGCCTGGCCATAGGGGTTGGCAGCCAGCAGGGTGTAGTTCCCGTTGTTGACATGCGTGGGCTGGTTGAGGCGAAGGCAGCCATGCCGCATGGTCTCATTGGTCAGCGCTGACTCCAAGAACTGAGTGAAGATGAAGCTGGTCTCATTGAGCACAGAGCCGTTGAAGAACCAGCGCAGGGACGGTGCTGGCTGCCCGTCCACAGAGAAGGGAATGCACCAGTGATGCTGTTCCACGGCTTTGCCCAGATGCACACTGGCTGGGACTATGGGAGAAAGCAGGTGACAGGAAGTGGGCAACTGGGGGGGGGGGAAGGAACCCAGGGGAGGAACAAATCAGGGGACAGGTCAGGAAAAACAAATCAGCACACCCTAGGAAGTCCTCTAGGAGACATATTTGGAAGAAATGGCAGAAATGGACAAAATCTGATGCTTAAGGGTTACACATGGAGCCCAGTACAGGCCTAGTGCCTGGCGTGACACCCACATTACTTGGGCAGTCCTGGGTACCAGCACAGCATAGAAACAAACATACAAACAAACAAGCAAGAAATATGGTTTTGAGGCAGTCAGAGTCCCTTGCCTCTCAATAAAAAAGCCTCTCAATAAAAGAAAGCAGTATATATATATATATATATATATATATATATATGTGTGTGTGTGTGTGTGTGTGTGTGTGTGTGTGTGTGTGTGTGTGTTTGTGTAATTATGTGTATAAATACATACAATTGACATGGGAATTCTCACTAGCATTCATACCATGAAATCTATGTAGTATATTAAGGAATTATAGTTACTTTGTTGCCACAGATGTGTTTCATAAAGTTTTGACAAAAGAAAATAAAAGAAAAACAATACATAAAGTTTTAATTTCTACAATGCATAAAACAAACAAAATTTTGTTAATAGGGAAACAGACATATAGAGAAGTGCTATTTCTAAGGTTTATTTCATGTATATGAGTGCTTTGCCTGCATGCATGTATGTGCACCCATGTGTGCCTGGTGACCCTAGAGGCCAGAAGAGGGCCTCAGAGTCCTTGGAACTGAGTTACAGATGGTTGTGAGCCACCGTGTGGGTGCTGGGAAACCTACCTGGGCCCCCTGCAAAAGCAATCAACGCTTAAAACTGTTAGTTTCCCACCCCTGTGGAAAGGGATGTTAGCAAGGAAGTGTTTAACATAAAAATTAGGGTGGAAGAGATGGAGTTGGGACCGAGGGAGGGTGTCTTCTAGAACCCTGGCAAGCGTAGTCTTTTTCTGTTTGTTTGCTTGCTCGATTGCTTTCGTTTTTTCTAAGATAGGGTTTTTCTGTGTAGCAGCACTGGCTGTTTTGGAATTCACTATGTAGACCAGGCTGGTCTTGAACTCCACCTGCCTCTGCCTCCAGAGTGTTGGGATTAGAGACGTGCACCACCACGCCTGACTCTGGCAAGGGTCATTCTTTCTTAAAGTATGTAGTTATCCAGCTGTGACAATTTTGTAATCCTAGCATTGTGTAGGCTGAGGCATAGAGGATCAATGGCATGGGTTTCATTGCAAGACCCCATCTCTAAATGAATACATAAACAAACAGTGTGTGCTTGATGTGCATAACTATGTGTATTTCACAACAAAAGGAAGGAAGGAAGGAAGGAAGGAAGGAAGGAAGGAAGGAAGGAAGGAAGGAAAGAAAGAAAGAAAGAGAGAAAGAAAGAAAGAAAGGAAGGAAGGAAGGAAAAAAGGGTGCTGGAACACAGATTGAAGATAACACATTGGCAAAGTCAGAGAAATTAGACAACAATCATAAAGAGGAACTCAAGAGAGGAATTCCCCTCCTTCCCAACTAGGATGCTTATCTATGGTCATACCCCCTTGATTAAACCTAAGCTTGTCTAAGAACAGGATGCAGAACTGACGTAAACCCCCTTCGCTAAAAGTCCAGCCCTGAGCTCATTCTACCCACAAAGTTCAGTTTGCACAAATGTCAGCCCAAGCTGGGAGTAGTTCACCAACTATAAAGTGGTTATCCCGCACCTAGACTAGCATCCTAAGTGAAATAAATAAATAAAACATGGTAGGACAAAAGCCTTAAAGAGAAACAGGCAATGAGGCCAGGCTGCAGCTGGTGCTGAGGGCCTCAGGTAGCAAGCTTGGGCAACGGGCCAGAAAGAAATCCATCTATAACCCTCTGGCCTTGAGGAGCCTCCAGGACTTCGAGAGCAGGATCAGGTTTTCATGGGAATCTGGAAACAGCTGGGAGGGAGCAGCTGTAGAGACGCCCACTCATGATCCCAGCTACCCCCCCCCTCTTTTCAGGGAAGAGGAGATGGGTTGGGGTGGGTGCAGGGGCTGTCACGGGGGCTTACAGGAGACGCTGACTTGGACAGAGACCTCAGCCCGGCCCACATCATTCTCTGCCCAGCACGTCACATTCTTCTTGTTGAGATCACTGGTGACATTGACCAGAGTTAGCCCCAGGGATGGCAGATCTCCAGATTTCTGGACCAGAGAAGAGAGAGTCATCAGGAGGGCTTCAGCAGGCATAAGCAGGAGACAGGGGATACAGCGGATGTGTTTGGGAGCCCTTTGGTTCTATATGGAAAGGCTGGGGAGGCAAAGGGAAGGCGGGCAGAGAATGGCCTCCTTCACAGTTTGTAAAGTAGCTTCTGGGTCAGAGAAAATCTAAAGCCCAGCCAACAGTCTCAAAGTAGGTAGACAGTACTCTAAAGCAGAGGTGGCCATCAAGGGGCCGGAAAGCCATCCTCCACATTCACACGCAGCTCATCAGACAGCCAACCAAGTAGGGCCTTGGCAACTCATTCCTGGCTCACGTAGTTCTGGCAAACTCAGTTTCAGTCCCAGGAAGATCAGAAACAAAGGACGTTAACAGGCTGCAGCTAGAAGCAGCTTCAGCCACAGCATCACTGTCTTTGGCAAAGGAAGAAGTTGCCAGTGAGTGACTTCAGAGATGAAATGGCTGATTCTGAATCACCATCAGTAGATTAAAACCAGCTCAGATATCTCTCTAAGAAACCATGGCTGCACCACGTGTAAATATGACCTCTTAAGAATTCTTCATCTTGATGAGTTCAGCAACTGTTTCTAAGTTGAAGAAGGCGGCAGAATTTCCCGGAAACTAAGTCTCACCATGTCATCCTAGCTCTGTGGACCAAACTGACCTTGACTTCAGAGGTCCTCCCGCCTCTGTCTCACAAGCACAGGGATTAGAGGCCTGCACCACCACCACCCAGCAACTTCAGAGGTCTCATTCACAATTTTACCTGGCTCTGACAGTGGGCTGTGCCCATCCAGAAATTAGGAAGTAGACCTACGGGATGAGGGTGTTCAGTCTAGGGAGCCTCACTTTAAAAGGAGAGTCAACTCCAATTGCTGGAGACCTCTGGAGCAAGGAAGGGAGGGAGACTCTGGCATCATGGCTGCCGAGAGTCCCACTCAGAGTGCAAGTTTGCTGCCTGTGAGTAATAGAGAAGGGATAAGCAGAACAGAGCCAATGTCTGCGTGTGGAAACATCTTCAGCCAACGTTGGGAAGTTCCAGTTTCTGGTATCTCTTTGGAGAATTGACATATTACTAACACCTATTTCCTGAAAACTTCCATAGAAAAGTCACGCCCTAACTGAGGTGTAGGAGGGGACAGCAGCCAGTTCCATGAGAGCCAGGAGGCCACACAGAGAAACACTGTCTTGGGGGCGTGGGGGAGCTCCAAAGTCAACTATAGCTAATGTCAGTTGCTTGTGGCCAGCTTGAGGACAGATGCAAGGCCTGGGAAGATGCTCAGGTAAGAGAGATAGGGACCAAACAATGCCTAGAGGTAGGGAGGATGTCAGAGAGCCACCATGGCTACCTCTGTTTACAAATAAGAAAACAAAAAAGCAGGCAGAAATAGGGATTTGTTTTTCCTGAAAGTTATTCCAAGAAGTAATTAGTGAGGGCTGAAAGTGAAGGCTCAACTGGTAATTTGCCATGAAAGAATGAAGGCCTGAGTTTGGATCCCCAGAACCCCCATAAAGCTGGGCTCGGCATCATGGTCGTATAACACCAGTGATCTTATAAGTGAGACAGGAGGCAGAGGCGGGAAACTCTCTGGAACTCATGAACCAAAAAAATGAAATATAATGGAAGGTGAGGGCGGACATCTGAGTTTACCCTCTGACCTCCATGTGCCAGTGCACGTGTGTGCCAGTGACGTGTGTGCCAGTGCACACGTCTTTAAAATAAGTAGTGAGGTCAGAGCCAGCTGCCCATTACTAATGTGTTCATATCCAAGAGAATGCTGCTTCCTGAGTATTCAGGGACATTGAAAGCCCTTGCAATTGGCTCTGGGAGTGGAACACAGATCCTGTCCTGTGTCCAGGCCTCAGTTTCCTAAGTTAGAATATATGGAAAGAAGGGTCTGTTGGGTCCCTTCTGGGTCTCACATGTGAGACCATGAGTTCAAAGATGGAGTCTCAGGTCTGGGGGGTCTGGGGGTCCAATATACCTGCCTGAGAACCTGCAATCTCCTGGCTGTTATTCCTAGCCTGACATCTGAGCCATCTCTGTCCTCCCCATTTCCCCGTGTGCTCCTTATTACTTTTGCTGTCTCTTATGGTCTGGTTCTTTGCCCCCTTTGAGGGGCTACAATGCTTCTCACCTTCATGGTGGCTGTCCCTTCCAGCTCTGTGAGGATCCAGTCAGCCTGCTGTAGGGCCTGCCCCTCCACCTGGCACTGCAGAAAAACGTCATCCCCCACTTCCACAGAGTCATTGGGCATCTGGATCTTCACTGAGGGTACACCTGCCACCCAGGGTATGGAGGGGCATTAGAATCTAAGTGTGGGCTGGTGAGCCCCACCCTACTCACGAGCCCAAATCAATGGACTCCAGCCTCCAGGGTCCATAGCCCTTACCAATGCTGCCCAGGTCTCTCCAGGCAGCCCCAGGATCCCCCCACCACACACACAACAGTACCTACCACAACTGTTGTTGTGTCCCAGTGGGAGGAACTGGTCTCCAGACCCAGAGCCCTGAAGCTTTTGTGTATACACACCACACAAATCCTCCTGCTCCCAGCGCTGGAGCCACAATAGGGCACAGGAACAGTGCAGTGGGTTCCCTGACAGGGTCCTGTTGGGTAAGGGGTGCTAAGAGTCAGGGAAAGAGGGTGCAACAGGTCCAAGTAGCCAGGAGGCAGTGCTCTGGAGATGGCTGGCTACCAAGGGGTCTAGGCAGAAGGGGTGGGGTTTGGACCAGGACCATAACTAACACAGTAATGAGACTTTAGCTACTAAAAGACGTAAGGGCAGACTGCTGTAGATGCCAGCTGAGGGTTGCATGGGATTCCTCTACCCCAGCTCTAGAGGGAGAAGCCAAGCATGGTGGTAGGAAGGGTAGGTCACCATGGCCCTCAGGCCTTAGGTACCCATCCCACACATGTGGACTATTCTGTGTATCTCCCTCCCAGTGCGTGTGCACTGGGAATGGCGCTACTGTCCTCAAGCACCAAGATGGCCACGGTGTATTCAACCCTGCCCTGAACCTCTGAACACACACACATTCACACACACACACACACACACACACACACACACACACACACACACACACACGTTACTCATCCATATAGGCTGCTCAGCCCAGCCCTGCCCAGCCCAGCCCAGGATAGTCCTGCAGGCTCTGCTTTGATAGGGGTTTCGGGGAGTGGCTGACAGGCACATAATCCCCAGGACAAGCTCACAGACACAACACAGTTTCCAGAGATGCCCCACCTCCCACCCCTCCCCTGCTCCACATAGACAGATAGTCCTGGGGCCACAAACACATGCATAGCCACATATCGCACACACTGGTCCCTTGCCCTGCCCCTGCCCCTGCCCCTGCCCACACACTCACAAGTCCTGTAGGGAGAGGCCCTGCACAGTTTTCCAGGAGAGGGACTCCAAAGCATTGGAGGAGAGATTCCTGTGGGAGAAACATGCCCTGAGCCAGCGACCTTACTCTGACCCAGTCTGAGGCAGAAGTCCAAAGGAGACTGCTACCCCATCCCCCAATGAAGTCAACTTGAACATCGCACTATGCCTGAGGACATGTGGGACTGTGGGAATGGGGTGGGCAGGTAAGTGTTTCTGTGTACAGACTTCTCCTTGGGACAACAAGGGTTAATCCCAGTTAACCCCTCCCTGACCCCAGGGAGAGGGCTCCGAGGGAACAGCCGGTGGCCCTGCCCCCACACCTCGGCCCCAGCTGGCGAAGTGCTGAGGCCACAGCTGGGGTAAGGGGCTCCATCTGTGCTCCCCACCAAGGAGGAGGGGAGGACCAAGGCTCTCACAACCTCCTCCCCCACCCAACCGCCAGACAGGGATGTCAAAGTACTTCCTCAGGTCAGCATCCCTTTCTTTCTGCTCCTCTGAGAGCACTTCCGCAGGCTGAAACCCAGGGACATACTTCCCCAGGTGAAAATGAAGAGGGAGCTCATCCAGGGCTCTGTTCCTGGGTCCCCAGGAACCTGCTTCAAGAGCTCAGTGCCTTGTGTGGACCATACACTGCCGTGGCTAGACCCTTGAGGGCCATGCCCTAACCACTCCCTGCCTAGCCAGCCTTGACTTTATAAAGACTGGGGTCTGCGGAGTTCTGCAAACACCTGCAACACCGCCACCTTGGTTAGCTCAGAGCTGAGTGTTGCACCTGTCCAGCCATGTACAGTCATGTGACCTCAGTCAAGAAACGTCGTAATTCCCAGAATTTTCATCTATAAAATGGGGACCATATTTTCTCTGTCACCAGGTTGCTTTCAAGTAGTCACTGCCCTGAGAGACATGAACGGCCACGCAGTACACATTTTAAAATTCTTTTTAAGGGTTGGGGATTTAGCTCAGTGGTAGAGCGCTTACCTAGGAAGCGCAAGGCCCTGGGTTCGGTCCCCAGCTCCGAAAAAAAGAACCAAAAAAAAAATATTCTTTTTAAGTTGTTGTCGTGTTTTGTTGAGACCCAAACACATGGCTAAGTATGCCATGGAACTTCTGATCCTCCTGCCTCCACCTTCCCCGTGTGTAGCACCGCACCTGGTTGATGTGGCCGCGGGGATCAAGCCCAGAGCTTCGTGATAGTAGGCAAGTATTCTACCAACTGAGCCACATCTCTAACCCTAAGTGGACATTTTAAAGCCAGGACACACAGTAGGTAACATAACATCATTCTTGTTCACTCCCTGGACCCAAGTGAGAGTTTAAAGGACCCAGCCCTACGCTGGGAAAGGCAACCCAGGGACAGACTACCAGGGACTGACTCTAAGCCCCTCTTCTGCCCACTCCACGTCCCTCTGTCCGCTACAGAACAGGTAGCCAGAACTCTCAGGAGTGAGGAGGGGGAGGGGTAGTGACCGGATTATACCACCTCCGAAGTTTATGGACCACCCCCACAGCGCACCTCACAGGAGAGGAGACAGAAATTCTGACCAGAAACAGAGGTCTTGCTCCCACCCCTCACACCCTATCGACCCCAGGCAGAGAGCCTGGATAGATGCCTGTGAGAAGCATCTCTGAGGCATGGAACATAGAAGCAAATCAACAAAGATTCTAGCCTGATTGGATGAGAATCAGAACCCGGAAGCAGAAAGAAATGCCATAAGGAAGGGAGACTAGGCTGGACCTTCCTTAGGACAGTTCCCTGAGGAGCACAAAGCCCATTCTGGAGCCCAAGGGAGGTCCTCCTCAGCCCCGCCCCCACTGATCCAGCCTGGCCACTCACAGGTGACTGAGCCGAGGGGTGAAATGGAAGGCATCAGGGGCCACAAAGCGGAGGCCACTCTTCACGATGGTTCTAGGGAACGGATGAGAGGAATTTAAGCTCCACATTCTGCCCACCCAGGCCAGATATCCCTGTGGAGCTGCGCACCCCTCTCCATCCCTTCCAAAGTTGCCTGGACCCCTCAAACCCCTTAGCCTCCCAGACCTCCCCCACTCTCAGGTCTTTCCAGATCCCGATATGGGTGGGCACCCACCACCCTGTGCCCAGTCCCACCCTGTCTACCCTTAGTCCTCACAGGCTTCTCAACTCCCCCAGGCCCTGCAGGTCCTCAAACTCCAGGCGTTGCAGATCCCGCTGGTTTTCCACATAGCTGCAGGGAGAGGGGAGAGGGGTGGGCCAACAGGGGAGAAGGATGGGTCACCAGGGGAGAGGGGTGGACCAACAGGAGAGAGGGGTGGGCCAACAAGGTGAGGGGTGGGCCAACAAGGGTGAGGGGTGGGCCAACAGAGGTCAGGACCTTAATGGAGTTGCCCTGTGCCTACAACCAACCCACCTCCCTCGCTCGAGCACATGCACCAATCACACCCAGACCCACTTCGCACACCCATTCGTGCACATGCCCCCACATGCTGACATGACTCATGAGTCATGCGTGTGTATGCATGCACACATGCACCCTCACCTTTACATACATGCAGAATCTCACATGCCTCCTGCAACACAGAGGCAAGTGTACAGAAACACTCAAGGGTGTCCTCAGTACCCTCCCTGGGGGACACACATGAATGAAGCTCACATAGAGTCTCCCGTGCATACACAGATAAGGTGTGAAGACATGTTAGCCAGTGCCCACTGCCATTCTCAGCTTGGGCTCCATTTTTCTAGCAGACTTCTCCAGCATATATATGCTCAATGACAGGGGACTGTGCTAAGACTCACTTCCACAAGAGACAAGGCTCTCGGAGGCGCTTGCTCCACCCAGTGCTAAGGATGCCCCAATTGTCATACTACTGTGTGCTCCCAAACATACGTGCCCTGTGGACACCATCTGGGTTCATTGACACCAATCACACACACACACACACACACACACACACACACACACACACACACACTCATGGTCCCCTTATACCTTTGGTTCTTCCCCACAGCAACCCCTACTCTCTCCTCTCCAGCACTTTCCCAAAGCAAGCAAGGAGCATAGAGCTGTTGCCCCCCACCCCAGCCCCTCCTTAATTGTGAGGGACCCAGGAAGGGAGAGAGGATTGGGAAGGGGATGGAGTCTGAGTGAGTGGGTGAAGAGAGATGGAGATCTCACAGTGCGAGACACGGAAGGCTGGAGGAGGTGGGTGGCAGAGGGAGGGCAGATAAACAAAGAGTGGAAAAACTCAGAAGAGATTGACAGCAAGAAGACAGTGGGCTGGGGCGGGCAGGAAAGAGACAGATAAGGAGAGGGAGACCCCAAGACAGAGATAAGGACTTAGGAGTAGGGAGAATGAGAACCAGGGAGGCAAGAAAGCAAAACAGACGGAGAGACGGAGCGAGAGCAAGCGGCACTCGGGGGCGGGGTGCTGTGGGCGCAGTCCCATCTTGTAGATCTGGCATCTAAGAGTTCCTGTGAACTCACGCCCTGTAATGATATGTCCTCCTCTCTCCTCTCCATCCCCATGTGTGCTAGGGGCCCCCCGACTCACTAACCGTTCTCAGAACTCTTCCCCTTGTTTAGGAGCTTCCCCTTAGTTAAAAAGAGCAGCAAGGAGCAGGTCAGGCCAAGGGACCCTGTCCTTCTCCCATCCCAGCCTTGTCCCCCATAGGATGGGTCTGTGTCTGCCCTCCCCCTGGAGGCCTAAGGAGTTGTTGCTAGCCCACTACTGAGGGAGTCCAGATCCCTGTTCTGCCCCCAAGGGTTTCGAGCTACAGAGACCCAGGGAGTTGCTGAGAGGATCTGTAGAGCTGGGTATGTGCGAGCTGTCAGGCAGTGTGCTTCATGCCGCCTCATTTGTTCAGATTCATAATCTGTCTGTCTATTCGAGTCCATTAGCTCCTTGTTAGCTATGCGGGTGAGGGAGGGGGGAGAAGTCTGTGCAGGAGGAGTTGGGAGCATCAGGCCCCACCCAGGGGGGACAACTCAATTCACCACTCTGCCAACCTCTTCCTCTATAGCCCAGGCTTGCCCACTACTCCTGTCCCTGGGCTGGACTCCCTTGGAGTCTTGAAAGGCTCTGGGGGAATGAGAGCCTTGATGGAAACAGTCAGGAGGCTGGACGCTGGTTTGAATGGACAGGCCTGGGAGCAACCATCTAGACTTCATGCCCCATCCCAACCTGCAGGAGCCTAGACCCAGGCCAAGACAAGGCCATCTCCTCTGTTCTTGGTCTCCCTAGGGCCATTAGAGAGAGATTGAGTACCTCCGTTAATTACCACAAGATGCCGGAGTAACTCGGTGCCAATCAGCTGCAGGCTGCTAGCTGCCCAGCAAGCAGAATACTCAAGTATTTTCCAGCCATCACTGTGTGATGTGGGGGTCCCTTCAGGTCAATTATACTCTCAAAGGTTTCACTAGCTGCTACAAAATACTTGAGTATGTTGTAACCGATTATTGCACATTGTCAAAGTACTGCAGAGCTGAAGGTTCCTCCTCCCAGCTCTGGACCTGGAAAAAAGGAGAATCTCTATGCAACGGCCTGCCTGACGCAAGTAGGGAGACAAGGTGAAAGGAGAGATGGGCGAGCAGAGAGAGAGGCAAAGGGGTTTCTTTTCCTCGCATCCAAATCAAGAAGTCTTGTGGTCAGTGGAGAGGAAAGGAGTTCAGACACCAAGCTGGTTCCTCACCATCTCCCACCAACTCCAGCTCAATCGCAAATCCAGAGAAGAGCTGGATCCCCCTCCCCCGCCCCCGCATGGCAAGGAAGAGGTTGGGGGCTGGTTCCCCCCTAAGAAAGAGTAGATAGCAAAGGTGCCGCCACACTGCCAAATTCTGCACAGCTGACCACTCCTTCATGGACTTAGGGACTTGGGCTCTTGATTGAACCCCACAAAAAGGTTCTTATCCTAGATCGCTAGACCAAAACCTGATCCACCGAGTTTCAGTCTTGCTCTGCCCCAAACCAGCACCACAGTTAGCTACCCTTAATCCTGGGCGACATCCAGACAGTGACTGCGCGGCTTTGCCAGGGTGGTGGCAGCGGCAGAAGCCGCCCCAGCACAGCCAAAGGCTACACGTGCCCGTCTCCTACAGCAGCCAAGCCTGGCCCCTCAAGCCAGAGGTGAGTGCGCGCCCTCGGGGAAGGGCTCTGCTCTCCTGACCCCGCGCCCCTCCCCCCCGACACACACACTCACAGCTCCGTCAGGTTCCCGGCGCCCCGCAGGCCGCGGAGGGTATTCAGGGTCCCTGCCCTGGTGCAGCGCAACCCCGAGGGGCCCACGGGACAGCAGGTCTCACGACAGGATGCGGCGCAAGCACAAGCCAGCATCAACGAAGTCACCAGACCGCCTAGCCCCGCGGCCGGGCGATGCCAACCCAGCTGCCCGTGCCGCTGGCCTCGCAGCATCGCGGCGGCGCCCGCCTAGCTCGGGCCGCGCGGCCGTCCGTGCGCTCCTGGCTGCCGCCGCCCGGCCTCGCGCGACACGTGCGCGGGGCGGTGTTAAAGACTAGCCACCAGGAGAGGGCGGCACCCACGGCCCCGCCCCGCCCCGCCTGCCGATGCCCCCAGTGCCCCCTCCCCTTTCGGGGCCCTATTGCCAGCTCGCCTTCCTCATGTCCCTCACGGCTGCAGGAGACCTGGGGCGGGGGACTGCCACAGATTGCTTCACATGTGTCTTCTGAGGCTGGGGGAGCTAGGAAGCCGATACCCTATTTCTCACAGTAAAACAGCTGCATTTTCAGATTTGCGGGGACCAGGAGAGATTGAGCAAGAAAAAGGTTGAAGTCCGGGTCAGCCCAGCCAGCCTCACCGTGCACTTTACCTAAGAGAGTGTTCACGTCACTTGGAATAAGTTAGATGTACGCTCTCCAGACCCTAGTAAGGAAAGGGAGAGGCCTCGCTGAGGCTGGACGCAGAATCTGGGGAGGAAAACAGGGGTAAAGAAGAGTCCTTTGAACACAGCTGGAGGGAGATTGGAAAGTGGAGACCTCTCGGTCCTCAAGAGCCCACAGGGTGGCGCTAGAAGCCCTCGCGCCGGGGCGTTGCGATTGGCCTGGGGCTCCGAGGGCGAGGGCCGGGGAAAGCTGTTCGGAGCCTTGCTTGACTGTGCCTCTCTGGTCTTGGGGTCAGTTCCCAATCCTAGCCAGCCAGCTGCGGCCCCAGAGCCGGGGTTTGGCCAGGCAGACCAAGCCTGGCATCGATCGCCGTCCTGACAAGAGCATCGATTTCTGTGCGGAGAAATTAATAGATCTCTTAGTTCTTCGGACGTGTGAGCTGGGAACCGTTCTTGGTATTTGTGAACCTGAGAAGTCTCAGACCCAGCATCCAGGCCACCAAAAGGCGAGTCTTGCGCAATGGCCTTCTTGACTGCAAGCATACGTGTCACGTTTAAGAGATACCATCCCAGCATGAACTGTCCCCCAAGTGCCTCTGAACAAATACACATACAGAGACCCACCAAGCATCCTGAGTTCTTAAAAATAACCAAACGAAGGAGGAATCTCACAGAGACGACTCGCCTCCTAGAGATTTGAGCCAAAACCAAGAGACTTGACGGAGACATACCCCCGGCCCAAGAAATTATGTCCAAAGTAGCCTCAGGAGGCTGGGAAGGGCTGTGAGAGGTGAAGCACTGAGATTTTCAGGTTTCACCAGCGGAGTCTGACCTGTCCAGGCTGCAGGAAGTTACCCTGCAGATGTCAAAGCACCTGTTGGACCCCAGAACCACACACACACACACACACACACACACACACACACACACACACACACACACACACACACATATCAAGCCAGGGAGCCCAGCTGCTTCCTCCGAGCGGGGGCGGGGGGGGGTGTTGTAGAGAGGGGGGCGCCAAGGAGCAGGGGTTCGGGAGCTCAGTTCTTGGCCCCCAACCTTATTTCCCCAACACCTCTGTCCCCCACCTCCCTCAGTTGACAGGCTAAATATTTTCCCTTGACTTGGTGGGAGGGGCGGAGAGAACAGAGAAGTCGGTGGCGTAAACCAATCTGTTTCTGGAAAGGGCGGGAGCTGGGCGATGTCCCTGCCTTCCTGCCCCAAGAGCTGAGGCGGACCGAGGCTAGAAGTCTGAAAGCCCAGGAGGTCCGCGGAGAGTCTCAGGGTGGAGTCCTGCGTGTCTCCGGACCCTGCTGCCGCCCCCCCCCGGGGCACTCCCGGGGGCGCTCCCAGGGCTTCCACTCTGTCTTCCCTCCTGACTGTCTCACCTCTGGATCTTTGCGTTCAGAATCCTAGGTCAATTTCTCCCTTTGGATGCCTCTCTGAGGCTTCCCCTCTCCTGTCTGCATCTCTGTTCTCTGGATCACACTGAAGCTGTCTCCAGCTGCCGTCACAGGCTTTGTTTCCTCTGATCTGAAATTCTTTTCTATCTCCCACTGTCTCTACTTGAGATTTCTAATCCCTTTGCTCTTGTGTACCCCTTCCACACTGGAACCTGGGTCTGACTGCATCCTCCTTTCTTCCTGGAGGATACCTAGAAGACAATCAGGGCTGAGGTCATGGCAGTGCCTGCTCTGTGGCCCTGGGGAGTATACTTGCTTATGAGCCTGCTGTCCTTGGGATCTTGCCTGGACACACTGGAGGGTGAGTCCCCAGCAACGTCCTTCCAACCCCCATCTCCCTCCAGAACTTAGCCTTTGGTTGGTTGGTTGGTTGGTTGGTTGGTTGGTTGGTTGGTTGGTTTTGGTGTCTCAAGACAGGGTTTCTCTGTGTAGCCCTGGGTTGTCCTAAAAATCAATCTGTAGAGGACGACGGCCCTGAACATGGAGATCCACCTGCCTCTGCCTCCCAAGAGCTGGGATTAAAGGTGGGCAGCACCAGGACTGATTTCTGGTTAGTCTTTATTGGAACGTGAAGACTAGGATTAGATCTCAGGACTTTTCTCCAGATAGAACTGTTATTTTATTTTTAAAAGAGGTTGTTATTTTTCCCCCCTCTCAGCTCCCTGAGAGGTTAAGGAGTTAGAAATTGATCGAACAGATGTTCTCTAACTCATTGCTGTTTGTGAAACCGTGATCCCAGTAAAATCTGAGTTTAAACCAAAATGAGACTGAGAACGAGAGGTTGTTTCTAGGGCCACTGAATGATTAAGAGGCAGGCCGGGACCAACAGCTGAAAACCAGGCACTGTTAAGCAATTTGACTTATTGTGTGTAGAAGGCTCAGAGACTGGAGAAGCAGACCCAGGGCAAGTTCTAGCACCCCAGGCTTTCATCTGTGTCCCCCCACCCACCCTGGGGGGGTCCATCCACTGTGGGCAGGAGGACTGTCTGAGAGAGGACTGCCTCTCCTCTGTGCCTCAGTGCTATTCCTCAGATCACGCACTTCTCACCAAAGGCATCCAGGGAGTGGGAGTGGGACCATGAAGACCAAGTGGCCCTCAGAGGGTTGCCAGGGGCTACGTGGGACAAAGAAGCAAAGAGGAAATATTAAGCATATCACTCCATCATTCAATCTGCTTTTGTCCACCATACAGAGGGAACCCAGCACTCTGGGAACATGAAGGGCCTTAGGACGCTCTTCTAAGTGGGGGCTTCCAGGACCAAGGCAGGGCTCCCCTTCCTGTAAGGATATAACAACAAATGGACCGGGGTAAGGTGTCTCCTGAGAGGGGCCAGTCACAGAAGAGTTGAAATGCACGCGTGTGCTCTGCCTGAGTGCCCTACCCCAGCTCCTTCTGTGCCAGGACACTGCACAACAGATGCTAGGCAGAGCACAGTTGTCAGAATAAAGCATGGGCACCCTGGGACTTACTGTTTGGTCAACGAGCCCAGCTGTTGTTTCCCAGTGAAGCTCTCCATGGAGTTTGGCCTGAGGAAAAGCAGGGGTTAATCTGCAAAGGTCTTAGATTTGTTTTTCCAATGTCTCACATTAGGGGAGCTCTGGAGAGGCTAAGGCATGATGGGAAGTGGGCACCTGAGGGACACCCCCCCCACCTGCCTCAAAGAGCCTAATTGGCTTTCATGGAGGGAACAGAAGTGTTTTTCCTTCTCTTGTTTTTGTGTGTGTACCTGCCTTGCCTAGTGTGTGCACAAGCATGTGGGCGTGTGAACGTGCACACTGGCAACAGCTGACAGTTAAGCATAGACCACAGAGAGAAGGTCTAGGAAGCCAGGTCTTCCTGTTCCCCACCCCATCCCAATCAGCCTTGACAAGCGCTAGGGCAGGGACTGGGCTGGGACAGTATAGAAGAATGTGGGGTGTGGTACCAGTGTGTGTGTGTGTGTGTGTGTGTGTGTGTGTGTGTGTGTGTGTGTGTGAAAGAGAGAGAGAGAGAGAGAGAGAGAGAGAGAGAGAGAGAGAGAGAGAGAGAGAGAGAAGGGGTTGCTAGAGGGCCAGATGAGGAGAGTAGACCAGAACATTACACCAAAGCCTTTAGACTTGCATCTTATAGGAAGACCCTGCAAGCTCTCCTTAGGAGGAAGTGAGGCCAAGCATCCAGGCCCTGTAGGGAAAAGAGCCTGAAGGCAAAGAAAGACAAATGGACTGGGTCCCAAACCAAAGAGGAGAGTGAGGATCCAGATGTGCATGCCTGTAGTTCCCCGAGTACACAGAGGTTCCAATCCTGAACTGGATAGTGAAAAATTGACTTAGAGCAACCTTGGAGAGAGGGTGGAAATGTGAGCAGACGTCACACTGGGCCGCACTACAGCTATTCCCATGACCTGCTGCTAACTTAAGAGAACTCATGCCTGAGGAGGAAGGGATGCAGGGCCAGACAGCTACAGCAAGGACACAGACAGGATTGCAGGCCAAAGACCTAAGGAGAGGAGCCTAGGTTTGAGACTGGAGAGATGAATGGAGGCCAGCTTGTCTACACCCCAGAATGTCAGGCTGAAGGAGTGAACTGAGAGGAACCATGGAATGTCCCTGCAAAAGCAAAAATGATTTAGGTGCCAGTGGGCTGGGCCCCTGAGGGCAGAGACAGAAGTACTCAGTACTCACTGCCTCCCAGGCAGTTTGCCCTCATTTTCTCACCAAACACTCACCGAGCACCAGACTTTGCGTCAGGCACTGTGTGAGAACAAGGATACAGCAGTGAGTTAAACCAAAATCCCCGCCCTTCTGAGGCTTGCAATCAACAAAGGTAATAAACGAATTATATACAAGATAGTGGAGAGTTACAGGGAAACGGGATGTGGTACACACAGACTCAGGAGACAAAGTCCCGGGTTACTGGAGCTACACGGTAAGATCCTGTCACAAAACACCATGGGCTGGGGATGTAGCTCAATGGTATGGTGTTTGGATAGCCAGCACTGACCCCCCCCCCAACAAAAGAGCAGGGGGAGATGGTTTTAAGCAGAATAGCGGAAGAAGTCTTCACTGAGGTGAAGGAGGCGAGGAAGCCATGTAAGGGAACGTGTTCTATTTACAGGAATAGAATGCACAAAGACTCTGAACCAGGAGTCTGACTGGTGTGTTTGGGAGAAGACAGCTCTTCATTAGAGCACAGCTTGGTACTGTCCATTCTGTGTCCTCTTGCCAGCATGGTGTCCCACCCCCCAGAGCTGCTAGGACAGGGTTCTTGGTCTACTCATTTGTCTGTCCACATGTGCCTACAGTGTGCCCCAGTCTTGACATCCGCTCGGAGGTGACAGAGCTCCGTCGGCTGGAGAACTGCAGTGTGGTGGAGGGTCACCTACAGATCCTCCTCATGTTTGCCGCCACGGGAGAGGACTTCCGAGGCCTCAGCTTTCCTCGCCTCACCCAGGTGACTGACTACCTGCTGCTGTTCCGAGTCTATGGCCTAGAGAGCCTTCGAGACCTCTTCCCCAACCTTGCTGTGATCCGAGGTGCGCGCCTCTTCCTGGGCTATGCACTTATAATCTTCGAGATGCCCCACTTGAGGGACATTGGGCTGCCGTCGCTTGGGGCCGTGCTGCGTGGGGCCGTTCGTGTGGAGAAGAACCAGGAACTTTGCCATCTCTCCACCATTGACTGGGGCCTGCTGCAGCCTGCACCTGGTGCCAACCACATTGTTGGGAACAAGCTGGGTGAGGAGTGTGCTGACGTGTGCCCTGGTGTGCTGGGGGCTGCTGGTGAGCCCTGTGTGAGAACCACCTTCGGTGGGCACACCGACTACAGGTGTTGGACCTCCAGCCACTGTCAGAGAGGTGGGTACTTACATAGGACATGGCTGTAGCCACAGGGAGGCAGGGCTGGGGGGAGGGCGGGTCTGGACTTCACTGTCCCACATTTTGTTATTTGTTTATTTGAGACAATAATGTAGTCTAAGCTGGCCTAAAACTTGACATGTGGCTGAGGTTGGCTTTGAACACCTAATTCCTCTGTCTCTGTCTCCTAAGTTTGCCTGGCTTGCTGCCTTTATTTTTAAGTCTTTACCCTTCCAAGGAAAAAGACACCCTCATCGTTCCATTTTCCAGGAAAGGAAACTGAAGCTCAGAGAAACTAAATAATTGATATGGTATCAGGCAACATAGAGTAGGTACTGAGGGGGCTTGGGAAGAGGGTAGATGCAGTGGACAGATGTCAGCCCGAGAAACTGTCTTCGGAGCAGCAGCCAAGGATGCAGCCAGGTGGCCTGGGCTCACCTTTGCTCACTGACATCTCTGTGCCTGTGTAGGGAGGGTGGGAGCCCACACAGCATTAGAACAGAGCTGGGGCCATGGTATCAGTAAAAGTGGTCTCGCCCCTGGGTGGTTGGGTTGGTAGCAGTGCAATAGGGAGATGGGGTGGACGCTAAGGACAGAAAAGAAGAGGAAGGGATGCAGAACAGGCAAGGGCAAACTGTGACCTAGGAAGTCTGCTCACATCCATGGAGGCAGAAGGAAAGCAGTGTAGAAAGTGGGGAGGGGAGTGAGACCTTCCAAAAGCCAGCAGCAGATTTGGGGTTCCCTAGCCCGAGAGTCATCCTCAAATAGCTCCAGGTCTGCACCCCTCACCTCTAGCCTCAACTCCAGGCAGGAGAGTAACCAGATCCCTGCTGTGTCAGCAGTGAGCTGCCTCCCTGTTGGCTGTAAACACAGCTGCTGCATATCCTCCTAATTTGTGTACCATGTCAACAGGCCCTGGCTGGACCTACCTTGCCCTGGCCTAGCTGATCAGGAGTGGACAGCTGGCTCCCCCTGGCACCATACCAAGCCACCACTGGGCAGCCTAGACAGGACAGCAGGCTGCAGAGCAGCAACCCTGATGGACAAGGTCGCTCCATCCTGAGTTCTGAGACGTGTTTCTCTCTCTCTCTCTCTCTCTCTCTCTCTCTCTCTCTCTCTCTCTCTCTCTCTCTCTCTCTCTCTCTGTATAGTCTAGGCTAGACTAGAACCCCCCATGTAGACCAGGCTAGCCCCAAACTCATAGAGATCCACCAGCTTCTGCTTCCCAAATGCTGGGGTTAAAAGCATGCAGCCCAGCACAGCTTGAGTTCTGAACTCTCAAGGAGGCACTGTGGGAGGTGGAGAGAGAGGTGCAAAGAAACAAAGTCAGTAGAGTAATCTGAGTCAGAGATGTCTGGTGCTGAAAGTGTGACCTCAAGATGGGGTGTACCAGGATTGGAAAGGGACATCGCTGAGGGGTTGCTGAGGGGCAGGTAAGTTCTAATGTCCTCTGCCCACAGTGTGTCCCTGCCCCCGTGGGCTGGCCTGCACAGTAGGTGGCGAGTGCTGCCACAGTGAATGTCTCGGGGGCTGCAGTCAGCCTGAAGACCCTCGAGCCTGCGTAGCTTGCCGCCACCTCTACTTCCAAGGAGTCTGCCTCCCCGCCTGCCCTCCGGGCACCTACCAGTATGAGTCTTGGCGGTGTGTCACTGCGGAGCTCTGTGGCCATCTGCGAGAGGTTCCTGGACATGCCACCGCCTTTGGCATCTACGAGGGCAGCTGCCTAGCTCAGTGCCCTCCAGGCTTCACCCGTAATGGCAGCAGGTGAGGGATACTCTTAGGGTGGTCCGAAGATCCGAGCAGTCTCATCGGTCCAAGGCTTAAACTGTCCACTTGTCCTGCCAGCATTTTCTGCCATAAGTGTGAGGGCCTGTGCCCCAAAGAGTGCAAGGTTGGGACAAAGACCATCGACTCTGTCCAAGCCACACAGGACCTAGTGGGCTGCACCCATGTGGAGGGGAGCCTCATCCTCAACCTTCGACAAGGCTGTCAGTATTCTTCCTGGTCACGCCCTTGGCCACGCCCTCCGTGGTCACACCCTCCCTCCCTTGCATGGTTCCCCCTCATCCCTCCGTTCCTACCTCCTCGTTTGTCCCTCCAGCTCCCTTCCCTGTGGACCCATCACCTTCCCTGGCCTGCTCCACTCCTATCTTTCTCATCCCCAGACAATCTGGAGCCAGAGCTTCAACGCAACCTGGGGCTGGTGGAGACCATCACCGGCTTCCTCAAAATCAAGCACTCTTTTGCACTCGTGACCCTGGGATTTTTCAAGAACCTCAAACTAATCCGGGGAGATTCCATGGTGGATGGGTAAGGGGTTAGAAATCAGGCTGACCAGTCACTTCTTTCCCCCAACATTCTTGAAACAATGGTAACGAGAAAACTCTGAAATTAGTTTGCTAGCTGTGTGAATTCGAGGAGGTTGCTTGAGTTCTCTGGTCCTGAGGTTTTCCATCTGTAAAATGAAGCGTGTGTTCTAGGACTGTGGTTGTTACTTAGGCCGTTGTATGCAAAGTGTGATAAATGGTGACTAGAACTCAGTACAGGCAATAAGAGTTCCATAAGGGATAGGTCAAGATTGTATCACCTGACAGCTCAGGGCAGAGCGAACCTGCTTACATGTAAAACTGTTCCTACCAACTAGCAAAGGAGGTCTGCTCACAAAGTAGCCAGTGTTTTCCAAAATAAAAAGAGGTTGAAATTGTCATCAGTCAAGTGGTTCCCTGTGGCTTCTTCTTCTGTCTCCTGGCATACTATCATGACCCCCTAGGGGTACTCACAAGCTGGTCAGGCATAGCGTATATGTCCCCCACAGCCCTCACAGTCCCTCGAAGCCCTCACAGTCCCTCACAGTTAAAGTGAGATGAAAGAGAGAAGAGGCAGACAAACTTCTGGCCCCACTACACACAGGCAAGGACGGCAGAGAGAGGGTGGGTGAATATCAGGATGTCACACTGCTAATCAGTGGCACTGAGGGGTATCTCTGAGCCCCCTCATGAATGTGAGTGAGCTGCAGATTATGCCTATGCCCGGTGCACCCTCTACAGGGGAACCTATGAGCCAGCCCCTGGCTGCTGGAACCCCTGTCACTTTGCACAGCAAGGCACCCGGCTTTCTCCAGGAACTACACTCTGTACGTGTTAGACAACCAGAACCTGCAACAGATGGGGTCTTGGGTGGCCGCAGGGCTCACCATTCCCGTGGGCAAAATATACTTCGCCTTCAACCCACGCCTCTGCCTGGAGCACATATACCAACTGGAAGAGGTGACCGGAACCAGAGGCCGGCAAAGCAAGGCTGAAATCAACCCCCGGACCAATGGAGATCGTGCTGCCTGTAAGGCCCCACCCAACCCCAAGTGTGCACACAGGGCAACACACACACACACACACACACACACACACACACACACACACACACACACACACACACACGGACACTAAAATATGGAGGGGATCAACAAAGGGGGAAAGCAGTCGTGGGGCGGGGGTCAGCGTCAGCGTTAGCGTCAGCGTCAGCATGAGCCTGAGGCAGATGCTTTTCTTTTGCGCCACTCAGGCCAGACTCGCACTCTACGCTTTGTGTTCAACCTGACCGAGGAGGACCGCATCCTCCTGCGCTGGGAGCGCTATGAGCCACTGGAGGCCCGTGACCTGCTCAGCTTCATCGTCTATTACAAGGAGTCGTGAGTAGAAAGTGGTCCCAGATAGAGAACCCTAGTTTCCTTCCTTCCCTTCCTTTCCTCCTCTCCCTCTCCCCCTCCCCCTCCTTCTTCCCCTTTCCCCACCGTGTGTGTGTGTGTGTGTGTGTGTGTGTGTGTGTGTGTGTGTGTGTGTTGGGGGATTCTCACCATGTAAACTAGCCTCTGGCTCTCAAAGATTCTCCTGCCTCAACCCCATCCTCCAAGAATGCTGGCATTCCAGGCTTTGTGCTAAGCAGCTTCCAACTATTTTCAAGACCAAGGGAGGTGAGAGCATGGTCCAGCTGGCCTAGGGAGAGCCAGTAAGCTAGGACCCTGAGTCACATGCAGCCTGGATCTGTCTCACCTTGTTTGGTCCTCTGGGCCTCAGTTTCCCTTCACCAAATGAAATGAGGAGGGCGACAGGAGTTTCTGAGAGCCCAGGAGATCATTCTGCTAGGAAAGCTAGACTAATTAAGCTTCAATTCACTGTGCTAGCATTCTCTGCTGACCACATGCTCTAGCCCCAGCGGTGGTTTGGGAAGTACCCACTAATTTGGCCACTTTTATGAGTATCTTTACCAGCATTTCATTAAAGCCTGAGGAAAGGAGTGGGGGATTCTCTCTCTCTCTCTCTCTCTCTCTCTCTCTCTCTCTCTCTCTCTCTCTCTCTCAGAAAGTATCTCATTATGTAGTTCTAGCTGTCCTGGAATTCTTTATAGGTCAAACTGGCCTCAAACTTACAGAGATTCTCCTGCCTCTGCATCCAGTGCTGGGATTAAAGACATGGACCATCACCACACAGCCATTTCTTTTTAATTGGGTCTGGTTGGCCTCAAACTCTGAACTCATCCTCCTGCTTCTAATTCCTGAGTGTTGGGATTACAGAGGTGCACACCACACCCTGTTTATGTGGTGTTGAGGATCAAACTCGGGAGTTATGCCTGTCAGCCAAATACTTTACCAACTGAGCTACACTCCAGGCCAGAAGGGCTAATTCTTTGGAGAGAGTTGACCGACCTTATCAGGAGGGATGCCACAAGAAGGACTTCTCCCAAAACAAGTTAAGATTCAACCACAGATATTCCAGTCAAGCCTTTTAGCACAATCTTATGAAAAGCATAAAGGAAGCTAAGACAAGAGACTCCTAAATCCAAGACCTTGTGGTTAGCCCAATAAGACCCTATCTCAAAGCAGGAGTAGAAGGACTGTCTGTGTGTATCTCGGTGGTGGGATGCTTGCCTAGCATGTGAGAGCCCCAAGTTCCATCCCCAGAACCACAGAAAGAGTGAAAACAAAACCAAGAGACTTCCTGATAAGAGAGATAGGGATTTTTGTTTGTTTGGTCATTTTAGTTTTTTGAGACAGGGTTTCTTTGTGTAGCCCTGGCTGTCCTAGAACCCACTCTGTAGGCCAGGATGGCCTTGAACCCATCGATCCACCAGCCTTCATCTCCCAAGTGCTGGGATTAAAGGCAGGAAATACCACTGCCTGGTGAGAAATGGACTTTGGACAGCTGTGGGGGTAAGATGTGCTGTCCTTGGTAAACAGGGTCTGAGCCACTCATGTTGGAGGCACTTTCTGCCAAGTAGAACTGAGAGGATTTACTGCAGCACCATCTCAGGGTCTGGCTGGAAACAAGTAGGGAACCCACAAAAACAGGGTACTCAACTGGCCTGGGATCTTATAGGTCTCAATGGCAGGAGAATGCCCAGTATAGGGAGATGGGGAGTGTGTTAAATACAGATTCCTGGGCCTTACCCTGACAGTCTGAGTTGGTTAAGGTCAGGCAAGGCCTATGAACCTGAATTTCTACCAAGCCCCTAACTGATGTTGAAGCTGACAGCTCATGGGCCACACTTCAAGGAGTTACAGACATGGGCAGCAGTGTGAGTGGCTACCCACCCACCTATGTTCATGCATGCAGTTCACAATGCACACAACTATACGCAGCTGTGTCTAGGTGCTAAGGGAAAGAATCCTAGGGTTCTCCAGGAGGCTCCTCCCCAGCATCTGCTTTATAGTATGGCTGTTGTGTGTTCCCTCAGGGGCGGACACTGAGAATCCTGGCCCACTTCTGGCTCTGACCCAGACCTACTCGTGTGTCATACCTCACAAGGCATCTTCCCTCACAGCACCTACTCTGCAACCCTCATACCAGCTCCTGGACCATCCCACTTCTGAGTTCCAGCAAGAACAGGTCCTCAGTCCTCTCCTCGTCTCACTCCACCCGGCTCCGTTCTGTCCATGGGGCTGGGGAGATGGCTCAGTGGGTAAAGTGGGGCTCACTGCACAAGCGTGAGGACCTTGAACTCAGATCCCCAGCACTTACATAAAAGCCAGGTGTGGCAGTGTGCATCTGTTTGTCACACCAGCGCTGGAGGACAGACAGAAAGATCCTGGGGGTTCACAGAAAGAGAAAGCACCAGGTTCAGTGAGGGACCCTATCTCAAAATATAAGGTAGTGAGTGACTGAGGAAAGAATGTCAACACCAACCTCTGGTCTCCACACACACCAGCACCCGTGAGAACATCCCTACATATGCACCTTCACACATGCACACATATGTACACGCATGCATACATACACATGCATGCACATGCATGCACACACATGCACACATATACACACAAATGCATACACAAAAGCACATACACATATATACACACACTCATACATGCACATATACACATGGGCAAGCACACATAGACACACACGCACACATACACATACATGGGCAAGCACACATACACACACACAGGCAAGTACACATATGCACACACACATACACATACACACACATGCACACGTACACACACACTTTTCAGTCTGTGGCTCAGCATAATTCCACCTCTCTCCCTCCCATCAAAGAAACAGATATCATGAATACAGATGTGATAGCCCTAAACCTGCTGGTTGACATCTTCCATTCGGTCCTTACTTTCTTTGCTCAGGAGCCAGCCCTCCTTATATCCTTAAAGCCATGGTATCTCTTCAAGACCTGCCTCTGGCCTAACCCCAAAAGTCTGCCTTATTATTCCCTTGATTTGGTGGATCTTGGCTTCTGGAGATCTACTTTTAAGATTTGAGAGCTAGCCAGTTGCACACACCTTTAATCCAAGTACTTGGAGGCAGAGGCAGCTGGATCTCTGAGTTTGAGGCCATCCTGGTCCACATAGAGAGTTCCAGGATGACATGAAAGCTAGGAACCGACTTCTAGAAAGGTGTTTCTAGAAACACAAGCACATGCAGAACTACACCTATAATCTGGGAGGTTCATAGATTTACAAAGCCCACGCAGGGACCTCATGTAAAACACTCTTCTCACTGGGTGTGGTAGTGTAGGCCATGATCCCAACAAACCCTCAGGAGGTCAAAGCAGAAAGAGGACAGGTTCCAGACTAGAAATACTCTCTAAAACAGAATAAAGCAAAACCAAACTAGATCATGCTGTCCTTGGCAGGAGAGTGCTCTCCTGGTCCTGGCTCCAGGTCACCTCAGTACAGATGAGAATGATCTGCTAGTTTGCCTTCATAACCGTGTTCTAGGTTATTTTAAAAATAATTCAAACTTTTTGTGGCTCCTTTCATGAGAACAAAAGCTCAATAATTCCTACTAAGGACAAGGGATGTTTCACTACAATTTGTGATGTGTGGCCAAGATCAGAAGCCATATAGTGTGGGTGAAATGGCTGGAATTACAGCTGTGCTCACATACATAGTTGGGAAATGGCTGAGAGTCCTGAGTCGTCGGGCTGGTGTGTGTGTGTGTGTGTGTGTGTGTGTGTGTGTGTGTGTGTGTGTGCGCGCGCGCGCCTGTCTGGTGGGTGTACTAGAGCTTGGAGATCCCTCAGCACTGGGAATGGGGTATTCAGCCCATTCCAGAATGCCACAGAACACGTGGGTCCAGACGCCTGTGGAACTCAGAGCTGGAATCTGTTGGATGTGGAACTACCCCTCAGCCGCACCCAGGAGCCCGGGGTGACCCTAGCCCCCCTAAAGCCCTGGACGCAGTATGCTGTGTTTGTGCGAGCCATCACACTGACCACGGCTGAGGACAGCCCCCATCAGGGAGCCCAGAGCCCCATTGTCTACCTGCGAACATTACCTGCAGGTGAGCTCAGGCTCTAGAATGGAATGCCTAAATCCTAGTGAAGAAGACAGAAGCTCGCAGGTGCCAGACACAGAGAGGCTGGAGCACCCTGAGGACAGGGCTCTTTTCACACTACAGAGAATTGGGACGTTTGCTGAGCCTCGGGGAGGCTGGGGTTGGACTTGTGATAGGTGAGTGAACTCAGAGTCCTGTGAAGGATTTAGATTACTGAACGTGAGCTTCTTTATAATAAACAGTCTCCCCAGGGTTGGGTTCTGGACTTAGTTGAATGTTTACCTACCATGGAAGTCCTATTTTCTGAAACAGAGAAAGAACAGAATGATTTCTAGGAAAGAAAGGCTTTGGAAAAAGAGAGGGTCCAGAGAGAGAGGGAAGGAGGGAGGGAAGGAGGGAGAGGGATGGGGAGGGGGAAAGAGAGGGATGGGGAACGAGAGAGGGGGGAGGGAGAGAGAGAGAGAGAGAGGGAGAGAGGGAGGAGGGTAAGAAGAGAGACCTCATTATTGAAAGGTCCCATCCCCCATCCCTGAGTGGCACCCCTTTCACAATCATAGCACCCACAGTACCCCAGGACGTCATCTCCACCTCCAATTCCTCTTCACACCTCCTGGTGCGCTGGAAGCCGCCGGTCCAGCGCAATGGAAACATCACCTATTACCTGGTGTTGTGGCAGCGGCTAGCAGAGGACGGTGACCTCTATATCAATGACTACTGCCACCGCGGTGCGCAGGGGGTGCCTCAGGCCGGAGGCACTGGGGAGTGGCGGATGGACCACTGCTCTGACTTCTCTCCTCTGCACCGTGGCCACAGGTCTGCGGCTGCCCACCAGCAGCCACGACACACGCTTCGACCGTGAAGACCCGGCACTGGAGGCTGAGCCGGAGCAAGGCTGCTGTCCTTGCCAACACTCGCCTCCTGGTCAGGCCCTGCCTGCACTGGAGGCACAAGAGGTCACCTTCCAGAAAAAGTTTGAAAACTTCCTACACCATGCCATCACCATCCCCAAGTGCGACTAGTTTTGGGAGGGATTGGGAGCGGTACCTTGTAGAGGGTGGGACTTAGTGGGAGGGGCCTATTATGGTGTGGGCCTGGCCTTGGTGTGGGTGGGTTCCGAGGCGGGGAGAAGCGGTAGAGCGGCCGGGAAGCTGAGACGGTTCCCCTGGCCTCCCCAGGGCCCCGTGGAAAGTGACATCCATCAACAAGAACCCCCAAAGGTGAGCTGGGACAGGTGTGGGGATGGCGGGAGGGGCTCTGAGAACAGGCTTTACGTCTCTGACTCATCCCATTTCCAGGGATTCGGAGAGGCACCGCCGGGAAACTGGGCTTCTCAGACTAGGGAAAAACAACTCGGATTTTGAGATTCATGAGGACAAGGTTCCCCGGGAGCGAGCAGTATTGAGCGGCTTGCGACACTTCACAGAATACAGGATTGACATCCATGCCTGCAACCACGCGGCACACACTGTGGGCTGCAGCGCTGCCACCTTCGTCTTTGCACGCACCATGCCACATAGTAGGTGCCCCCTCACGCCAGTCAGCGCTCTGTAACCAGCAGGCTTGTCCTCCCACTAGTCTCAGAGCCTTGCTCTGTTCACCCTTCCCGGTTCCCGCGATTGTGGAACTACTCCAAAGTTCCCAGTTTGGCCCAGTTTAGTCTGGGTTTGAACATGAACAAGAGGAATTGCTTGTGGCCCATTTGCCAGATGCCCCCTCCTACAGGAGAGGCCGATGGCATCCCAGGGAAAGTGGTCTGGAAGGCGGTTGGCAAGAGCAGTGTCATCTTGCATTGGCTTGAGCCACCTGACCCCAATGGGCTCATCCTCAAGTATGAAATCAAGTACCGCCGCCTTGGAGAGGTAGGTAGCCAGCTACCCCTATCCCACCCTGGGCCTGCACCTCCACCCGCTTCCCAGCCTGCGGTCTGTGCTGCCCGCAGGAGGCCACAGTGCTTTGTGTGTCCCGTCTTCGATATGCCAAAGTTGGTGGGGTCCACCTGGCTCTGCTGCCTCCTGGAAACTACTCTGCTAAAGTTCGGGCCACCTCATTGGCTGGCAATGGCTCCTGGACTGACGGTGTTGCCTTCTACATCACCGGTCCAGGTGAGGCAGACTTGCTTCCCAATCCCGTCTCCGTTCGGCATCAGCCCCGCCCATTCTCCAGTGTTGCCCAAGAAGCAGCTTCCATCCTGACCGGTTAATTCTCCCCACCCTCCACCACCAGAGGAAGAGGATACTGGGGGACTGCGCATCCTCCTCACTGTCACCCCTGTCGGCTTCATGCTGCTCGTGATGCTTGCTGCCCTTGGTTTCTTCTACAGCAAAAAGAGGTAGTGACAAGTCCCACCTATTTCTGCCCCATTCTCTCCCTTAGCCTCCTCATAGGAACAGCACAGTCAGAGGGTAATAGGGTAATAGACGACAGAAAGGACCCCCTTAAAGACAGTAACTTTCCCTGAAAGGCATGGAGGAAACATACCTCTTAGCTAGGGGTGACCACTCATCTTTCTTAACCTGGAAATGTCTTGTATCCCGAGAAACTCCTTGGTGTGGACATGGGGGGACTATTGGTTCCCATACCCTTAGCTCAAGCAAGCGGGTTCTGCTGTGACAAGAGGAAAATGGGAGCCCTAGAATATGCTTGGACAGATGTCAACACATAGACCTGGCCCACAAGAAGGCCCACAGAGAGAGGACCCCTCTTCCCACACCTGGCTTTACCTGTTGCCAGCCCATTTGATCCCAGGACTAGTATCACGAGCAGCTTGGGTCTCCCCCAGAGGGTACACTGACCAGGACAATTGTGGTCAATGTCATCCTGAGGGTTCATTTTTCCCCTTGACCCATTACCTCCTGTTGCAGAAACAGCACGCTGTACACATCCGTGAACCCGGAGTATTTTAGTGCATCCCACAGTAAGTCCAGGGGCACAGGTGGTGTGGGAAGGGAAGTGGGAGCACAGAGCAAAGCTCCAGAGAACCTTCTTGGAGAAGGTGGCCTTGGGAACAGAGCCCTTCAGACGAGAAGTCAAAGGGAGTCCTTGTCTGTATAAAGCACACCTGAAATGACACTGTAGCCTTTGGTGAAGAAACAGCACCCTAATCTGACAGTCTGGGGGTGACAGCTAGGGAGCTGGCTCAGTGTGTGAAAGTGTTTACCCTGCAAGCATGAGTGCCTGCGTCTGGATACCCAGCATCTACATAAACACTTGACATCCCGTGTATTCCTGCAACCCCAGCATGGGCAAGGGTCCCTCAGAGCTTGCTGCCCACACGCCCCAGCCAAGTCAAAACGTGGCACTTCCAGTTCCATGGGGGATTCTGTATCAGTGGAATAACTCAAAAGGTGCACCTGCACACCTACGTACAACACACACACACACACACACACACACACACACACACACGCGCGCGCGCGCGCAAAGAAGTACTGCCCTAATTTGAAACTAACAGTTCACTGTTTTCTGTACCAAAAAAGCCAGCATAAAACTGACATAGACGCCTTTGTCCTGCCTTTATGTGAACCTATAGTTACCAAAATCTTTTTTTTTTTGGAGCTGAGGACCGAACCCAGGGTCTTGCGCTTGCTAGGCAAGCGCTCTACCACTGAGCTAAATCCCCAACCCCGTTACCAAAATCTTAAGGGATGTAGGATCTTTAGAAAAGTAGTCTGTTTTTCACATTAAAGTTGGATAATGGCTTTAAGAAAGAAAAAAGAAAGTCAAGAGGTAAATGAAGGCAGGTTGGAGAGATGCACCCCTGCCTCCCAACATGCACCCCTTCCCAGTGTATGTCCCCGACGAGTGGGAGGTCCCTCGGGAGCAGATAGCCATCATCCGAGAGCTGGGCCAGGGCTCTTTTGGGATGGTATATGAGGGACTGGCACGAGGACTTGAGGCTGGAGAGGAGTCTACACCTGTAGCCCTGAAGACAGTTAATGAGCTGGCCAGCGCTCGGGAACGCGTTGAATTCCTCAAGGAAGCATCTGTCATGAAGGCCTTCAAGTGTCACCATGTGGTAAGTGGGAAAGGGTCTGAAATGAGGTCAGGGCATTATGCAGGTCAGGACTGGGACTGCTGTTAAAATCCTGATAGGGGGGCTGGGGATTTAGCTCAGTGGTAGAGTGCTTACCTAGGAAGCGCAAGGCCCTGGGTTGTGTCCCCAGCTCAGAAAAAAAGAACCAAAAAAAAAAAAAAAAATTCCTGATAGGAACGGAGTTGTGTCGAGAGCTGAGACAGTCATAATCAGGGTACAGCACTGGGTGTCCAGAGAGTTATTAGGGTCTTGATTGGAATCAAGGTCAGAGATGGGCCAAGTCATGATTATGGTGATAATCAGATATGATCAGGGTTAAGAGTTAAGCTCAGAGGAGCTGATAGGTCAGGATTACACTCAAGTGAGGGTCAGGGTGGGCATCTGAGTCAGGTTATAATCACGGCAGGCTGAGGTTTTGTCACCATCAAAGAGATGGGAAGGACTACAACAGAGATCTTTGTCACTCCAGGTCCGTCTCCTGGGTGTGGTGTCTCAGGGCCAGCCAACTTTGGTCATCATGGAGTTAATGACCCGTGGAGACCTCAAGAGCCATCTCCGATCTCTGAGACCTGAGGCAGAGGTTGGACCGAGAAAGAACTGAGCCATCTGGGGCTGGGGAGTTGAGAAGAGTTGGGCACAGTGTGGGTGTGGGGCAGTCCTTCACCAGCCCCTCTCTTGCCTGTAGAACAACCCTGGCCTCCCACAGCCAGCACTCAGTGACATGATTCAGATGGCTGGTGAGATTGCAGATGGCATGGCCTACCTTGCTGCCAAGAAGTTTGTGCACCGGGACCTGGCAGCCCGCAACTGCATGGTGTCTCAGGATTTTACCGTCAAAATTGGTGGTACAGTGGGTACTGGGTGGATGAGGGAAGTCGGAAAGCAGAGAGTCTCCCTAAGCTAGCTGTCTCACAGGCTTGGCAGGCAGGTCCTCAAGCCTCCATAGCTCTGTCTCCGTGTTTAAGAGAAGGGATGACCTCTGAGATCCTTTGAGCTCACACATTCCAGAATGCTTAGAGGCTGGAGGTAGAAAGGTTTGAGGACTGTCTCCCAGGGGAACTAACTTGTGACTCCCATGCCCTGAAACTCTTACTTTCCAGACTTCGGAATGACTCGGGATGTGTACGAGACAGACTATTACCGCAAGGGTGGAAAGGGGCTACTGCCTGTGCGCTGGATGGCCCCTGAGTCCCTCAAAGACGGAATCTTCACCACTCACTCAGACGTCTGGTAGGGCCTGGCGGGAGCAGAGGGTTGCAGGGATGCAGGGATGTGCAGCAGCATCTGGGAGGGCCTGGAACGCGTCCTCACGAGGGGTGTCCAGCAGCCTGAAGGGTGTTGGATTCAGGCCATTCTCCCTGTGCTCCAGGTCCTTTGGTGTGGTGCTCTGGGAGATTGTGACCCTAGCTGAACAACCGTACCAGGGCCTATCAAACGAGCAGGTGCTGAAGTTTGTCATGGACGGTGGAGTTCTAGAGGAGCAAGAGGATTGTCCAATTCAGCTGTGAGTCATCTTACTGTCCGCCCTTCCCTCCTCCATCCCTGCACTGTGCTCACTACCCTCCTCCATCCCTGCACTGTGCTCACTACCCTCCTTCATCCCTACACTGTGCTCACTACCCTCCTCCTCCATCCCTGCACTGTGCTCACTACCCTCCTCCTTCATCCCTACACTGTGCTCACTACCCTCCTCCTCCATCCCTGCACTGTGCTCACTACCCTCCTCCTCCATCCCTGCACTGTGCTCACTACCCTCCTCCTCCATCCCTGCACTGTGCTCACTACCCTCCTCCTTCATCCCTGCACTGTGCTCACTACCCTCCTCCTTCATCCCTGCACTGTGCTCACTACCCTCCTCCTTCATCCCTGCACTGTGCTCACTACCCTCCTTCATCCCTGCACTGTGCTCACTACCCTCCTCCTCCATCCCTGCACTGTGCTCACTACCCTCCTCCTCCATCCCTGCACTGTGCTCACTACCCTCCTCCTCCATCCCTGCACTGTGCTCACTACCCTCCTCCATCCCTGCACTGTGCTCACTACCCTCCTTCATCCCTGCACTGTGCTCACTATCCTCCTCCTTCATCCCTGCACTGTGCTCACTACCCTCCTTCATCCCTGCACTGTGCTCACTACCCTCCTCCTCCATCCCTGCACTGTGCTCACTACCCTCCTTCATCCCTGCACTGTGCTCACTACCCTCCTCCTCCATCCCTGCACTGTGCTCACTACCCTCCTCCTCCATCCCTGCACTGTGCTCACTACCCTCCTCCTCCATCCCTGCACTGTGCTCACTACCCTCCTCCTCCATCCCTGCACTGTGCTCACTACCCTTGGTTCTGACCTTACTTCTCCAAAGCATCTACATCACTGACTCCCAATTGTTTGTCTCTTTGGTTTTGGTTGGTGGGGGGTGGTTTGAGACAAGGTTTCTCTGTGTAGCCCTGGCTGTTCTCTAACTGACTCTGTAGACCAGGCTGGTCTCGAACTCACAGAGATCTACCTGCGTCTGCCTCCTGAATCCTTAGATTAAATGCATGCACTGCCCCCACAGCTGAGCTACTCCCAGTTCTTACCTTACCTACTTTCCTCATTTTTCCCCTCTGACCCCTCCTTCCTTCCACCGACTGATACTGTACTGTGGGAGGCAGGGTCTGCCTGGCATCCCTTTAACCCTGCCTCACCCCACCAGACAGGAGCTGATGAGACGCTGCTGGCAGCATACTCCACGCCTGCGCCCGACTTTCGTCCACATCCTGGATCGCATACAGGATGAACTTCGTCCCTCTTTCCGGCTCTGCTCCTTCTACTACAGCCCCGAGTGTCAGCGGGGCCAGGCCTCCTTGCTGCCTACTGAGGCAGAGCCTGACTCCCCACCAACCTTAAATGGAGCTTCAGACTATGGTCCCCCAAATGGGGACCCAGGACACTGAAGGGTCAACCTTTCCCAACCTGACTGGCCTGCCATGGGCAGGGAAGGCAGAACCCAACCTTCATGGCCAGCTGTTCCCCTCTTACCCCGAATCCCCCTAAGACGGGTCAAGAATTAGCTCAGCACTAGCAGAGAGCAGGTGCCAGAAAGGGAGGCATCTGAACTCATAGACGATAGCCTCACAAACTCACAGAGACAGCCTGTGGGAGGGACTCACAAGGCAGAAATGTCCTGCCCTCAGAGAGAAGCACTGCCACCAGGGCAGGGTCCAGAGACACGTCCCCTTCAACTTCAGGTGTCAACAGCTTGAAAGCGAATGAGAGGCAGGCCTGGAGATCTTTCTACTCCCGTTGGGGTCTGGACACAAATGTCCACAGACAATTCCTTCTTTCCCTGTGGTAGACTCCTCCTCTCTGCCCCACATACCAGGACCCTGAGCAAGTGGGTCTCACACATGGCCCTCACTTCTCTCCCCCTGCTCTACCCAGGGACCTCAAGCTTGGTGCTCCTCCTTTGCCTCAAGGGCATCCCTTGATGTGCAGTTTCCCCTTCTCCAGGTGTCCCCTGGATTGCTAGCCCTGAATGCTAGGGTTGCAAGAGCCTTGTCTCCCCCTCTCCCCCTGTCCCTTCTCCCACACAGCCTCTCCCGGGAAGACTGGAGAAGACTCAATAAATACCAAGGTCTGTTTGTATTTGGTCCCAGGCCACCCATTATCTCTCTATCTACACAGTGTTGACACTGGATAGACTCTCTCTTTCCTAAGGCAACAATACAAGAAGAAGAAAAAAAAACCTACTATGAAACTTTGCCTTCATAAGGACCCCAGCAGCCAGGATTGCCAAACAGTGACACAGAGTAGTCTTGTCATAATGGCACCCATGGCCGGAAGTGGCTGAAGCCCACAGGGGTTCTCTATATCTGTCCTTTCAACAGAACCAACCCGTCCTCCATCCCTCATCTGTATCTTGTCCGTTGCTGAAGCTGACCAATGGACAGGCATTACCTTCCAGCAAACCACAGGACAGACTTCGAGTGGCCAGAACATGGAGTGGAGGAGGGGCCCTATTCCTACTAGTGCCCTAGCCAAGGCAGAGACACGTGCCAGAGCAGGGTCTGTGTCAGGATCAGTGTGGTTATTCTGGGAGGCCAGGATCTCCACTTCTGTCTCACATGCCTTTGAAGGGCTCTGCCATTGCGTAGTCCAGGCTTTTATGTCAAAACCAGGGCCTCAAAGCTGCTTAGCACCCTGCACCCAGGCTGACGCTGACAACGCAGACGCACCACCATCCACTGAGCAGGCTTGCACATTGCACAGTCCTGCGGCAGCTGGGGGAGCCACAGAACCATCAGAACAGAACCTGATTTGGGGCAGGCGCTGAGCTGTGTGAAGCCATATCTGGTTCCACAGCGATCCTGTTTCCCGGACTCTAGGTCGGCTGCAGGGCGCTGTCTCCCAAGCCTTGCCTGTCATTGTGACTAATACAACACTGACCCCTAATGGTTGCTACCAGAACTGCAGCTATGGGAGAGAGGGTTTGGTGAGCTCCAGTCCAAGTAAATAGCCTGGACCTGGAACCTGCTCACTCACACAACACATAGATACGTCGTCACAGTATTAGGATTAGTCCCTCCCACCCAGCTCCCAACCTCTTGTGCTGGACATCACATGCTCAGGATGCCATGGCAAATTGGAAGTGGGGGAAGCTACAGGAAGGGTTTGAGAGTTGAAAAATCGCTTCTCTGCGATTTTGGGTTCCACCTCAGAGTTATGTTGCCATCCGAGTCCTGGAAAGTATCGGATTTAATAAGATAGGAAGAAAGCTGATGATTGGATTCCAGAGGGGATTTTCCAGTTATTCAGGAGGGGAAAATGTCTTTTTTTTTCAGAGACAACAGATCTGATAGGTTGGCTTTGGAGGAAAGGATAGACATCTACCAGAGAAAGAGGAGTAAAGGAGTCTAAAGAGAATAAAAATGCAACTTCTTGGCCCTCTCTACTAGTTTCCAAATTCAGACAACTCACAAATAAGTGGCCAGCCACTGGCCAACCAAAAGGTAGCAGACCTGGTGGGGATGACAGAGCATCCCTTACACCCCTTAATCACCCCTCTACATCATCCCTGTTGCCTTGTCATGGGTCCCCAATCCGGCTGCAAGTGTGCTGGCCGTGACTACAGTCCTCCGGGGACTAAACCCAGGGACCCAAGGAAGAAGAGCTGCTCGAGTGGTCCTCGGAGTAGTGAACCTCGTGGAAGGAGAAGTAAGCCTGCCCAATACAGGCAGGATAAGGTTCCTGAGGAACCCAGAGTGTTTAAGGAAGCAAGCTAGAAGGTCATTAGGATATGTCTCAGTGTGGGTCTGTCCTTCTGTGCTGCCCATTAGCAAGAACATGAGATTTTCTGTTTACTGTTTCCAGAAACAACAGATTCCTTCCTAAGAAAGCCAGGGCCCATCCAGGCCTGCCCTCTCAGGGTGTGTTAGATCCGTGTCCTCAAACTAGAGCAGAGGAAGGTCAGTTAGACTTGAAGGCAGAAAGAGAAGAGGGGTGGTTGAGAGACTAGCGTGAGAAGAAATCAAGGAGCTTGGGGCTGCGCTGGAGAGGTGGCTCTTCCAGAGGACCCAAGTTCAATTCCCAGCACTCACATCAGGCAGCTCATAACCATCTATAATTCTAGTGCCAGGGGATCCAACTTCTGGCTTCTGTAGGTACCTACGTACCTACATACATGTGTGTGCAATTTAAATACAATGTTTTTTTTTCAAATCCAGAAGCTATGAATAAAGGTCCAGAAAGGAATGAGGAAAAGGCAGAGCTGAGGACACACAGGGGTCACTTGGGAAATGAAACTGCTGAGCTGACCACTCATGGGGTCAGACAGGAAGGGAGGCTGGTGTAGGTTTTAACCTCCAAACATCAGTCCGAGAGGGCATCAACTGCTGTGGAAGCAGCCGGGCTGAGGCAGCACTGTGGAGATTTTACAGGGTGGGAAGCCCACACCTGCAATGAGACCGTGATGACACATGCTCTGTAAGCTCTGAGGCACCACTGTCACCATTCGTTAGCTGTGGCATCGTTTGAAGAGACACTGCAGAAGCGCACAGAGAGGCATGAAAGGCGGCCACAGTGAGCTGCAAAATCAGTTTTCTGCGTTTCTAGGTGCACACTCAGGGAGCACCTGTGAGTGCGAATATTGGCTGCATGATAGGACCTTCAATTAATTAATCCTCCTCCTGCCCCCCTGCATTTTCTTTATTCTTAAAAGACTAGCCATCATCTACAGAGTGAAAAGCAGAGAGTTTGTTTTTAACTAAACAGTCGCCAGAGACTAACATGGACGGCAGTAGGGCTGCTGGACCCATTCTGCTCTCTCTACTCACTTTCGTACTGTGGACTGTGAGGTCTCTCAGACCCTTTCTCCAAGGACATTTTTCTTCCTGCGATGTGGGAGAGGTAGATTTCTTGGATTCAGGAGTAGTGATGTGACATCTTCCAGCTGGGGAGGAAAAGACAGGCGGGGACAGAGCAAAGCAGACACTTGCTAGGGATTCCCGGCAGGGGGCTGATAGCCTCTCTGTTTAGAGCATCTTTGGGGGTCACATGTAAGTGGGGAAGAGGGTCCCCAATGCTGTGGGATCATCTTCTGTCTATAGTGGCGGGTAGGATCTAGTCTCCTTTCCCATCCCTTCCATGGCCTCTGCTCAGTCTCTCCTCACATGTATGATGGGTCTCTCCTCACATGTTTGAATGGGCCTCTCCTCACAAACCTCTCCTCACATGTATGAATAGACATTATACTCCTTGAAGCTTCTATCCAAATTCTTCTCACTGTGATCCACTCAGAACCACAGTCCTAGCTGTTCCTCTCCACCTACCCACAGTATCTTTTTTTTTTTTCCGGAGCTGGGGACCGAACCCAGGGCCTTGCACTTGCCAGGCAAGTGCTCTACCACTGAGCTAAATCACCAACCAAGGGATGGATTTTTATAGGACAATTTGTCTTATCTAGGTGGTCAGATTATATTAATTGGTTGTGAGTTTATTGTGTGGACGTTTTGTGGGGTGAGAATTTACTGATATAAATCTGATTGACTAATTACAAGCTATTGAATTTTGATTTTAATGGGTTACTGGGAGTTGTGACTATAACCACAGGGGGGAACGTGAGCAAAGTTCTTAGCAAGAGAGTCAGTCACAAGAGGCCGGTTGTTGCTGGGCTCAGAGAGTTGCTCAGAGAGTCGCCAGTGGCAGTGTGGGATGGAGATTGGGAACTTGGTGAGTTGGGTTGAGATGCTCTGCTGATTAAGATGAGAAGCCCCCGAAGATGCCATGTGGCCCGCTGGAGCTGGCACTAGCATGGGATGGTAGATTCTTTTTGTAATATTTACCGCTACTGGGCTACATCCTAGGATCTCCCATAAATTGGACACTGGATCTGATGCTAAATGCCATCCCATCCTGGAACTTAGTTCTTTTCTAAGTACATCCATTGCTTCCTTTTTTTAAAAAAGATTTATTTATTTATTCTATATAAATACACTGTAGCTGGGGCTGGAGAGATGGCTCAGTGGTTAAGAGCACTGTCTGCTCTTCCTGAGGTCCTGAGTTCAACTCTCAGCAACCACATGGTGGCTCACAACCATCTATAATCAGGTCTGGTGCCCTCTTCTGGCCTGTAGTTGCATACATGCAGGCAGAAAGCTGTATGATGTATACATAATAAATAAATAAATGTTTAAAAAAAAATACACTGTAGCTGTCTTCAGACACACCAGAAGAGGGCATCAGATCTTATTACAGATGGTTGTGAGCCACCATGTGCTTGCTGGGATTTGACCTCAGGACCTCTGGAAGAGCAGTCAGTGCTTTTAACCACTGAGCCATCTCTCCAGCCCCCCTCCTTTTTTTTTTTCTTTTAAAGATTTATTTATTATGTATACATCCATTGTTTCTTAAAAAAATGATGCTGAGCCCTGGGCATCATGCCTTTATTTTTTTTTAAAGATTTATTCATTTATTATATATAAGTATACTGTAACTGTCCTCAGACACACCAGAGGAGGGCATCAGATCTCTCTACAGATGGTTGTGAGCCACCATGTGGCCGCCGGGACTTGAACTCAGGACCTCTGGAAGAGCAGCCAGCGCTCCCAACCGCCGAGCCATCTCTCCAGCCCCCGGCATCATGCCTTTAATCCCAGCTCTTGGGAGGCCAAGACAGGCAGAGCTGGGTGATTCCCACGTCATTGAGTTCCATGACAACCATGACCATATAGTGAGTACTTGTCTCCAATTATCAAACAAACAAACAATCCCGTTACCCACAGTATCTTATGCTCACAAATAGCATTCTACATGCAAAGTGTATTTGTTCACACCTGTTTTCAGAAGGACCTCAGCAATGGTCAGGACTTGCCTGAGATCATGCAGCAGATGATGAAGGCCCAGCCTGTCCTGCCCAGAACTGAGAGGTAGCAGCAATGCCCTCCTGGTTCTCCCTCACTCCCGGCCTTGTCTCTAACTTGTCCCTCCCTGGCCTCTAGGCCACAGTGTTGAAGCCTCCCCATTAACACTCCAATGGGCCCTTCCAGAGTAATGAGATACCCTGCTTCATACACATGCCACCTTCAACCCAGCCAAGAGCATCCCTTTCTCCACTTTGCACAGTGCCAGCCATCACCAGGCCTGGCTTGCATCCTGTAAGACTTCCTCCTTGCCTGACCTTTCCCACCCCAGGGTTTGTCTTCAATCTATCTCTGAAACAACTCCAGGGTGGTTCCTACTGCTGTGCGGTGCCATGTGTAACTGTGGGGTGTCCCCTTAGGCAAACAGAAGCCATTCCAGGTGTTTCCTCAGACTGCACTGAATAAGGATTGTGACAGCTGAGAGCAAATGCTAAGCAAGTCAGAAACAGTGGCAGGAAGAAGCTTCTAGCCCAGGCTGGGTCTTGGGAGTAGAGGTGGGTCTGTCAGGAAAGGGGAGGGGCTGCTCACAGGTGCTGCAGCCGGAAGGAAGCTGCTAGAAGCAAGCCTCCCCCCGACCCCCACCCCCGTTTCCTAGAGCCCCTCCCCCCATGTTGTTGCCAACATTTTACAGATGGGAAACTGGGCCTTTGGGAAGTAGAATCAACTTGCTCAGAGACCCGCAGCTAACATTAAAAAGTGTCAGAACGGGCTAGAGAGATGGCTCAATGGTTAAGAGCACTGACTGCTCTTCCAGAGGTCCTGAGTTCAAATCCCAGCAACCACATGGTGGCTCACAACCATCTGTAATGAGTTCTGATACCCTCTTCTGGTGTGTCTGAAGACAGCTACAGTGTACTTATATATAAATAAATAAATCTTAAAAAAAAAAGTGTCAGAACTGGGGTCCAAGGTAAAGTCTGCTGACACTTGTCCCACCCTATCCCCCTGACTAATGAGGGCCAGCAGGAAGCTGTGAGGACAGGTAGCTTGACTTCCATCCCTCTAGAACTTCACGCCTGGACAGAGGACCACTCCTTGGATCCTTTGACCTTCGCCCATGCTTCCAGCCCAGCTGTCATTGACCTGTGTACACACCTCTGCCCTCTTGCATCTCCTGTATCTTTTATCCCTCACGACCGGTACACACAGGTGCTCAATGAATTCATGGGGGGAAAAATAACCTAAAAAGACAGCTGAGGCCAATGTGAGCCAAAAGCAGCATACAGAGGAGTTCGTGGTAATTTGCTGTACCATTTACCAGGTCTCTCAATTAAAAGTCTACCCCACACCTCACGAAGTGACTTCAAGATGACCCAAGTCGTCATGTTCAGGGCTTCGTGAAGCATAGTGAGATGTTGCTCAAACTAGATGTAAAGACCTCAGCCCCTGGGCTGACCCAAGGAGTCTGCAGCTTCACTGTTTTTTTTTTGTTTTTTTTTAAAGATTTATTTATTTATTATTTATAAGTACACTGTAGCTGTCCTCAGATAGACCAGAAGAGGGCATTGGAACTCCTTACAGATGGTTGTGAGCCACCATGTGGTTGCTGGGAATTGAACTCATAACCTCTGGAAGAGCAGTCGGGTGCTCTTAACCGCTGAGCCATCTCTCCAGCCCTGCAGCTTCACTGTTACAGCCCGAAACAAAGTCTACACCAGTGGTTCGCACCCGTGGGTTGAGGCCCCTAGAGGATCACACATCAGGTGTCTTGTTTATCAGATATTTACATTACATTTATAACCATAGCGAGATTACAGCTATGAAGTAGCAATGAAATAATTTTATGGTTGCCATCACCATATTAAAGGGTCGCAGCAATTAGCAAAGTTGAGAACCACTGGTCTACACTGAGCCATGCTAGACAGAAAAATAGGAGCCCTGGAGTCTCTCGTCCTCCTGGCCTTCAAGCTCTGTCCCCATCTTTTTAATACTGCCTGCTCTGACCCCAAGATCCTTCTGTGGACTTAGCATCACAGAGTCCCTCAGAGTATGTGGACTCTTTGGATTCTCTGAGGAACTTGCCAGCATCTTCTACATGTCTCTACTGGCACTCCCCCACCCCCCACCACCTCCAGGTCACACTCAAGTGACAAAGGATCTCTGCTACTGTCTCCAGACTCAGAATCCTTGGATCTCTTATTGATCCCCCTCCAGCTCTCCAGACACTCCTGGTGCCAGCACCATCCATCCTGGCCACGCGCATAGGAGCTCCACGCACTCCAGCCTCACAGCAGCACCCCCACCCCTTGTCCCACCTTCCTGTTGCCTTCTGCAATTTTCTCCAGGTGTCTTTCTCCAGGAACTTCCAGCAGCAAAATATCTTGGAAGGGAGAAGAAAGGAAGAGAAATGGCTGGAGAGAGAGCTCAGCAGTTAAGAGCACTGGCTTCTCTCCCAGAGGATCCGTCTTCAAGTCCCAGCACCCACATGGCAGCTCACCATAGCTCCTGGGTGTATCCAGGCTGTGATGCGGCTCGTCCAACAGTGGCTGTCCTGACAGAAACACCAAGAATGACGTGGTTGTTCGGTCCATAAGGCTGAATGTCTCAGCTGGTGTTCGGCATACGTCACACAGACACACATGCAGGCAAAACACCAATTCACATAAGATAAAAATAAATATTTTTAAAAAAGGAAGGAAAAAGGAGAGGAAGGACTAGCGTGTTCTGGCCGTGGATGGAAAAGACCACCTGACTCCTGGCCTTCACTGGGGGGTCAGGCCATCACTGGGCCTACCATTTCTGCCTGTGGGTTCTTCTCTGTTTCGTTTTCCCAGACAGGTCTCACTGTGTAACCCCAGCTGACCTGGAACAGATTTTCCTGGACCCTGTGTTGATCCTCATGCAGTGTCAGCCTCCCAACTACAGGGACGACAGACATGCCACTAACTGTGGCTGTCGACTTGACTCCATCCGAAATCAACTAAAGCTGAAGCAACTGGACACTCCTATGAGGGATTTTTCTTGGCTGGAACATTTGAGGTGGGAAGACCCTCCCTGGGCCATACTTTCTGGTGGGTATGTAAAGGACACAGAAGAAGGAAGGCTTTGTTTTTGCCTGTTTGCTTTTGCTCTTGCTGGCAAATTCATCCAACCTACTGCTGGGGCATACCCATGCTGGCATTAGAACCCATTTCTTTCTTTGGGATTCTGACGTATGCCGAACACCAGCTGAGACATTCAGCCTTATGGACCGAACAACCACGTCATTCTTGGTGTTTCTGTCAGGACAGCCACTGTTGGACGAGCCGCATCACAGCCTGGATATACCCATATCCGCACACTCTTCTCTCTGCAGACCACCCTGTAGATGAAAATTAGCCATTCTTAGATCTATGGGAGCCCTTGGTAGCCATGCCCAGTCTTCCCAGAAGGAAAGTGTGTCAGCTTTTTTAAAGGTAAAAAGACCCCTGCTGTGTGCATGAGGTGGACAGTTTCGGGAAGTGGGCTATGCAGTGTGGGACTGTAGCCCATCCACAGGGCAGAGCAGAGGCTGTTCTGGGGCTCCCTGCTGCCTGGTAAGGGATGTTTAGATTTCTGGCTTCGGTGGTCACAACCAGATATCTGGAGTGTAAAAAGCAGACTCGCTCTTCTCTTTTCACAGATGGAAAGCAACCATGGTTCAAGGGGGGGAGTGGAAGGTGGATGCTGAAGACCAGGCCGTCCTAGTCCTGAGTCCCAGTGTGAAGGCAGGCCAGCTGGGGTTCTGGAGTTGCTGAGGCCCTAATCTACATTTTCCCCTCCATGTGCTTTCCCTGCCACAAACCAGCTTTCCCCTGGCTTGGGGAAAGAAAACCACAGCAGCAGGCTGGGGAGACTGAGGACTGCAGTGCTCTAGGTCATAGTCCCCAGACCCTTAGAGACTAGCTGCCACTCACCTGGCCTCCTCCTCGGGAGGCCTTCCAGGCATTACAGACCCCCAAAGCACCTCTGACCCCACCCTCCTCCTCATTCCTATCACCACGAAAGTACCTTCCTGTCTCATTCCTAGATTTCCTCTGTGTCCCAGAGAGGATGCACCACATCTGACCTGTGATGGACACCCCACCCCACCTATGCACTCACCTCCACCTGCCCTCCTCAGGGAGTACCCACCTGCGCTGAGTGTTGGATGAGAGCTGTCACAGGCCTCCATTTCTTCGTATATACACATCATGATGTAAAGATAATACCAGCCTCACCCACAGGGAGTACTGCAGCCTCAGGGAGTGGCAGGGCCTTGCATTGAACCACAGCTGACTTAGGACAGCTTATTCCATTTTGCAGAGGTGGGCACTGAGACTCAGGGCCACAGCACGTGCCTAGGCCACAAGGCTATACTAATATACTAGAAGCAGTTCATCAGAACCCAACTTCTCTCTGTCTCTCTGTCTCTGTCTCTGTCTCTGTCTCTCTCTGTCTCTGTCTCTCTCTGTCTCTGTCTCTGTCTCTCTCTCTTTCATACACACACACACACACACACACACACACACACACACACAGAGTCCCATCTTTTTTGCTATCTATGTGTGACACATGCAACCTCAGAGGTGGCCTCTGAAGGACAAACATAAAGGGAGGGTGGAAGTCACTAAGAGGTCACTATTTATTAAAATTTCTTTTCTTTCCTTAGAACGCCAATGTGAAGGTGTTGAGCACAGCCTCTATGCCAGCAGCTTACCAATGCTGGGAATTCCAGAGAAATCGGAGAAACTTTCTATGTCAAACAGCACTCAAGATGCTCAGGCAGGCAGAACACAAGTGCTACCCATCTCCAAAATTAGTAAATAAATGACCTGACCCATGCAGGAAAGGGTTTTTTCTTATTTATTGAAGAAGTTGAATGTTTAATGACGACAGCCAGTTATGCGGTCTTCCCTGACTCCTGAAAGCACTAGAACTGCAAACTGAAAGAGAAGCAGAGGAGAGGAGCCCAGGAGACACCTCCAGGGGTCGATGTGAGAGCATCATTAACGGGTCATCTAATTTTAGTCACTGTCGGCTGCGCTGAGAAGCACCAGAGTCCCTTCTGTGACACACTGGCCGAAAACAAACAGTCCAGCTATGATAATGACGATGTGGCAGGAAATCCCTAACGAGAGACATTCTGCATTCACTTTGTTTTAAGAGAAGGATTCCAAAGGGACTGAGGAACGTTCCACTGAATGTCACACGGTAGTTGTGCGGAAGGTTTCAACTTACAGAAATTGTTAAAGTAATTGGGAGATGACGGCATACATTAGCCAACTTCAAATGGCTTAGAGGGGAAAGTTGTTGAGCATGGCCTCTATGCCAGCAGCTTACCAATGCTGGGAATTCCAGAGAAATCGGAGAAACTTTCTACGTCAAACAGCACTCAGGAAGCTCAGGCAGACAGAACACAGCGCTACCTGGTTTTGTATTAGAACTTGGAACTTGTCTATAACCTAAGAAAGTCTGTTCTCTAAAGGTTCACCAAAGGTGAATTTTTAAGAAAAAAAATGAAGAAAATGACAGAGGAAGACAGTGGGTGGTGAACATGAGCACGTTCACCCATACACACGCAAATAAATAAGAAAGAGTAAAAAACAAACAAACAAACAAAAAAACTAAAAGCAGAAAAGTTGGGCTGGTTTGGTTGGAAACTCAGTTGTGTCTTATGATGTTTTCTGGAGCCTGTCTTATGAGAGGATGTTTTGCTGAGGCCAGACACGTGATGTTCTTCTGGAGCTGTCTGGTGAAAGGGCGTGTGATGTTTGGCTGGAGCGGACGCTTGAGAGGACATAGGGTGTTTGGAAAGCATGTAAGTTTAACCCAACAGTCAGTGGATGACACCAATGCATTGATTCGCCTTCCTTTCTTCTTTGATCTTTGCTTCATAGAGAGAAACGCACCAAAGAACTTCCGGAGGTGTTCCAGCTGCTTCTTGCTGTCTCAATGGACTCATGCCAGTCAGTGAACATTACCATTTTTTCTAGATCAAGCTGCTGCTGGTGACTCGAGTGGACTTCTGACAATGATGATTGGAATCACCCCAAAGAACTACTTCTAAACAGGTCCATGTCCCCCTTGCCCTATCAGCCATCTTCCTCCCTGGCGTCTGGTGGTGGTGGTGGGGGTGGCTAGAAGGGAAGTTGAAGCATTAAGAGCCCTCTTATAGCAGGTTTTGAAAAATCTAAACCTACAGGGTGTGGTGATGAGCATCTTTAATCACAGCACTTAGGAGGTAGAGGCAGGTGGATCTCTACAGGTTCAAGGCCAGGGTGATCTACTTAGTGAGTTCTAGCCAGCCATGACTACATAGTGAGACCCTGTCTCAAAACACAAACGCCAAAAATAGTGGGAAATACTGGGGAAAACATTTCTCTATGAAGAAAGAACTACAAATTACTGTTTATAATTATAATTCTAAGGAAATAAAATATTTTTGTTAGCACTGTGACAATTGAAAGATAATGAAACATTGCTAATAGCTACAGAAGTAGCCAGCCTTCTACCTACTGTTTACACACAGCCTTTATCTCTACATACTCAGAGCAAAAGGATTGTGCATTATGGCCAGCCTGGGCAACCATAGCTCAAAATAATTAAATAAGTGTTGGAGAGACGGCTCATTAATTGAGAGCACTTGTTTTTGCACAGGACCTAGGTTAGATTCCCGGCATAAGTGTCCGTAATTCCAGTGCCAGGGGATGCGATGCCTTCTCTGACCACCTCAAACATTGAACACGCACACTGCACATACATCCACAAGCAGAACACACACAAAATAAAATACATCTTGTCTTTATTTGTAATAAAGTATATTTAGGTTCATATAGAGCAATAAAATTTGGAAAATATAAATAAGCCACCACGAAAGCCATGCTTAGTACCACCAGACTATTAATGCCAATTCAGTTGTTAGTTAACCACCTGGAATTTGGAACCTTCGTAGGCATAAACTTTTAATTCAGATTTTTCACTTGCAAAAGCCACTTAAAACTAGTTCAGATGTTGAGAGAAACTCATTTTCCTCAGGGGTGTAGTAATGGTAAATTGCTCATAGTCTGCTAAATATTTCCTGCCCAATCTCATACAGGCAACACTTGTCATGGTTTGAATATGCTTGGCCTAGGGCTGGAGAGATGGCTCAGTGGTTAAGAGCACCCGATTGCTCTTCCAGAGGTCATGAGTTCAAATCCCAGCAACCACATGGTGGCTCACAACCATCTGTAAAGAGATCCGATGCCCTCTTCTGGTGTGTCTGAAGACAGCTACAGTGTACTTACATATAATAAATAAATAAATCTTTAAAAAAAAAAAAAGAATATGCTTGGCCTAGAGAGTGGCACTCTTTGGAGGTGTGGCCCTGTTGGAGTAGGTGTGCCACTGTGGGTGTGGGCTATAAGACCCTCATCCTGGCTGCCTGGAAACCGGTATTCAGCTAGCAGCTTCAGATGAAGATGTAGAGCTCTCAGCTCCTCCTGCACCAGGCCTGCCTGGATGCTACCATGTTCCTGCCTTGATGATGATGACTGAACCTCTGAACCTGTAAACCAGCCCCAGTTAAACGTTGTCCTTGTAAGAGTTGCCTTGGTCACGGTGTCTGTTCACACAGTAAAACCCTAACTAAGACAACCCTAATTAAACTCAGTGAGTCAAAAGAGAGAGATTATGGTGAGATGACTCAGTGATGACATTTGCTGCAAAGTCTGAAGACCTGAGTTCAAGCCCTGGAACCCACACGATGGTGGGAGGGGAGGGGACTGACTCTGGCATTGTCCACTGATCTCCACATACACAACTGGGCAGAAAGGAGGCAGATAAGAGAGGTTAATAGAGGTTGAATATGGTCATAATACTTTATATTCCTGTATACAACCGTCAAAAATAAAAAAATATTAAAAGTCTGAATACTGCAAATTTTCATTTGGATTTTTGTCATTGCTACAGTCTTTCACATGATACAAACTTATTTCCAGAGTCTGGGAAGATGGCTCAGTGGGTAGAAGGTGCTAGCTACACAAGTCTGACAGCCTATGTTTGACCCTGGTACCCACGCAGGAAGTTGAAAATGGCAGCAAGAATCCATAGGACCAGGTACTCCTGCAGTGGGGTGGGGACAGAATTGCCTGACAGCTTGTAGGCCAGCTGGCCTGGAAGACACAGGGCACTAGAAGAAACAAAAAGAGAAACTCTAATTCATGACCTCCAACTTCTGAAAGTTGCTCCCCCCCTCCCTCTCCCTCTCCCTCCCCGTCTCCCCCCTCTCCCCCTTCTTCCTCTGCCTCTCCCTCTCCCTCTCTCTCTGTGAATAAATAAATAATTTAATTTTTTCAATACAATTTTCAACTAGTATTAGGAAAGAAACAAAATAGCATAGTAACATTGTATTAGTCATTACTGTGGTGGCAGTAAAAAGTATCTTACAAAAGAAAAAAGGACTTGTTCAGTGTGTTCTTGTGTGTGTTCTGTGAGCCTGAAGTTGTCAATCGCCAGGAGCTGCAGTTCCAGGCAGTTGTAGCTGCCAGACGTAGGTGCTGGGAACCAAACCTGGGTACTTTAGAAAAGAAAAGGGTGCTCTTATCTGCTGTCAACCTCTCCAGACCCAGGAAGGCACGGAGTCAGGAGCAGCAGGAAGCTGGTTACATTGTTTCCACAGGGGAGAGGGGGCCAGACTCCACTTCTTCCTTTTAGTCTAGGACTCCAATCTGGGTAATGAATGAAAGGGTACTATTCACATTTAGGTTGGGATTTTTCTGCTCAGTCAAATCTTTCTAGAAAACCATGGTGATCTTAAATCACATCCCATCAAGTTGACAATGCAGTCTAAACATCATAATTATCCAAAAAGTAAAACTTTCTTTAGATCATTTACTTTTTCTAAATTTCCATATATTCTTGATTTATTTCAGAAGGTAGATGCTTATCATGGGACTGTCTCAGACCCAGCAATAGTATAAGTAATAACACAGGAGGCTACTAATTAAGTTTAAAGCTTAGGCCTTTCCTTGGACAGTCTCCCCGCTAGCTCATCTAACTTAACCCAACTATCTAGCCTACGAGCTGCCATGTGACAACCTCTATACCTCTCTACTCTGCTGCAGCACCTGCTTTCTTCTCCTTGCTTCATTCTCTTCCCAAAAGTTCCGCCCCCTTCTTCTGCCCAGCTATTGGCTGTCAGTTCTTTATTGCAACCAATCAGCAGCGAGTCAACCTCTGATAAAATTCTAGAATGCCTTTAGGCAGGTGGGGAAGGACAGCGAATATTTATTTTCTATTTTGAAAACCCAGTGATGGCCGTAGAAATGAGGACAGCAGCATCTCTGCAGGTTCAGAATTAACAAATGAAAGTACGGAGGGAGACACACCTTAACACAATGAAATTTTTAAAAAATTACCCCAACAGATGTTGGCTTATCTTAGTAAAGACACTGAAGCAGAATATCTAAAACCATCCAGATAAGCGTTCACCATTGGTTTCTGTATATTTTCTTTTTCTTTTTCGTTTTATTTTGGGGGTTGTTTGAGACAGGGCTTCTCTGTGTAGCCCTGGTTGTCTTGGAAGACTTGGCTGTCCTCAGCCCTGGAGATCTGCCCGAGTCGGTCTCCCCAGCACTGGGATTAAAGGTGCCGGTTAGCACCTCTCAGCACTGTACGCTTACTTTGCAACTCCAGATGCCTCTGCTTGGCATTCTGATTGCTTTCAGATTGTTGTTACTGTATCTGCTGTCTGTCTTCTGGGAGGCAGTAAGAATGCTAACCCAAAAGCAGGCTGCCCAAAGAGAAGACCACAACCGTCATGCTAGATTCCAGAAACCATGACTCTTACTGTCACAAGATTGTACACCTTTAATCCCAGCACTCAGTGAGTTTGAAGGCAGCCTGGTATACACAGTGTGTAATGATACAAGCTAAGCCACACAGTCACCATCAATCCAGTTCCGACACTGGACGCTTAGTCCCGTGGCAGTTGGTCTCATGTAAAGTGACAATTCTCCCACTGAGGGTCCACAGTGGTATTTCGCTGGCTGCATCTAAACCTGTTCCTTGCCTTCCATGATCCTGCTCTTTATTGGGTTTTTTTTTTTTAATCATGATTTTCATCAACCACTACTAAGTGACAGCCAAGGAGAAAAAACTCAAGAAGCAGGGTGCTCCCACGGAGCCCAGTTGTCCTCACCTATACCTTCAACCAGTCCATGGGACCTGCCGTCTATCAGTGGGCTTTTGGAAGTGAAGGCTGACAGCTACCATCCCAGGCTCACGATCCCTTTCTGCTCCTTCACTTCTTTCATCACCATTCCTTTTTCATAAGAAGTGGAGGCATTAGGAAAAAACATGTGGGGCTAAAGAAATAGCTCAGTGGTTAAGCTACCCCCTGCTCTGCTAGAGAACCAGAGTTCAGTTCCTCTGGGAATCATGGAAACATCTCTGCTCTGGTGCATCTTCCTAACAATGGTCTAAAAACCCTGAAACCATGAACCAAAGTAGCATTCCTACTTTTAAGGTATTATCACGGGGATTTGTCACAGTGGCAAAACATAGAACACCAGTGCCTGAAATTGATGCTGTAATCCTAACATTTGGGAAGTAAGGCAGGAGACCAACTGGAGCTTCATATTGAGGTACAGGTCAAGATAGGCCAAAGAAGCACAGTTTCAAAAGAAAAAAAGAAGGGGTTGGGGATTTAGCTCAGCGGAAGAGCGCTTGCCTAGCGAGCGCAAGGCCCTGGGTTCGGTCCCCAGCTCTGAAAAAAAGGAAAAAAAAGAAAAGAAAAAAGAAAAAAGAAAGAGAGAGAGAGAGAGAGAGAGAGAGAGAGAGAGAAGAGAGGATGATAGGAGGGAAGGCAGGCAGACAGACAGAAAGAAATCAGTACTGGAGAATTAAAGTCATTGCTGTGACTAAGCTTGACTTTGTACTTAAGAAGGTTTGGAAATTTTTTCATTTGTAGGGACACTGGAATCCCATCAGGGGTATGTGCTTCTCGGCTCCAGAGACCTTTGGTAAGGTGAGAGGGCCCAGAGCAGCAGCCTTTCTAGACAAACTGGATTTGCTACAAAGATCTCACTGGAGCCACCAGAAATATTTCAAAAATCTTTCTGGTATTAGCACTCTGAGGACTTTCAAGAGCTGGTTAGCCAAGCAGTGATGGCACACACCTTTAATCTCAGCCCTTGGGAGGCAGAGGTAGGCAGATCTCTGAGTTTGAGGCTAGCTTGATCTTCAGAATGAATCCCAGAGCAGCCAGGGCTAAACAAAGAAACCTTTCTTGGGAGAAAAAAAAAAACTCTCCAAAACCGACCTTTAGTAAGTATAATCAAAATGCTTTAACCTCCCTTCTGGCCTACCACCCACCAGACGTAGTGGAATGGAAAAATGAAAGGTTAATAGGGCAAAGGAAGATGTGGATCTGTTTAGAAATAGTTCTTTGGAGCAAATTCAGTCTGTGTGGTCAGGATAGCAGCAGCTCAGTTCACACAAATCAGCAGCAGGAGCTCAATCCACTCTCAAACACCATTCATGAATCAGCAACAGCAGTCCAATCCAGAAGAAACCACCAGGCTCTGCCAATTGACCCAAGTCTGCAGAAGTGGCAAAAAGCTGCTGGATCACCACCAGAAGTTCTTTGGTGTGCTTCTCTCTATAAAGTCATGACAAAAAATAGCTGGCAAAGAATGGTAAGGCAAACCAATACCATACAGCGTTGTCAACAAAGCCCAGCATCAGTGAAGCCTGACAATGGCCAGCAAAGAATGGTAAGGCATACCAATACCACACAGCATCATCCACTGTCTGTTGAGTTATACTTATACTCTTTACAAACATCATGTGTTCTCTCAAGCATCTGTTCTACCAACACATCACATGCCCTTTTCCCAGGCCGCTTCCAGAAAAACACATGTCTATTCTCAGCCAAACATCCTGTCATGTGACTGCTTCAGCAAAACATCCTCTCATAAGACACTTTCCAGAAAAACATCACATGACACAACTGAGTCTTCAGAGAAACCAGAAATGTCCACTTCAGTTCTGGCTTTGGTCTGCTGGTGACATCTTCTCTCTTCACTTTTATTGGTGTCAGAGTGTGAATCCCAGAAGGATGCCCACAAGGTTTGGAATTTGTTTGTAAGGGGAATGTGTAAATATGGAGAAGGAGGCTTAGGTAAACCTATCAGAGGCTGGGGAGTGGGCTCTATGGTTGATGAAATCTGTGATGGCTAATCTTGGTTGTTAACTTGACTACATCTGGAATTAACTAAAACCCAAGACACTGGGCAAAACTGCAAGGGATTTTACTCAGTTGGATGATTTAAGATGAGAAGACCCATGCTACATCGGAATCATTTGAGATGAAAAGAACCACTGTATGGAGAGATGGGGTTGCCAACCCACAGTCAAAAACTCTGACCCAGAATTGTTCCTGTCTGAAGGAACTGCAGGGACAAAATAGAGAAGAGCCTGAGGGAAAGGAGGTCCAGTGATGGCCCAAATTGAGATCCAGCTCAAGGGGAGGCACCAGGGCCTGACACCATTACTGACGCTGTGATGTGTTTGCAGACAGAGATCTAGCATGGCTGCCCTCTGAGAGGCGCAACAAGCAGCTAAAAGAGTCAAATGCAGATCTTAGCATCCAATCAATAGACGGAAGTCGGGGATGTGGTTGAATTGGGGAGAAACTGAAAGAAGTTGAGGAGGAGGGTAGCCCCATGGGAAGACCAACAGTCTCAACTAACCTGGACCCCCCAAGATCTCCAGACCTTGAGCCACCAACCAGACAGCACACACTAGCTGATATGAAGCCCCTGACACATATACAGCAGAGGACTGCTGGGTCTGGACTCAGTGAGAGAAGAAGCACTTAACACTCTAGAAACTTGAGGCTCCAGGGAATGGGGAGGTCTGGTGAGGTGGGGGATGGGGACATCCTCTTGAAGATGGGGATGGCAGAGGTGGGGAAGAGTGGAATGAGGAACAGTTGGGGGGCAGACCAGGAGGGGGATGAAGACTGGACTGTAAAAAAGGATTAAAGACCTAGGAAGCGCAAGGTCCTGGGTTCGGTCCCCAGCCCCGGAAAAAAAAAAGAAAAAAAAAGGATTAAAGAATAAATAAATAAATAAATAAATAAATAAATAAATAAATAAATAAATGGAGGGGAAGAAAAGAATCACTGTAAATCTGTGCCACACTTTCCCAAGTCAGGCTACATAATAAAAGAACACGGAAGAAACACACTTTTGCTTTTGCCTGCTTGCTTTCACTCTCCCTGGCAAGTTCATCATCTATCCTCCATGATGAATTTCTACACTGGTGTCAGAACTTCAGGATTCCAACATATATCCGTAAGACACATCAAATATGAGTCTTATCCTTTAAATAGTACAAAACCTGTGGTTAGGACAAGGAATTAACATTTTTATCTCCCCACCTTATAATACGTTTATGAAATGTTTGTTTATACAAAGTCCCAGTGCTCTATTCTAGTAATTTGATGGCCTGGAGCAGTAACTTTCTCCCTTCTTCCTTCATTTGCTGTGTACCAATTTTTTACAGAGTAGCCAACTGAAGAAGTGACCCATGCCGGTGGACAACAGACACAGCCATCACTTGAGTTAGATGTACTTCCTGCTTAGATGCTTTTCTGAACCCACCCTCTTGACCAAGAGAAATTTTGTTTTGTCCAGATACTTCGGCTGCAATGGCAGTCTCTTTCTTGGAAATCCTGAACTTATTTCTAACAGACCAGAGACCAGCTGAGACATCCAGCCTCCTGCACTGAACTACTACTTGGCCGTTCCATTGGTCGACAGCCACTGTTGGACTATCTGGACCACAGCCTGTAAGCCACTCTAATAAATCCTCTTTTAATATAGATCCATTCTATCAGTTCTATTCCTCTAGAGAACCCTGACTAATACAGACTGTGTACAAGGAGTGGTTCTGGAGAAACAGAATTATAAGAATGGATTTTTTTTAAGTATCTGAAATAGGCTTTCTAATTTGCTGACACCTATTGTTACTGAAGTCTCTTCTAGAAACACGGAGAGCATTAAAATGCCTTGATGTGAATTATTTAATCAATTTATGAAATAAAAGCGCTTGATTATCCTGCTTCACCTAGGGCAAGGAGTAAGGAGTTTGGTGAAATGATGAAGCTACTGATTGCTCTTCCCATCATCCCTGGATAAACGGACAAAGGAATGAGCCCATGATAAAGCTGACCAGCTCTAGATTCATATGCACACTAGATTCATATCACACTAGATTCATATCACACTATATTCATATGCACACTAGATTCATATCACACTATATTCAGATACACACTATAAAGGCTTCCAACTGTTCCGTGGAAGAGAATCTTCCCTCTAGCAGCTGCAGAGCTCAAGTTACAGAAAATCAAACAGAAGCCCTGCTTTTAAGATTAGCTGACTCATAATGAAAATTTAAGTCCCAGTGGTAGATGGTGTTGGCAGTTAGAGTAAGGACACTGACTAGTAAACACTTGTATCTTGGGGTGGAAGTGTATGGGAGTGTCCCCGTGAGGCTGAGGATTCTGAACACTTTAATTCTAAAGAAGTCTCTCCTTTAGCAGAAGATGCGCCTCCAATTCCTACCTCCTGCAATATGGCCTTCTTCACCTTTGCTGGGAGAATTAATTCTTTACTGTCTGCTGAACCAAAGGCGACCTTCCCTGAAGAAGATGCCAGGCAAGACAATACCGGTGTCCCTCAGAACCCACCAATAGTTGCCTCTAGACCTATAACCAGACTCGGGCTTTAAGCAAGCTCCTCAGGAGAGGTATAAAGTGTAGACAAAGAGAAAGTACACTACTGAAGTGGGAACTTCTGGGTTCTTTGGAAAGTCAGTGATGTCAATGTTTTGCCGGGGCACACAGGTGAGAGGAGTTTTGCTAAAGCAGACTGTGAAGGGACACGTGATCTTTAGAAGGAATATAAATACGACCCCACAGACAGTGGGAGCTTGAACATCGGTTTGTTTTGCTCCACCTCATTAGTCTTCGCTGACAACACACATGTATTGGTTCACCTTACACTGCATTTCTGGGCTTCACTTGTGGTGACTTCATAGAGAGAAACTCGCTGAAGAACTTCTTGTGAGGTTCTTGTGCTTGTTTCTGCAGACTCAGGCGGATTGGTGAGTTTCTTCTGGATTGAACTGCCCTTGCCAATTTGTATGTGGTGTCTGCCGAGTAGACCGGACTGCAGCTGCTGATTCGTGTGTGGTGTTTGCTAGTGGACTGGACTGAGGACAGTGAAGATTGGAACCACCCCAAAGGACTATTTCTAAACAGGTCCACTTCCCCTGTATCCTACTAACCTTTCTTTTCCAGCACCTCTGGTGGGTGGTGGGCTAGAGGGGAGGATGAACCCTTATTAAAATAGGTTAATAAAAAATATATGCCTACACACTGCCTACTAAAGAGCTTGAGGAGTTTGCTAATTCATTCAAGCAGAAATCTGAGGAATATGTGTTGGATAATGGTGGAAGAAACATGAACTGGGTCAGGCTGAGGTTACTGATGTGGGCCCCCTGAGGGGAAATTCTAGTTTTAACATGGAAGCTCAAATAGGTCTTTTTTTTTTTTTAAGGTGTGTTAAAAGTTTGTTTGAGGGGCTGGAGAGATGGCTCAGCAGTTAAGAGTACTGATTGTTCTTCTAAAGGTCCTGAGTTCAGTTCCACATAGTGGCTTACAACCATCTGTAACGGGATCCAATGCCTTCTTCTGGTGTGTCTGAAGACAGTGTTAGTGTACTCATATACATAAAATAAATAAATAAATCTTTTTTTAAAAAAAAGAAAATTTGTTTGAATGGTTGGCTGAAGCATTTTTCAAAAGATGGCCTACTGAAAAGAATCTAGAGATGCCTGATGTCCCCCGGCTTAGTGTTGATGATTTTGGGGAAATCACAATAGAAGAGTGATTTCCCCAGCCAAAGATACCGTCCAAAGAGTACACATGGACTGACCCATGATTCCAGCTGCATATGTAGCAGAGGATGGCACCAATGGGAAGAGAAGCCCTTGGTCCTGCCAAGGCTGGACCCCCAGAGTAGGAGAATGTCAGGGCAGGGAAGCAGGAAGAGGTAGGTAGTTGGGGTGGGGAACCCCCTCATAGAAGAAGGTAGAGGGGGGATGGGATAGGTGGTTTATGGACGGGAAACCGGGAAAGGGGATAACATTTGAAATGTAAATAAACAAAATATCCAATTTTAAAAAAATGCAAAGGTTACAAAAAGAAAGAGTGGGTACACTGTGTAAAACCTAATCCTCCACAATAGGAAGGCATGTCCTTCAGTAAAATTTCATAAGATACAAAAAGGTGAAAGAGGCACCAGCACATTTGAAGGGCTTTGTTGTTGTCATTGTTTCCTTGTGTCTGATTGAGGATCAGACTCATTAAATGTGGTAGGTTAACCGGGTCCAGAGTAGCAGGAGCCAGGTGGCAGCACTGAGTCATCAGAGGCAAGGTGGTTATAATGGACGCATGACCACAGAAACACCCACAATGCTCTGTCCCCAGTGGGAAGCAAAATCGAAGTGATTTTTATCATGGCATGAGTCATATGGAATTTGGGACTTAATAGCCAGTCATGGTATGTATTAGAGTTCTCTAGAGTAACAAAGCTGAGAGAGAGAGGAGAGAGAGAGAGAATGACTTACAGATAATCCAATGATGGCTGGCTATGAACAGAAAGTCTGAGGAAACAGTATTGTTCAGATCGTGAGGCTGGATGTCTCAGCTGTTCTTCAGTGTACTCTAATACCCAAAGAAGTAGGCTCTAATGCCAGTGAAGGAATGGACTTGCTAGCAAGCAGAGGGAAGCCAAAGCGTCCTTCTTTCCTTCCCTGCTCCCAGCAGCAGGTATGGCCCAGTACAAAACAAAACAAACAAACAAAAAAAAAACCCATATCCTGGGCCAACACACATCAGTTAACAAGAACAGTTATTCAGAAGCAGAACTACAGAAACCAAAAGGTAAGGTTAATACATCTATGGACTTCGATGGATTAGGCTTTTGTTTTGTTTTGACAGACAATGCGGTCTGAATGCTGAGTTTAACAGCCCGAGTGGTACTAAGAAGGCATAATGCTTTTTTGAACTGTGTAAAGTTTATCCTTGTGTTATTCAAATACTGATTTCTCTGCCCTCATGTTTTGTTTCAATCTGAACAGGTATTGTAGTTTTTATGTAAAGAATCTCCTCTCTGGGGTTGGGGATTTAGCTCAGTGGTAGAGCACTTGCCTAGCGAGCACAAGGCCCAGGGTTCGGTTCCCAGCTCCGAAAAGAAAAAAAAAAAAAAAGAATCTCCTCTCTGAGGCTGGAGATGTGGCTCAGTGGTTAAGGGCACCAACTGTTCTTCTAGAGGTCCTGAGTTCAATTCCCAGCAACTACATGGTGGCTCACAACCATCTGTACTGGAATCTGATGCCCTCCTCTTGTGTGTCTGAAGACAACTACAGTGTATTCATATACATAAAATAAATAAGTGAAAAAAAAAAGAATCTCCCATCTCAGCAGTTAATGGCACTGCCTGCTCTTCCAGAGTTCCTAAGTTCAATCCCCAGCAACCACATGGTGACTCACAACCATCTATAATGTGATCTGATGCCCTCTTCTGGTATGCAGGTACACATACAGATATATACATAAAACAAATCTTAAAAACAAAAAATAATTTCCCGTCTCAAGTTTGTGTAAACAATGCTCTTCCTTATCAATAAAAGCTGATCGCCCAATGGCTGGACAGAAAAGGGAACAGGACAGGACTTCTGCCAGCAAGGGGGGAGAGAGAAAGAGAGAGAGAGAGAGAGAGAGAGAGAGAGAGAGAGAGAGAGAGAGAGAGAGGAGGACCATATGATCCAGAAGGCCTGATGGTACTTGAGGTGTCAGTGGCAGATGGGGATGCTGTCTGGAGCCTTTAACGGGTCCCTATAGGTGAATTACAGAAGAGACCTTTGGGATTTTGGTGCGAGGCTCTACCATCATCTGTAGACAACTATTTTCCCTTTGAAAGATAGCTCTTGGCCTGCTGTTGGGCCTTAATGGAAACTGAACATTTGACAATGAGCCATCGTATTAAATGTATATGCCATGGGGCTGAAGCAGATCCTGAAGGCACAAGCAAGTTACATGAAGAAGTTTCCCAAATGCCTGCAGTTTCCACTCCTGTTACAACACCTTCTGCTGCCAAGCATGCACCCACAGCCTTATGGGGTGTTCTCTGTGACTGGTTGACAGAGGAAGACAAGACTAGAGCCTGTTGTGCATGTTACAGGACTTACCCAGAAGTGGACAGTTGCAACATTGTAACTCCTTTCTGGGACAACCCTGAAAGACACTTGAGAAAGGAAATCTTTACAGTGGGAAGAACTTCAGGCAGTACATACGGCACCACAATTTGTTGGAAGGAGAAGTGGCCAGATGTGTATCTGAGTTACGGTTTCTATTGCTGCAACAAAACACCATGACCAAAAAGAAAGTTGGGGAGAAAAGAGTGTATTCAGCCTACACTTCCAGATCGTAGTCCATCATTGGAGGAAATCAGGACAGGAACTCAAGCAGGGCTGGAACCTGGAGGCGGGAGTCATGGAGGGATGCTGCCTACTGACTTGCTTCATATGGCTTGCTCAGCCTGCTTTCTTGTAAAATCCAGGAACACCAGCTCAGGGATGGCTGTAGGCATAAATTATTTGCAGCCTATTTTAATAAACGCTCAACGTCTTCTCTAGAAAAGAAGTTATTAGGCTATGGGGGAAGTGGACCTGTTCAGCAATAGTTCTTCGGGAGTGAACTTGATCTTCTTTGACAGCAGTTCAGTCCTGTAGCAAACACCACTGGTCTGGAGGCAGACCAGTCCTCTAGGCAGGCAGACACCAGGCACAAATCAGCAGCTACAGTCCAGTTCCTTCAGCAAGCAGACACCAGGCAGCTGTAGTTCAATCCTGAAGAAACCGCCAGGCTTACCAACCGGCCTGAAGCAAGACCACTGAAGCAGCAAGCTGCTGCAGAAACCTTGAGAGCGGTTCTTGGGCGAGCCTCTCTGAATGGTGGTGTTATCAGAAGTTGAGATCAACAATGCTATGTAAGGCAAATCAATACATGTGTGTCTTTAGCAAAGAGTACTGAGGTGGATCAAAGCAAACCAAAGCTCAGTGCTTGTCTCCCACTGTCTGTAGGGTCATATTAAACTCCTTCATCAAGTGTCCTTTCACATGTTTGCTGTTTCCAAACATCATTTCACCTGTGCACTCCAGCATAACATCATTTGACGTAACTAACTTTCCAACAACTATTCAGATGGCACCACCTAAACTGGGCTGGGACCTCCCGCGTTGATCATAAATTGAGAAAATTCCTTTTAACCAGATCTCATAGCAGCATTTCCTCGACTTTGTTTCCTCTCTTTGGTGACTCTAGTTTATATCCCCCAGTACAATGTGCAGTTGTTCATGACTCATGGGCTGTACCTGATGAATTGGCTGGATGGGCAGGGATTTGCAAAGCATGATTGCAAAGCTGGTGAGAAAGACATCTGGAGAAGAACATTGGATAAATCTCTCCAGATGGGCAAAGGATGGGAAGGTACTAGTGTCTCGTGTAAATGTTCATCAAAAGGTGACTTCAGCAGAAGAGGAGTTCAGTAAGCAAATAGATTGTATGATTGGTTCTATAGATAGCCTCATTCCTGATCCATTCCTGTCATTGCCCAAAGTGGCCATGGTTGCAGAGATGAGGTTATGCCAGGACTAGACAACACGGACTTCCACTCACCAAGGCTATCTGGCTACAGATATGGCTGAGTTTCAGATCTGCCAACAGCAGAGACCATCACTGAACCCCACATATGGCACCATTCCCTAAGGTGACCAGCCAGCAACCTGGTTATACATTGGACCACTTCCACTGGAATAGAAACTTACCCTGGTTATAGATTTTCCTTTCCTGTGTGCAATGCTTCTGGCGAAACTGTCATCCATGGACTTACAGAATACATAATCCAGCATCATAGTATTTCACACAGTATTGCTTCTGACCAAGGAACTCACTTCACAGCCAGAGAAGTGCGACAGTGGGCCCATGACCATGGACTTTACTGGTCTTACCATGTTCCCCACCATCCTGAAGCAGCTGGCCTGACAGAGGATGGAATGGCCTTTTGAAGACACAGTTACAGCATCAATTAGGTGGTAGCAGCCTGGAGGGCTAGGGCTGGGTTCTCCAGAAGACAATATATGCTTTGAATCAGCGTCCAATATATAATACAGTTTCTCCCATAGCCAAGATCCACAGGTCCAGGAATCGAGGGGTGGAAAAGGGAATAGTTCTCCTGCTGCAGTTACCACTACAGTCCAGATATGGAGAGGACACGAGTTAGAGTTGGTGTGAAGATAGTGAATCCACTTCTAGTCCTGACCTTTGAGGTAGGAAGACAGACCTCTGATCCAGATCTTGAGGCAGGAAGACACACCTTTAATCTAGGCCACATCTTCTGCCGGAAGCCTACATAAGGACATGGAATTAGGAAGGTTTCCGGGGTTGGGGATTTGGCTCAGTGGTAGAGCGCTTGCCTAGGAAGCGCAAGGTCCTGGGTTCGGTCCCCAGCCCCGGGAAAAAAAAAAAAAAAAAAAAAAAAAAAAGAAAGGTTTCCTCCCTGCCTGCTTGCCCTCACCTTGCTAGCACATCCATTCCTTCACTGGCATTGGAACCTAGGTCTTCAGGATTCCAACAGATACAGAAAACCAGCTGAGACATCCAGCCTTGTGGCCTGAGCAACCACTAGATTCTTGGACTTTCCCTTCACAGCTGCCCATTGTTGGATTAGCTGGACTAAAGCCTGTAAGTCATTCCAATAAATCCCAGAGAGAGAGGAGAGAGAGAGAAAGAGAGAGAGAGAGAGAGAGAGAGATTCCATAACTTCCGTGACTCTAGAGAAACCTGACTAATAAAGCCTGCTATTAGGCCTTAGTAGAATGTTGACAATGGGGCATGCCAAGTGGCCTATGACCTGAACTATTCATCATGAAATTGATATTATTTGATCCACTGAGTCATAAAGTAGGACATTCACAACAGCAAACCATTATCAAATGGAAGACAGACAGACAGACAGGAATGGAAGATATATATTCATATGACCCATGTGAACGATCAGGGTCTGACTAACAGAGTCCTTTGGCCTCTATCTATATGCTCACAGACATACTTAAGAAAGCCTAGAATACAATAAGTAGAGATTAATAGGTAATTCTGTTGGCAGCTCAGAAAACCAAAATGGCTGAAGGGTGCTTATGTCTCCTCACAGAAACAGGGCTCTATTGGGAATTGAATCAGAGTCCATTCATGTTACATTAAAGCAGAAAGCCCGGTTATATTTTTTCCAAGCCCTGAAACTTTGTGCTTGGCTATTTAAAAGTGACGATGTAGAGAGAATCTCTTAAGCTTGTGGCCAATGAGCGAAGCAGGAAATAGGAGGTATCTAGCGGGGGTAAAGAGAAATCTGGGAAATAGTTAGAGATGGGCATAAAAAAGACAAGGAGAAGAAACCAGCCACATAACTGAACCCAGGTAAAAATAAAAGGGATAATAAGTTAAAAGCAAGTCAGAAAACAAGCCAACGCTTGTGACCTAGGCACTTACTAACAAATAATTAGTCTCAGTTGTTATTTCTGGGAATTAAGTGGACCAGAAGAAAAACCTGATTATTTTACAGCGATAGAATAATTAACGTGGCAGAGGCCGTTTCAGGGCCCAGCATTCAGGCAGCAGCATGAATGTCACTGGCTACTTTTAACTAAATTACAGTCAGAATAGAAGCCAAGGTTTAAAAACACTGCTGTTTGGGCAGAAAAGCCCATTTAAGACTGAGGTTAAGCAACGCATGAAGAGATTACCAATGTTCAAAAGGGAACCACGTGCCAGGCCTGTGCCATGCTTTAATCCTAGCTCTCTTTGGGAGGCAGAGACAGCCAGATCTCCATGAGTTTGAGGCCAGCCTAATCTACAGAAACTCCAGGCCAGATAGAGCTACATAGCAAGACTCTGTCTCAAAAAGCAAACAAAAAAGAAAAGAAACAAAAGGTCAAGAACCATGAACCGGAACGACAGGAATGATGTCTTGAAGACATCTCAGAAATCATCAGACACCTGGGAGTAAGGGATAAAAGTGCCAACTAAGACTTCCCCTTGAGGAATAAGAGCTGCTCGGGCCCTGTGCTAAGGAGTCACCTCTCTAGCTCAGCCATGCCACTGAAAGGCAAGGGTGTCTGGCTGCAGGCCCCCCTAGTGGTGGAGCTTGGTATTGTCCACAGGTGTTGATGGCATGCAGAATGTAAATTAAAAGAAGATGGAGCTTCCACTTAGATTTGGAAGGAAAGCCAGGCAGTGTATATAGAAGGACCGGATTCCCTGGGAGCAGCCATATGAAGGTCATATGTGAAAGTGTAAGAGTGGAACCAGAGATTCCCTGCCAAACTCAGAAAGGTAGAAATGCCAGGACCAGGGCTGCAGGCAGTGAGCAGAGGTAGCTCGAGAGAGGGGCCATATGGACTACAACCAGCAAGGCCACAGAAAGGACGTTATATGTCCAAATGTAAGACACGGAGTTACAGGGTCTTAAATGTTTGGTGTTTGCTTTTGGTCTTGCGTTGGTCAGGCCCTTCATATCCCTGTTCAACTGTGAAGTGAGACTGTTAGCTCTGTGTTATATCTGGGAAGTCTGTGACTCTATTTTGAGTCTACAGGGATCTGCAGCTAAGAGTTTGCCTTGCATCTCAGAGACACTTTGAATTTAGACTTTTGAACAATGTTAACAGGCTGGATACTGCCGGAAATGAACAGAATGCATCTTGCCGGGCGGAGAACAGATGAATACAGGTGTCAAGTTGCCAATGGATAAACTTGTGAGTTCAATCTTAATTGTCAACTGGTTGATAGATGCATGGATTACTAAAGGACTCTTCTGGACTGTCTGAGAGGGTGTTCCCACAGAGAATTAAATGAAGGACGAAGGCTTTCCCTGAACATGGATGACACCATAGCATAGACCAAGGCCCCAGAGCAGTGGAAGAGTGCTAGCCAGCACAGGTGAGCTCTCTGCTTCCTGGCTGCTCTGCTCTGCCATGCCCTTCCCAGCACAATGACTGAGGTCTGAAATTGGGAGCTAAAATAAGTCTTTGTCCCCTTTAGATGTCTTACTCCTATATTTTGAAGCAGAGTTAGAGGGACATAGGTAGATTGGGAAAACGTAAGTTGGTTCTCTGAGATGAGTGCTTCCCGCTGGCAGAAACCATGGTGAGGAGAAATGGGGAAGGCATGGGGGGCTCGCATCCAAACAGGACAAGCAGGGCAAAGAGGAGGACCCAGGCGCCTATAAAATACCCAAAGCTATTTAACCGACGTCCAGACTTGGCTTCTCCCATCCGGAATGTACAAAGCTGATACTTTTCTTCTCTCTGCTTTCGGAATGGCTACAAACAGTGGGCAGGGGAGGGCATTCTACGTAGAGGCAGCGACTTCCTGGGTGGTCTCTTCATCTGATGACTTCACAGATGACTGTGTTAAGCAGCAGGGCCCAGGCAGCTTTGGATGTAGACACTCGGGAAATAAAGCTTCAAATTCTCTTACTGGAAACAGCTCAGACCTAAGCGCTGCTGGAGACGGATGGCGAAAAGGAACACGATGACTGTCAGTTACAGCTTCTGGACCAATCACAATCAGAGGCCTGCAGCTTTGTTCACTAATTCTTCTGTGTTACTCTAAAAAAACTGTCATAGCCACCATTCGAAAGGTGTTACTGTCCAGGTCTCTAGCTCCCTCCTTCTAGGAAGTGGAGTAAAGAGTTAAGATTATCTTTTAAAAAAAATTTTTTTTCTGAGACAGGGCTTCCCCTAAGTATCCCTGGCTGTTCTGGAACTTGCTGTGTAGATCAGGCTAGCCTCAAACTCACAGATCCTGCCTCTGGACTAAAGGTATGCATCACCATGCCCAGTGAGAATGTCTTTTAGTTTTTAACAGAACGAATATAAAAAGAAAATTGTAGAAAGGGTCAAGGGATTGACTGAGTTGAACATAAGGTTTGTATTAGTTTAGAGTCTTTTGTTCTCTGAGGGAAGAGCATTGTTTGCAGTTTATAGACTACAAGGGTCTTTTTTGCAAGGCAGGGTCTCAGATGTCCCAGGATGGCCTGGAACTTGTCGGGTAGCCCAAGGATGACCTTGAATTTCTGATCCCCCTGCCTCTGCCGCCTGAGTGCTGGGATTAAAGGTATGTCTGGTTCAGCTTTTCCTTTACTCCATGCCTAGTTTATGCAGTGCTGGAGATGAAACTTAAGACACCATGATGGATATCAGCTAAGCACACTGCCAACTGAGCCCACATCCACAGCCTCCTCAGTGCCTCTTGACTCATTATTTCCAAAGAGAATACCTGGTCCTGGGCTCACTACCACACTTATCAGAGCCTCCCTACACACTCCATTTTGGTTTGTTGGTTTTGTAGCCACAACTTCACAAGTTGAAGTCTTTCTGATTGGAGAGACAGATTGGACAGATCAGAATGACAATCTTCACACTCTGTGTGTGAAGCTGATTGTTCTGCATCACCTTTTCATTCTCTCTCTCTCTCTCTCTTTCTCTCTCCCTCTGCCTGTCTCTGTCTCTGTCTCTCTGTCTCTCTGTCTCTCTGTCTCTCTGTCTCTCTCTCTCTCTCTCTCTCTCTCTCTCTCTCTCTCTCTCTCTCGTTTGGTTTGGTTTAGTTTGGTCTTGGTTTTCTGAGACAAGATTTCTCTATGTAGCCCTGGCTGTCCTGGAACTCATTCTGTGGAAGACCAGGCTGGCCTCGAACTCAGAGATTTGCCTGCTCTGCCTCCCAAATGCTGGGACTAAAGCCGTGCAACCTCATGCCTGGCTCAGCATCCCTCTCTTTCTCTCCTTTTTTTTTATTTTTTTTTTTTGATTAACATCATTATACAGTAATGAACTCACAAACAAAAATATCACACTGCTAAGTTAAAGTAGCCACTCAAATAAACACTTGCCCAATCCCAAACTCTATAAAAGAAGTATAAATTCCATCTAATAGAGTGAACTTTAAATCCAATCAGAAGGTGGTTGACTACTCCCATAGCATTGGTGCCATGATTACACCAGGATATCTTGCAGGCAGCTCACTGTCGCGGTATCAGTTGCAGACAGATCTTCTATGCAACTCGAATGGTCGTCCTGAAACTGCATCACTTTGCTCATGACTTTAAACATCAGCTGTCAATTACACTTCTAGGCACTTAACCATGGCAAAAAAAAAAAAAAAAAAAAAAGAGCCATGATATGGTTGAAACCAGAGCAATTACCTTCACTCACAGCTCATGTGGCCTTTGCCTGCGTTCCATCCTTCCTCATCACCTTTCTTCTCTAAATATAAAATTTTTATACAATGTATTTTGATTACGTTTTCCTCTCCTGCAATTCCTACCAGACAGATCCTCCACCTCCCCATCCACTCAATTCTATGTTCTTTTTTTCTTTCTCTTTCAAAAAAAATCAAAAATCAAAAATAAAACCAACAAAAACTAAAATCAAAACAAAAAAAAAAACTAATAAGGGGGAAAAAGCCCAAACGAAGCAAATAAAACGAAGTCCACAAAAATACCATTGTGTTCACTTTGTTTTGGCCAACTAACTACTGGTGTGCATGGGGCCTGTCCTGGGGTTGTGAGGTCCGAGTTGAACCTCTTCCAGGACCTCTTGAACGAGACTCACAGAGACAGTGATTGATGCAAAAGCAAGAGGAGTTTAATTCCGACATGCCAGGGTCCTCCCACTTAGTGGAGACGACCCTAAGCAGACTCTGACAGGGAGTTATATACCTTGCAAACAATTGGGGCAGAATTCAAACAATTGGCAACTAGGCAGGGTATTATTGATGGGGCAAAGTGACCTCCAAGCTGACCTGTGATCAGTGGACCGTTCTGGACTTTCCAGGGGGAATGGTTGGGAGTCAAGGAGAGGTCAGTTGGGAGTTACAGGTGGCTTTGTTTGACAGTTTGGCTTGCAGTTGCTCCAGGAACTAACTACTCCCTGGAAGGGAGGGGTCTTTGTGCTTGGAGATTTGTGGTAGAACTTTCCCACTGGCCTTAGATTGACCCCAACTCTGGCTCTTTCAGGGTATGGCTGATATACCCAGTGATACTTCATTGGAAAAATCTCATTTTTCCCTTTGTCAGAAGGTATCTTAGGGCTGGAGAGATGGCTCAGCAGTTAAGAGAACTGATTGCTCTTCCAGAGGTCCTGAGTTCAGTTTCCAGCAACCACATGGTGGCTCACAACCATCTGTAATGTGATCTGATGCCCTCTTCTGGTGTGCCTGAAGACAGCAACAGTGTATTTAGATAGATAGATAGATAGATAGATAGATAGATAGATAGATAGATAGATAGATATAGAGAGAGAGAGGAGAAATTATCAATTGCAGATAGCTTCTTGATTAGGGATAGAAGCCCATGTTCACTTCCCCATCTTAGCCAGGACCTGTCTAGCTTGAACCTATGCAGGTCCCATGAATGTTGCCACAGTCTCTGAGTGTTATGTCAAGAATACATTGTTTCAGGGGTTGGGGATTTAGCTCAGTGGTAGAGCGCTTGCCTAGCAAGCGCAAGGCCCTGGGTTCGGTCCCCAGCTCCGGAAAAAAAAGAAAAAAGAAAAAGAAAAAAAAAAAAGAATACATTGTTTCCTTGGAGACATTCATCCACTCTGGCTTACAATCTTTCCACTGCTCCTTCCAAACAGACCCTGAGCCTTTAGGGGTTGAGATTCCATTTAGTACTGAGTGCCCCACAGTTTCTCTCTTTGTACCCTTTCCAGTTATGGGTCTCCATATTAATTTCTATCGACTACAAGAAAAGCTTCTCTGAGGCGGGTTGATCCAGACACTGATCTATGTATAGGAATAGCAATTTGTTATTAGAATTTTTTTAGGTTTTGTGAGACAGGGTTTCTCTGTGTAGTCCTGGCTGTCCTAGAACTGGCTCTGTAGGCCAAGCTGGCCTCACACTCAGAGGTCCGCCTGCCTCTGACTCCTGAGGGCTGCGATTAAAGATGTGTAACACTGTCCAACTTGGGGGCTCATTTTATTGCTATATTCCTTTAGTAAAATAATAGTGGTCGGTTTGCCCCTAAGCCCATGGCCTATTTAGTCTTAGGTTCTTGGCCACTTTAACAGGATCAGGAATGAGTTCCACCTTATAGAGTGAACCTTAAATCCAATCAGAAAGTGCCTGGCTACTCCATAACATTTGTGCCAATGTAACACCAATATATCCGCAGGCAGGTCACTATTGAAGGTCACAGGGTTAGTAGCTGGTTGATACTGTGATGGCCTTTCTCCCCCAGTAGCATGCAGAGTATATACTAGTATTATGCATGAAAGTCAATAGAGGTACAGCTTCTACCTGGCCATTCAATCGACTTCTCCATGTTTAATGCCAGAACTAAGTGTTGTCTTCAGTTAGAGAGCCTTACCATCAAGTTGTAGAGAACAACCAATAGATTTGGCAATAGGCTGTGATGTTTGGGGGTGTCTCAATTAGGGTTTCCGTGACCTCTGTTCTCTTGCATTGGCCTAACTCTCCTATTGTGATATTCCAGCTGTGGTCTTATTTGTTGTTTGTTTGTTTTCCAAGACATGAATTTTCTATGTAGCCCTAGCTGTGCTAGAACTTGCTCTGTATACCAGGCTGCCCTCAAACTCAGAGATCCCCCTGCCTCTGCCTTCTGAGTGCTGGGCATGGGACAAAAAATATGCTGTCTTTTGCATTTCTTTTTAAGATTATTTATTTGTTATATATGAGTACACTGTCTTCACACACACCAGAAAAGGGCATCAGATCTCATTACAGATGGTTGTGAGCCATCAATGTGGTTGTTGGGATTTGAACTCAGTACCTCTGGAAGAGCAGCCAGTGCTCTCAACCGCTGAGCCATCTCTCCAGCCCTGTCTTTTGCATTTCTTTTTTTTTTTTTATTTTATTTATTTATTATATATTATGATTACACTGTCGCTATCTTCAGACACACCAGAAGAGGGCATCAGACTCATTTCAGATGGTTGTGAGCCACCATGTGGTTGCTGGGATTTGAACTCAGGACCTTGGGAAGAGCAGTCGGTGCTCTTAACCACTGAGCCATCTCTCCAGCCCTGTCTTTTGCATTTCTAAGCCACGTTAAATATAACGATGTGGGTCATAGAATCTGGTTTCCTGGGTAGATGCCAAAAAATGCAGAAGATGTCAGCTGCCCAGTGTACCCTGCCTCTGGCTCGCAAGTTCTATCTCTTACAAGCCCCACAGCCTCCCAAGATAGCAACTACCTGCTTGGAAGCACACAATGGACAAAGCTGTGAGATAGTTCGGAATGGACCACAACCGCCAATCCTGCCATTTCTAGCAGTGACATGTATACTTAGCGAATCCCCTAAGGTTGCTTAGTGTTGCCCTAATTTGAATCCTTCATCTGCTCAAAGACGGACACCAGACCCCTCCTCTCTAACTGAGGGTCCCATGGGTCCCACATAACTAACACAGCCCCCCAGCAGCTGGAGCAATGGCCCCATGAGCAAGGTTCCTGCTACACAGCATGTGGGCCTGAGTTGGGAGCCTCGGGATGCACATACAAACTGGGCACACATCTGCAAGCCTGGTGCCGGATTCACAGGAGATAGGTGACTCCCAGAGGGTTAACTGTCCTGCCAGTCTAGCTGAAATTATGAGCTCAAGTCTTAATGAAACACCCTGCCTCAAAAAAATAAGATGGAGAATGGTCAGGGAAGCCACTGGCCTCAACCTCTAGCTTCCTTGTTACATACGTAGGCGAGCGTGCCTGCGGTATAACACATATGTTGAACAAGCACAGACACATATACATATATACACAAAAGTTCTTCCAGAGGTCTAACCCACATCCTTCCTGTTGCAGCTCTGCCCCATTCTCCTCATGTATCTCCTCAAAGCAAAATTCTGAGTATGAATCTCTGAGAAGCCTTATAACGCTTTTAGAGAGGGGACAAAGGTCAGATAGCAAGAACATCTCATACCTAACCCACCCCTACCCAGGGGCCTGCCTTCCAGAAACAAGACGGTAGCCCGACTGCACTTTCCATGACGTGGGTCCTTTCAGAGACAAAGGCAGTGGGTAAAGTGACATTTCCTGCCCCTGGGGGAAAAAGTGGGAGGAGAGATGAGCTGCTGCCGAGTGTGCACCTCTTTTGAGAGCACACACACCTGCTTCTATGGAGTTCTGCTTGGCCCAGACATGTCCCCAAGGTACGTGGAAAGTTCTATCCCTCCTGCCTCCCTGAGCCTGAGCTCCCACTTCTCGGTTAAGCAATTGACCCAAGCCAGAGCTGCCATGGTGCCCACAGCTTTCGGTCCATCTCCGGGGCTCTGCATCTCTGCATCCCTGAGGGCAGAGGATGGGATCCCAAGAGGTTGTTAAGGGACTGGAACAAGAGGGTGGAAGGAGATGGCAGGTGGAAGAGTCTCAATCAAGGGAAGGCCTGGCCTAAGGGACCTACCTCTCTACAGGCCTCCAGGGCTCAGAGATCTAGCCTAATCCCCAGGGTTCTTGTTTTACTGATGACCCTTCTGTTGTCACAGCCCCTTTGAAATGCCTTGACTCCTTTTTCCTATTCCTGGGGTCCCTACCCACTACCCCCTGGTACACACTTGCACTTCTGTCCTCATGGCAGTCCCTGTCGGGAAAGCCATTTGGAGCTGTTTAAGAGCCTGAAATCTAGAAGGGAGGGAGAGGTGGTCTGCCTCGGGGAAACCTCAGCAATCTCCCTTGTGCCAACAGGGAATCATGAAGCCACCTCCCCAACCTTCAGCACCTTCCAGCCCATGAACCTGACCCAGGGGAGATGCCAGGACTTGGGTTGTGGGGGCAAGCCCAGCATGCAGGCTCTGAGGGAACAGGAGGTTCAGCTCAGCCCCAGGGTCACCCACACGGTGGTGAGTAGAAACTTGGGTGGGTACAGCTGCCTCCTCCACTGACATCCTCTCAAGGATGAGGGCATTCACCGGAGCCCATGTCAATATGAGAGCCCACAGGAATAAATGGTTAGCTGAGGACCGGAAGCAGGAAGTGGGGAGTGCCTTCCTCCCATGCATAGCTACCCACTTGCCCTCAGTTTCCTTGGCCCTGAAAATCTCAGACCCAGTCATCAGGGGACCAGGACACAGCACACTGGCACCAAATGCAGTTGTCTGCATACTGTGTCAGCACCTCCATTTGCCCGGAGCATTCCAGATCTTTTTTTTTTCAGTTCCTTTTCCTCTCACCAACCAGCTCAGTTTCCTTTACTAGAGAGGAAGCCACTCTCCCTCCCCTGGCCTGAGGTGACTGCCTGTACCATCTCCTGCCCTCTAGGGCCACTATGGAAGATACAGAAGGAATTTAAGTCAGTGGCCTTGGAAAGGACTTTCTGGGCAATCTCACCCTAAAATAGATTAGGGGAGGAGCTAGAATGAGGATAAAAAGGAGGCAGCATGGGGTCAGAAGAAGTCCTATAATCATGGCTGCTTCTGTCCCTGACTTCTCATGCCCAGGCCTCTGCCTCAGCCCCAGGAGCTGCCTGGGTCCTAGAGAGTGTCAACAGGGAGGAAGAGGAACCTGGGAAAGGTGAACTGTCATTGCAAGCTGAGACCAGAGCATGGGTTCAGAAGACCCAGGCCCACTGGCTCTTGCTCAGGACTGCCCCGCTTTGGTTCCATGGCTTCATTACCAGAAGGTGAGTCACAGAGGAAGAAACCCCCACAGGGTCCTGAGTCAGTCAGGGAAATCCTGACATCTAGGGCTCTAACTTCCAGGTCTCCGTCTCTCGGCTCTCTTCTCTCCTCCCGTTTCTCGATCTTTTTCACACCAGAAGAAGGCATCAGATCCAATTGCATTTGCTGGGAATTGAACTCAGGACCTCTGGAAGAGCAGTCAGTGCTCTTAACCGCTGAGCCATCTCTCCAGCCAGATCCCCCATTTCCCAATCCTACTTCTCTTTCATTATCTCCAGCTTTCGACTTCTAAACTTTATTACTGTAACTACCATGTCTGTTGCTGCTGCAGCTCCCGCTCCCTGCTGCTGCAGCTCCCGCTCCCTGCTGCCCTGCAGATGGAGCAGGAACTCAGTCCCCTCTCCCTCTCATCTCCACTTAGTCTTGGTATGCTTGTTTGGGGTGGAGGTGAGAGGTCTCTTAAGGGAGGAGACAGAAATGAGGTCGCAAGTCAAGAACTGACTCCACACTTCTCTCCAGGGAAGCTGAGAGGCTACTGCAGTCCCAACCTCTAGGATGCTATCTGGTGCGCTTCAGCGAGAGCGCTGTGACCTTCGTGCTGTCCTACAGGTGAGGGGCGGTCCTCATGGACCAGCTGGAGGCGGGGCTTCGTGCTAACTAAGGGGCAAGCCCCTGTGCTGACCGCTCTCTCCAAAGAGAGCTCAAGATGCTTCCCTCAGCCTGGTGGGGGAAGAAATGCCAAGTCTGACTCAAAGTAACTCTCCAGGAGCCGAACCTGCTGCCGTCACTTCCTCCTTGCTCAGCTAGGGGATGGGCGCCACGTGGTGCTGGGTGAAGACAGTGCCCACTCGCAGCTTCAGGACCTGCTTCAACACTACACAGAGTGCCCCCTCAGCCCCTACGGGGAGATGCTCACCCAACCCCTTGCTCGCCAGGTGAGCCTTTACCCAAATTCCATAACTGAATGTCATCGTCGCCGCCACCCCTACCAAGTCCAGGTTACTGGCCTCTCTGTCTTTCTCATCCCAATCCACGATCGGCCACACTGACTTACCCACACCTCTTCCAGAAAGGTGTCCTTTCACGACCAGACCAGCCACAAAGAACAGGGTACGGAGAGGCAGAGAGGCAGTCAAGTTAAATTAAGCAAAGTTTACTTAGTCTCCAGAGCAGGGCTGAGAGGGAGAGATTCTGTCAATAAACCTGTGGCCAAGACAGATGGGCATCTCGCTCACAAACCTTACTACAGTAGCAACGACAGACAGTGGCTACGATAGACCCTACTTAGCTTGACAGACGTCAGGGACCTTCAAAAAGTGCAGGCGCTTCAGACCACTGTGTATTGAGAGAAATAGGTTAAACACGGAGGAAATAAACAGTCGCGATTTATATCTATCTCCTGGCCTTCACAAGGCATCTATTCTAAGATAAGGCAGATGCCGTAAGTGACACAGAGAACACGTTGATAACAGGAAGGGTGAGTGCTAGGAAGAAAGCCAAGCAGAGATGGAGAACAACAGGATAGGAGAACAACAGACACAGCAGAGAAGCTAAGGGACATCTGAGCAGAGCCCTGAATGGTGTCAGAGGGAGCTGTGCAGACAGCTGGAGAAAAAGCATTTGGCGTGGAAGTGACAGCAGGGGCAAAGGCCCTGATGGGGGAGGATGTCTGAGGTGTCTGAGGACTGAGCAGTGAGGAAGCAGCCTCACTGTGAGCAGAAGTGAGGATCAGGATGATGGATGGACAGAGAGGTCGGAAGTGAGGTCAGAAGGGAGACGTAAGGGGGCCCTGTGGCTCTTACAAGGCTCTAAGGTTTTATTCTGAATAAGATTTGATTACATCGATGAGTTAGAAGCAAGGGCCTCACCTGACAAGGTCATGAGGGTCCAACAAGGCTGCAGGAGGTGAAGACTACAATGTTTCAGAGAGCCTCCGTTCTCTGGGGTGTGGGGAGTGGGGTAATGGGGTGTGAAGGGGCGTTAGGGCCAAACAAGGCCACCCGAGATGGAAACTGCGGTTGCGTCAGGGTTTCAGAAGTTGATGGGCCTGGCTAGCACAGGGGAAGTCGAAGGAGTAAGAGAGGGCCTGTGGGCTGTTTAGAGTGTAGGGTTGACAGGGTCTTTGCAGAACAAACAAGGAACTGGGAAGACGTTTAGATGAAGGAGCCTGTCTGAACCAGGTGTGGAAATATTTGTAGTTTGAGTTGTCAAGTAGGAAGCTTCGGGCTCAGAAATAGCTGGAGGGGCTTGTCTAGCTCCAGGCTACAATTTCAGTCACCAGCTCCACAGGAGAAAACAGGAAAAGGCAATGGGAATCTGTAGGACTGAATCCAGTCTGGAAAAAGGGTCAGAACAGGAACTAGGTCCAGCACAATCAAACTTGAAGGTCTGGAACCTTCTTGAGCAGGAAGCCCTGGCATGGGCTAGAGAGACTGGGCAAAGAGACTGCAGAATGGTGAGAGTGGGAACCAGTGGGGATGTGTGTGCACCTGAACGGTGGTGCTGGCTGCATGTGGGCTCAGAGAAGATGTAACCCATTGTCGGAGGACAGAGGACAGCTTGTGTTGGGTTTGATGAAGGAGGAGGGTGAGGTATTGACGCTGACTTCCCTGCTGTTCGGGCATCAGGGTGAGTCTACTGCTTTCTCAAGGAGAGGTGAAATACAGGGTAGACACAGGAGAAAGAATTCTCATCTGGATCTAGGAAGCCAGACGCAGAGGGCATGTGGAGCCCTGCGTGAGGCTAGCCTTAATGCTGTGCTAAAAACATAACTACCACGGAGCAGTTAGAAGGGAAGGTTTGTCTCTCCTGAGTGGTCTCTGCCCCCAAACACGAAGCTTCTATCTTCATACATTAAGCTTCTTGAGCCTGAAGAAGTAAGGGCCAGCAGTTATGGAGGTTGGTTCCCGGAGGCAAAAACTCCCAAAGCCTAAAGCCTCCCAATTTTATGCAACTGTAAGTACAGATGAGACAGTCTTGGCCCTCATTCCAGACGGTTCATTGTTAGACACACCTGTGAACAGAGTTTGCTTCCGTCCACAGTTCCCAGGCCCCCTCAACACCCACCCCCTCTATCACACAGAGAACCTGGCACACACACACACACACACACAAACACACACACACACCATACACACACACACACACACACACAAACACACACACACACACCATACACACACACACACCATACACACACACACCACACACACACCACACACACACACCACACACACACCACACACACACACACACCACACATACACACACACACACCACACACACACACCACACACACACACACCACACACACACCACACATACACACACACCACACACACACACACCACACACACACCACACACACACACCACACACACACCACACACACACCACACACACACACACACCACACATACACACACACCACACACACACACACCACACACACACCACACATACACACACACACTCACACACACCACACACACACACACCACACATACACACACACACCACACACACCACACACACCACACACACACACACCACACACACACACACCACACACACACACCACACACACACACACCACACACACCATACACACACACACCACACACACATACACACACCACACACACACCACACACACACACACACACACACACACACACACACACACACTGTCTCCCCCACCCTCTCAGACCTAATTGCTTTTCCTGGATCGCTTGTCACCAACCGCCCCAACCCTGCATCCTCCTTCTTTTCCTGCAGACAGCTGAGCCTGCCGGTCTTTCCCTAAGGGGTGAATCAGACTCTGGAAGCAGAAGACATGACCCAGACACCCAGCACAGCCTGTTCATCCAACAGGGGCAGGCCCATGCCCAGGCCCCAGGACATAAAGAGAAAGTGAGGGCCTCCCAACAGAAGAAGGTACTGTATTGATCAAGTCAGCCTGGGGATGGGGGGGGGGGGAGTGTCAGGGCATGGAGAGGGAACACAGGACGGAGGGAGAGGTCAGGAAGGGAAGGCTCTCATGGGTAGAGGCTCAGGCTGTGATAGGCCTGGGCTTAGACCCTGTCTCCACAGTTCTCATTAATTCTCTTCCCTGGCCTTGCCTTTTTCCCTAGACTTCCCAGGCATCCAGACCCAGGCCCCCCATTCCTGCCAAGCCTCAGCTACCTCTTGAAGTCTATACAAGTCCTGCTCCACGACCTCATCAGGCCCTACCCATTAACCCCGTCTACCAGGAGCCTGATGAACCCATAGCCTTCTATGCCATGGGGCGGGGCAGCCCTGGGGATGCTCCTAGTAATATCTATGCTGAGGTGGATGGCCCACGGGAAATGCCACCCATTGGGCACCCCACCCTCCATAAGTGCTGGTCCAGGCCTATCTCAGGAGGCCAGGGAAAGGGGGTACAGGGAAAGAAAAGCTCAAGAAGGCCAGCAGGAAGAGGGAGCCCCTCCTGAACGGCAGGCAAGGCGAAGAAAGAAGCAGGCTGAACCAAAATGGAATGGACCATGCTACTGAAAACCTTTGCCCAGCCCCAGGCCTGAGGTTGTTCCTGGACATGCACATGGACTCAGCTTTGTCAAGCTCTACCTGCCCCTACTCCTGAGAACATTAAAGGTGATGGGTTTCCTTCAACCTTTCTCCATCCCAGGCTGCCTCTTGACAGTCAGGCCTTCCTCAGACACATGTGGCACTGATCCAGTTCCTCGGAGAAGAGCGCTTAGGAGCCCATGCATTGCCACCAGTGGGCTCAGAGGAGGAGGCCACCCATTGTGTGCTTGCCCTCACAGTTTCCCCCACAGATAGTTTCATGTCTGAATGTGGTATTAATATTAAATGAGTTGGACTCTTGCCCCTGTACCTGCCTCAGGTTCTTCCTCAGCCTTCCTTTCTGCTGCCACCAAAGACTCCTGCTGGGCCTTCGCCAGCTCAGTTCACCTGTGCCATGCCAGCTCCTGCCCTCTTAACCCTGGGTTCATCCAGGCTTTGCCAGGGTTCCAAAGCCACTCGAACATTGATTCAGCCAATCTCACTCCCACCCTACACACACACACACACACACACACACACACACACACACACACACACACACACCACTGTCCACCTGTGTCCCATATCCTGACTGATTAGCTCCCAGCACCCAGCTATCCAGCCAGAAATGTAAGGTCCCTAAACATCTCCGTCCTCTTTACTTCAATCTCTGTAGGTCAATAACGTCTGCCTTCTCCCCCGACCCATTCTAGTCCCTGCCATCTTCTCATCAAGACTTTTCTAAGAACAATGGGTTTTTTTGGTTGTTGTTGTCATTTTTGAGACTCGGCCTCACTGTGCAGCCGTAGTCTCCTAGAAGTCACTGTGGTATAGACAAGGGTGACTTAGCCTTTGTAGGTATCTGCTTGATTCAGCCTCCCAAAGAATGCTGGGGTGCTCAACACACCTGGCAAGGTCTCTTGCAGCCCAGGCTGGCTCCCACCTTACTGTGAAGCTGCTGAGGACCTTGAACTTCTGACCCTTTTGCCTCTTCCTCCTGAGTTCTGGGATTACAGCTGTGTACCACCAGGCAGCCCATACAGCGTGTGCGATCAAGACTGGGGCTTGGTACATGCTAGGCAAGCACTTTATTGTCTGAGCCACACCCCAATTTCTCTAAGAGTGGCTTAACTGCTCTCCTAGCACCAGGCTTGTCAGTTCTGACCCATTCTTCCCTGAGAAAGCAAAAATGGGCTTTCTGAGGCAGCCCTCCAGCTCTTCCTGACACCCCGGCGGGCCACTGGCCCATTATTCTTTATTTCTTCTCTCTCCCCTTCCTACTGAGCATGATGTCCTGGACACAGGCCTGGGGATACTCAGCTATGTCCAAAGTACTGGCCCAAATGCTTGACATGAAGCTGCCACAGGAAGGGAGGGGGAGGAGAAGAGGAGAGACGGAGGAATGGATGGAAACCTAAACCCCCACTGGAGGCCAAAGGGTTAAGACCTTCTAGAGACCATAGACCTGGCCCATGAACAGACCCAGGGAGGACAGACTGTCCAGAGCTGCATTCTGAGGAGCGTGTGGCAGAGCATGGTGGCGCTCTCCTTCCTCATCCCCTACAGGCATGCACTTCTAGATAGGCACTTCAGGACAGAGAGCATGCATGGCTCCCCTCAGGCCTCCGTAGGTGGTAAGTCTGATCCGGGAGGGTAACTTGGGGCGTTTTGTGTCCTAAGACCTTCACAGAGCCCTGGGTCCTTTCTTAGGGAAGGCAGGTGGAATAGACTCCAGGTGAGCAAAGCTCCTTCATCTGCAACAAGGAGGTGTCATCCCGAATGCCAACTCCAATCCATTGGTCTCGGCTGCCTAGCGTGCGGCACTGGAAGGATATTAAGGTCAGATCTAAGCTCAGCAGAAAAGAGCAGGGTGACGGATGAGTGGCGTGCGTCTGCTGTGCATGCGGGAAGGAAGGACGAGCAGCATTTCTTTCTCCTCTATTAATTAAGTCCAGTTCTCTCATTATGCAAATAATGAAACAAGCCAGAGAAGGAGAATGTCTGGGCCAAGGTCATGAATTAAAACCCCTGTTCAGTGTTCCCTATCCATACTCTGAATCCTCTCTTTTCCACAAGGGATGGAGAGAGTTTCTCAGCTAAGAAGCTGGTTGCTTTCCAGAGCTCTGCACTGGGACTTCCCTGCACCCCAGCTTTCCCTGTCCCTCTAACAAGTCTGCCTTCCTTACTCCAAAGCAGCCTGGAGCTCAGAGGAACAAAATGTGGGATCTGTGCTTCCTCATAGCAACACACACACATACACACACGCACACACCACACCACACCACACCACACCACACACAAACACACACCCACATGAATACACACACACACACACACACACCATTCCACACACAAACATACACACATGAATACACACACACACACACACACACACACCATTCCACACACAAACACACACACATAAATATACACACACATGTAAAAGGAACAAATGTGGGATCTGTGCTTCCTCATAGCAACACACACACACACCACACACCACACACATACATCACACACACACACACACACACCACTGTTTCCTCTGAGAGTCGCCAGGAACAAGGCAAGGAACTGTATGTACTAGGGAAGCCATCCTGCCTCCTGTGCCCTGGTTTTTTCTCCTGAAGAGACTGGACCTTAGGAGCCTTTGCATCTGGGCCCTGGTCCAATTGCTGCTGTTGTCTGAGGAATGGTTTGGTGAGAACAGATGTTAGAATTTGTTTGCTGGTTCTTGTCTGGCTAATAAGTCATCAGCCACAAACTCACTCCTCAGGAATCTTAGTCCTTCCAGCTCCTCTCCAACCCTTTTCTCTCTCCCACTGTGGTTCATAGGGGTCTAGAGGTTCAAAGACTCTTAGGCAAAGTTATTGATCTTTTGGCTGAAAGTTGAAAATCTTGAGGACCAGGACACGGGCTCCCTTTGCCAAGTGCTTCTCCCTTAGCTGGGGTAGGCTGGATGGGCAGCCAGGGGCACAGGAGTGGATGCCTATAGAAACAGGCGATTCAGAACTGGGGAGAAGGGTGCCCTCAGAGTCTGTGAGCCCTTGGAGGATGCACACTCCTGGATCGGCTCCAAGTCTCTCCTGGGACTTCCTGACCTCCTGGGTTTAAGCCCTTGTCTCACTCAGGGACCCATCCCCCTCCCTGCCCCACCCTATGGGATTTTCTCCCTTCTCTGCCCAGACTCACTTCAGGACTGGCTTCCTGCCCTAGAACAAAACTCCTCTGGAGACTCTGGAGTCCTGACCAGGGAGGAATCTGCCCTAGGTCCCACTTTCATCTCACACTGGGGGTTTCTGGGGCTGGTCATGCAGTAGGCTGGCCTGTGGCTCCAGAGTCACCTGAGGAGTCTCTGGAGGTAGCCTTTGCCACTGCTCCCCACCCACCTGTTACCCTAATTCTGCTAAGGCTCGGTTAAGGTAACGTGTGCTCTTTGGATCCTGCTTTCTTCCCTAGCTGAGGCACAGCAGTCTGACAGGCTCTTCCCTTCAGTTTTCTTGCAGACAGCAGCCACAACTGCCCCTCCCCCAGCCTGGCACCCGCACCAGCACCAGTGACTAGCCAGTTCTTTCTTCCCCACTCCAGTGCTAATCAGCTGGAGACTCACCGGTTGTGAATCAGCAGTTCCGTGACTGCTGGAGATCTAGAGCCTCCTAATCATGGGAGAGATGGGAGCGAGGGGTGCACGACAACCGACAACCGATAACCGCTCTCCCCAGGAATCAGAGGAGAGAGGCTGAAAACACAAGAAAGGTATCCTGAGAAACGTGGGTAGTCCTCAGGGTAGGTTCCGGGCAGGCAAGAAGAGGGGATGAAAGCAGGGAGTCAGAAAGCAAAGGATTTCCCTAGACTTCCTGGCAGAGCACAGTGGGCACCTACGCCTCTTTAGGGCACTCTACTGTTGAATGCTGCAGACTTTAGGCTTAGGCCAAAGTAGGCCCCAAAGACAAAGTGGGACTGGGGCCTCCCCTGCAGAGATGTGTTTTGCTCGGGCAGCTTTGACTAGTATGACAACTAGGGCCAGCAGGCAGGGGCTTTGGAGATCCCTGTGACACCTAAAGAGAGTGCAGGGTCAGAAAGGGAGGTGACAGAAAGCTCCAGACAGTGAGACAGAGCCCTGACCTTTTCATCCTAACCAAGTCCTGATACTAAGAGACTCCCAGAGGGATAAGGTCCCTGACCTGCCAAAGCTTGAAAAGGTAGCCCAGCCCTGAAGCTGAGCACTTGCCTATGTAAGGCCCAGAGCTCAGTCCCCAGAGCATATGGAAATAAGGTCATGACCCGCCCCGCCCCGCCCCACCCCGCCCTACCGGGCAGTACTACAGACCTCAGGCCTACAACTACAGTGAGGCCCTCAGGTGTGAAATTGATCATCTGAAGAAGGAAAGGGAGCTGACTCCTTGGCTTCCCAGACAGCCTCCTCACATGGGAGGTGGGACCAACTCAGCCTTTTCCAGCCATTCCGTCTGTGACAGCTGATGTTGTCAACTGGAAGAGATCTAAAACCACCCAAGAGGCAAGCCTCCTAGCACATCTGTGCTGTGGCAGCAGTATCTAGACCAAGACTAGCTTCTGAGAATGCTGGTGAGGGACTACTGTTAATTAATGTGGGAAAAATGCTCCTTAATTATGGATGGAACCACTTTTTGGGGCAGGGGATCCTGGACTATAGAAGTGGAGAGTGGGTTGGGGATTTAGCTCAGTGGTAGAGCGCTTGCCTAGCAAGCGCAAGGCCCTGGGTTCGGTCCCCAGCTCTGAAAAAAAGAAGAAAAAAAATAATAAGTGGAGAGCGGAAGCTAAGCAGCTTCATTCATTCACTACTGTTTCCTGGAAACACGGAAGCAATCAGCTGCTTCAAGTTCCTTGTGATGGTTGGTATATGCTAGGCCCAGGGAGTGGCACTGTTAGGAAGTGTGGCCTTCGTGGAGTGTGGACTTTAAGACCCTCAACCTGGGGCTAGAGAGATGGCTCAGCAGTTAAGAGCACTGGCTGCTCTTCAAGAGATCCTGAGTTCAATTCTCAGCAAAGGGTGGCTCACAACCATCTGTAATGTGTCTGTGTCTGTAATCTGGTGCGTCTGAAGACAGCTACAGTACTCATATACATAAAATAAACAAATCTTTAGGACCATCCTGTCTGGAAGTCAGTATTCTGCTAACAGCTTTCAGATGAAGATGTAGAACTCTCAGCTCCTCCTGTACCAGGCCTACCTGGATGCTGCCATGTTCCCACCATTGATGATAATGGACTGACCCTCTGAACCTGTAAGCCAGCCTCAATAAATTGTTGTCCTTATGGAGTTGCCTTGGTCATGGTGTCTATTCACAGCAGTAAAACCCTAACTAAGGCACTCCTGTTGCCTTGACTTCCCTGCCGTGACATGCTTAAAGTATGAGCCAGGAAGAAAAACAAAACAAACTTTTTCCCACCAGATACTTTTGTCAGAATATTTTATCCTATCAACAGAAAAAGAAACTAAGACAGCAACCCTCCTGCCCGGTCCAGGCACTTTGGCCCAGCCTGCTCTCATGTCTGCCCACAGTCAGGCACAGTTGCCACTACAGATCAACTGTCCTTCAGACCCAGCCTTTCGCCAGTGACTGATCCTTGTGACTGCCATTTCCCTGCTCCTTCATCAAAGATAGTAGAAAGTTTCAGAAATGCCACTTGTGGCTGTCTCGAGAATGAGACTGGAAAGCAGTGACCCCTGCACAGATGCACTCAAAAGGGCTGGTTATCCTTAGCGGTAGCTAAGGTACCATAAGATAAGACTATAGAGAACTATCCTCTATAGTCCTCCCTGAGTGCCAGCTAAAACCAAAATCCAACCACTTTCCTGAGCCCGGAGCCATGCCAGCCAACAGCAGGGAACGGCACTGGGTGGATGGAAGTCCTCACAGCAAGTTCTCCATCTTTCTGCAGTTTGAGTCAGATCTTCAAAAACCTCAGTCCTCTCCACTCGTTTCCTGGCCAGTGTGACTGTACATCTGTTTCTTCAAGGATAATGATTTGTTTTGAGGCAGGGTCTCACTCTGAGCCATCTCTCAGTCTGACACATTTTTAAAATTGTTTTTCTAGGGGCTGGGGATTTAGCTCAGTGGTAGAACGCTTACCTAGGAAGCGCAAGGCCCTGGGTTCGGTCCCCAGCTCCGAAAAAAAGAACCAAAAAAAAAAAAATTTGTTTTTCTAGAATAGGGGCATAGTGGTGCACACCTATAATCCCAGCTCTTAGGATACAAGACTAAAGTTTGGTCAGCCTCAGCTACATAGTGAATTTCAGACCAACCCAATTGCTGTAGTGACCGCCTCAAAACACATTTTTTAAAAGATAAATAGAGAACCCTTGAGAACCGGAGGTGAAAGGCCCATCTCCTGCACCCCAGCAGCGTCGGGCACTTCCTAGCACATCACGGTACAGACTCTGGAGAAGCTACTGAACGCAGAGTGGTAACAGCACAGGTGGTTAGAACTGCACCTAGAGCATGCCAGGCCCAGAGAGCGCCTGGCGCGAAGGGATCTCAAGACCTCCCGGCCCTGCTGAGCCCACTATGAGCCCCAGCTCTGAACCCCAGTGGACAGGGAGTGTAGCCGGAGCCGATGCTCCCTGCTGAGAATGGCTGGATGCACACATCCGAACTGCAGTCCCTGTGGGACTCAGAGCCCTGTCTGGCTCCAACCCCAAGTAGGTCAGATTTCAGATAAGCTGTTAGTTTTCCTGTAAGTGATGAAACCCTACAACATACTTAATGAGAAACAGACGCCTCGACTTACCTCCATACACAGAACCAGAAACTGAGATGTCAGTCTACTGGACCCTAGTTCCACCACAACCTCTTCAAACGTCGGCTGAACACTACTAAACCCTGCCCGGTATTTCCCATCAGCAGTAGGCCGAAGCACGGTGCCCTGCATGGCTCCTCTGCCTGGCACCGACAGGCTGGAGTCTACCACTCTGTTCCTGCAGAGCAGGTAGGGCTCTCTGATCCCTGGCAGCTGACTCATGCATGCTGTACAGTTTGTGATCATCCCTGCTTGAGCCCTGCCTGATCTGAAAGGAAGATACTGCACTGCGTGCTGTTCCTGGTGTGCACATAGCACTCCACAGCTCCTATGCTACATTCCCTTCCATACCCCTTCTTCAAAACACACAGAGGTTTTGAAGTCTCCATGGAGATCTCTCTCTAGCCTCCGACTTCTATGCCTAGCTTGCAAATTAACCTGTGTATATTGTGGTATAGTGGTGAACACGACTTACTCCAAACCAGTCCACGCCCTTGACCTCAGTGTTAATTTGATTTTCTCTGGAAACGGGATGTTTTGCCACAACCTGCTGGGTGTCCCTTTGATTCTACTGCTTCTTTTTCTTTCTCTTTTTTTTTTTTTTTTTTTTTTTGGTTCTTTTTTTCGGAGCTGGGGACCGAACCCAGGGCCTTGCGCTTTCTTTTTCTTTTAAAGGTAGGGTCTTGGTACTATAACTCAGGCTGGCCTTGAACTCACGATCCTTTGACTTCCGCATCCTGAATGCTGAGATCACAGGCATACTGCACCACACCCACACTGACAAGTCCATTTTGAGTCACCTGAGACCAGCAATACGCTCCACATTTGGGGATCACGAGCCTGATAATCACGCCTGCAGGTGAGACACCAGCAGCTCCCGGGGTGGTCAGTGGATACCATGGGCAAAGGGGAAGCAAAGCACTAAGAAGTCACTCAGGTGCTTAGCAGGGGGTGCTTTGCACAAGCTTAACTCTGAGATCCAGACACAGTGTAGGCAGCATCCGTCACACTCAAATGTTTTTATTTGAACAGACATCCCTGTTTTAAAAAAAAAAAAAAAAAAGAAAGAAAGAAAGAAGGAAAGAAAGAAAGAAATGGTGGGAGAGTTCACCATCTCATCACACCCGACAGGAGCAGAACTCCCAACCAAGGTCATAGATCCTTGGGGCAGCACGCGAGTCTTTCCAGCCCCAGCACAGAGAGCTGGATTTTCTAACTTGTTAAGAAAAATCTATCAAATATGTTCCTTCTCCCGGACGTGAGGGCCGAGTCCTCAGGGTAGAGGTCCTGGACACAGAGCAGCTGGGGTCCTGGAGGTGAAGCTGGGGTTGAGCCAACTGTGCCAACGGGAGGTCCTGGGCCATCAGTTCCTGAGCCCTAGAATCCATATTTGGCTTGGGTCTGCCGGCGACTGAGCTTGTTTTCTGACCACGTGTTCTTCAACTCCAGCTCCCGCTCCTTAGCCTAGAACACAAGAGGGGGTAGAGAGTCACAGTGGGCAGACTCACTAGGAATCACACCCACAGCCTTCAGACAAACTAGGCTCACACAGCACCACTGTGCATCCCAGATCCAGCTGCTGCTGCTGCTGCTTCTTCTTTTTTTAAATAAAACAGATAAAGTTTCTATTGAAAAAGCCTTCTGGGGACTACCAAGACTGATGGCTCAGTGAGTAGAGGTGCCAGCCAGCAAGGCTGAGAGCTGACTTCAGCCCCTGGGACCTGTGTGATGAACACAACAACAACGAACAGTGAAATCTGTCCTGACCTCTCTACTCACATTGTGGCACACATCTAAGTAAATACAGACACACAAACGAGAAATAAAATGTACTAATCAACTTTAATAGAGAGGATGAAGCTCAGCTGGTAGAGTTCTTGCAGGAAGCACTCAGTTCTATCCCCAGCACCTTAGAAACCAGAGAGGCACACGCCCACAAATCTCAGCACTGCCAAGGGGCAGACCTGAGGGAACCAGAAGTTCAAAGTCATCCTAGACTATAGCCTGGAATGCTTGAAACCCTGCCTCAAAAGACCCAAAAGAGAGCTGGAGAGATGGCTCAGCGGTTAAGAGCACTGACTGCTCTTCCAGAGATCCTGAGTTCAATTCCCAGCAACCACATGGTGGCTCACAACCATCTACCATGAGATGTGATGCCCTCCTCTGGTGTGCCTGAAGACAGGGGCAGTGTACTCACATACGTGAAATTTTAAAAAACACCCAAAAGAATCCCATAATAAACTTCTTTCTTACATGACATGGTTTCACTAAGCACCTGAGCCAGACTCCTGAACCAGAGGCAAAGGGGAATGATATTAAGAACACAGCCTCCCCCTAGTGGTCACATGGAGAACAAGCGAGCATGTCTAACCAAAGGGTGCCTGGGACCCGACCTCATTAACTCCATCCCCACTGAATGGAATCCTGTGAGCCTTGAGCATCCTCACCTGATGAATTAGATATGTGATCTGGTGTTTCCTCCGCTGCTGGCCAGTTGGTTGCTCACCTTTCTTCTACAAGAAAAAACAAAAACAAAAAGCAGTCCTTAATTCACAAATGGAAAGACAAATTTCTCCTGTGCCTGGGCAGTGTAAGGCTGACGAACTGAGGCATCAGACACACAGCCCAAATCTTCAGGGAGAGCAAGTGAACTTGGAGCTGTTTTTGTGTCTGTATACTTACAAAGTTGACCTTCTATTAGAGCCATTATGAAAAACAAATCTAAAGTGAGAATCCTTGCGAGACGCAGCCTGTTAATCCCCAACAGACTGGCTATTCTTTGAGGTCAGGACAGGAATTCTTTGTCTCTCTCCCGCTAGCCCAAGCTCCAGGCTCTGCCTACAGACATTAGCTTGTCGTAAGTCTAGGACAGATTTTATGCCATGGGCATGTGATCTGCTGACCTCCAGACTTCCTATCCATCTGCCTCTTTTTTTTTTTTTTTTTTCTTTTCTTTTCTTTTTTTCGGAGCTGGGGACCGAACCCAGGGCCTTGCGCTTGCTAGGCAAGCGCTCTACCACTGAGCTAAATCCCCAACCCCTCCATCTGCCTCTTAAACCTTCATTTCTGTCCTATTCTCTCCAGCCTGGCAAGAAGTCTGGTCTGGCTCCTACCTACCACTTACTAAGCCCTCTCATGCATCACCTTTGGCTGAAACTGTCCTGTCCTGTCCTGTCCTGTCCTGGGACACATCAACCACTTCCCTGGGATGACAGAGTTCACAAGCTCATTCTTCCTCGATCCATCTTCCAACCTCCACCAGTAACTACATTCAACTGCAAACCACACTTTGATGCAAACGATTTACTGTCAAGATCTATACTGGTCTGAGCTTTCACTGTGTGGTTTTTCTGTCCTCTGCCAGAGCTGTCTCGGGCTAGAAGCTTTCTCGCCAGCCCCACCCAACTCTCAAAACTCCTCCCCAGAGTCTCCTCAGCACTTATGTAATCAATTTGCACTGTAATCATTTACACTCAAGTGTCCTTAAATCTCTTCCCAACTCTGCTGTCAACTTCTTGGGGAGAGAGGGGACTCTATCCTTTCTTCTCTTAAAAAGCAAGCTCAACAAAATGAAATAGGACAACACCCCAGGGTTGGGAAAAGACCAGATTCTAGCTTGCTATTCAATGCACTGCAACTGTAATTGTAATGTTACAATGGAAGGTGATGCAGGCAGACTTTCAGTGCCTCCCACAGTGAGCACACCGGCAGCTGCCTGTGAGGATGCCTCTCAAGTCCAAGCTAGCAAAGCCCTTTCTCCTAAGTGGTTTTTCCAGTAAACAGTGATAGATCTATGCTGCTCTAACCACAGTCCTTTACTCTATCCTGTATGACGGCCAACATTCAGTTAAAATAAATGATGGGGGCCTGGAAGGACATCTGTGACCATAGAACAAAGAAAAACCAATCGGTGGTGGTGGTGTTACATAAAACCCTCGACCTTGGTGCTGCTAGCACGCTGCTCGCATCCAGCTACCCCACCCACGGCAAACTCCTGAGTGTCCATACTACTCAGTGCTAAGTGAAGAGACATTGAGCATACTGACTGAAGAAAATGAGCACAGGGAAGGCCCTTAGTGTGGGAAACAAGAACACCCAGAGACAGCAGTTAGCTAAAACAAACTATGGAAACAGTAGCAAAAGAAGAACAACATGCCTGGGACCCAGGGCCTAGAACCTCTGAAGAACTGCTGTGCCCACTCCCCAAAGACAGGCTGAGCCAGCTCCCAGATTAGCAGCATGGAGACTGGCGTGATTAGAGAGCAGCTGTAGAGTCTCATCTGTGGGAAGAGACACACACCAGAGATCTTCCAGCAGCTGGGAAGCCGATCCAATCATTCATTCCCAACAACCAGACCACACCAGCAGCTGGACAGCTGTTAAGATTCTGTAAAGCTCTAAAAAGCAAGAGTTGTTCCCATGAAGCTCGGTGTATATTTCATTCCCATGGACAACAGTATTGGCTAAACATACACAGGTATATTGAGATAACAATGGGTCAGATGAGGTGCAGGTCAAGAACACCTTGTGGCCTTCTAAGTAGGCCACCCAAATGGTCTTTCGCACTTACTTTGCTGAAGGACTTCATGGTTTTCTCTTCTGTCAGTGACTTGGTCATCCACTGCTGAGCCCCACTGAGCTGGTCATCACCTTTGATCTCCACAAAGTTGATTTCCTCTCTCCCTCGGTTCCTCTTGCCCTGTAGCCGCTTAAACTGAAAAAGAAAAGATATAGAAACAGAAGTGCAGGCGTCTGGGAAGTGGGTGAGGAGAGCAGGAGACACTGCTAAGAACCCGCCTCTGGTCTAAAGCAGTGCTGGGCTCTGTGCCCCAGATGCTATGCCCTTGGTTTCTCTCTGATAAAGAGTTTTTTTTTTCTTTTTCTTTTTTTCGGAGCTGGGGATCGAACCCAGGACCTTGCACTTTCTAGGCAAGCGCTCTACCACTGAGCTAAATCCCCAACCCGGTTTCTCTCTGAAATACTTCCTTTCACCTGATCTCTACCAGCTTCCATGATGCCAGGCAAGAGGGCTGTTTCTCAGGAGGCCTCTTGGAGTCAAAAGCCAGCGTGGCCAGAGGACTTGTGGAGATCCCTAAGTGCAAACCACATAACTGTGCCTGCCTGAAAGGTCTATTACACCTTTCTTCATTTCTGTTTTTGGACACAACCATGATAGCCTCAAATTCAAAATCCTTCTGCCTCAGTCTCCCAAGGACTAGGATTACAACTTTCAAATTAAGAAATGAGGATAGGCCAGGGGACGGTGGTGCAAGCCTTTAACCCACAGAGGCAAATGGATCTCTGTGAGTTTGAGGCCAGCCTGGTCTACAAAGCAAGCTCCAGAACAGCTAGGGCTACACACAGAGAAACTCTGTCTCGAAAACAAAACAAAACTAACTTACTGAGAGGAAGGGGCTGGAGACATGGCTCGGCAGTTACAGAGCACTGTCTGCAGGGTTAATTCCCAGCACCTGAATGATAGCTTAGAATAATCTAACTCCAGTTCCAGGTAACCGATGCCCTCTTCTGGTCTCCATGTATAATTGCATGCATGTGGGACACAGACATACAGGCAAAATACCCAAATACATAAAATAAAAATAAATAAAATCAAAGGTGGGTGTGTGTGGCTTTTTTTTTTAAAGGAATTGAGGGTAAACTTGAGTCTGACAGCAAACACCTGCAGTCCCAGCAACTTGGGAGGCAGAGACAGAAGTCTTTAAGTTCAGTAGTTTGTTTTCTGGATTTTTGTTGTTGTTGTTGCTTAGTGTACCTTTTCTTTTTTATTGCATTTTATTTGTGTGTGAGAGACAGAGATAGAGACCACACACATTCAGATCAAGGCACATGTGTAGAAATCAGAGAACGGCTTGTGGAGATTGCTTCCCTTTTTTCACAATATCAATAAAACTCAGATCACACGAGGCCTGGCAACAAGAGCCTGTGCCCGCCTCCTAATGAATGAAGCAGCATGAAGAATCAGAGCAAGACCCAAAATACTAAAGGGGAAAAGCTGTAAGATTTCTCCTAAATATCCTTTCAGGACTGGGGCTGTGATTCACTAGAGTACTACATCAAGTGGGTACTAAGCCCTGGTTGTCTCCCCAGTCCTGTAAACCGGCCCTAATGGCACACAGGTGTAATCTCAGCATTCTGGAGGCAGAAAAGGGAGAATCAAGGTGATCCTTGGCTACACAGGGAGTTCGAGGTCACCCTCAAAGATTAAAATCAGGCAACCCATCAGTTCTCTTTCCACCATTTCCTTCTTACTGCATTGGTATCAGTGTCGTCAGATTCCACCCCAAAGAAACAATGAAGAAAGAGAATGTGGGGTGGATAGTAAGGGAGTCTCAAAAGGCCAAGGAATTCTCTATAATACTCCTGTTCTTTTGTCCTCTGGAAGAAGGAAGGAGGAGAAAAGTTAACAAAGATTAGCAAAGGAAAGAAAAAGACAGGATGGGGCAAGAACCATCTGGGCATGGCAGGTACACACCTAGAATACCTGCACTGAGGAGGGCAAGGAAGGAGAACGGCTATGACTCTGAGACCAGAAACCCCATCAGGAGAGTAGGGAAGGAGAGAAAACAGAAGAAAAAAAAGGAGAGGAAAAACCCAGATCACCTGGAACACTGGGCAGCGTGGGTGAGACCCAAGATCTGGTGTGACTGCTGGGACAAGAAACTACCATGGCTGCTGAGTCAATGTTTAGCTGCACTTGCCTCAAAGATACTACTCAATGGAGTGGATGCACAAGCTACCAGTCAGAACAAAGACTAGCAAAGGACAGTCACCTTTCTGGAGAAACTGAACAGAGAATTATTTTCCCTAAGACTAAACTGCAACTTTCTTGCAGACAGGACAGTTTGTTGTATCTTGATCTTGGGTTGAAGGCCACAGGGCATCCTTCAATTTGCCTGTCAATCAAGTTAAACACAGGGATACTGATCACAATTGCTAGGTGTCTCTCAAAATACACTATCCCTTTCTTTGGTGCCAGATTATCATTCAACTAAAAAACTGCTTTATGAGCCTCACTGAAAACAGATCTGGCCATGAGAACAGACTCTTACCTAGTCATAAGGGCAAGTACCCTAGGGAGTTCTAGAAGTCCTCAAAAGAGAAGGGAAATGTCCCTCCTGGCTTTCTCCATCCTGCTGTAGCTCCCATGCAGAAGTAATGGCAAACATTCCAGCTGCTAGCATGAGAATCAAGACTAGAGATAGCAGCACAACTCAGCAGAAACCATTTTGTGGAGCTGTGATACCAGCCCTGGCCTGCCCCAAACTTACTTTCATAAGGAAAAATTTAACTGCCATTACACAAGCTATTGTTGGGGTTTTGTTTGTTAGTTAGTTTTATGTTAACTTAACAAAAGCCAGAGTCATTTGGGAAGTGGAAACCTCAATTGAGAAAACACCCCCACTAGATAGATCTGTGGGCAAGCCTGTGCTACACTTTTTAATTGATGACTGATGTGAGAGGGCCCAGCTCACTGCAGGTGTTGCCTGGGTGGGCCTGGGTGCTACAAGAAGGCAGGCTACATACGCCTTGAGAAGCATGCATGGCCTATGTGTCAGCTCCAGTCTTCAGGTTCCTGCCTTGCCTTCCCTAGATAACAGAGACCACAGCTGGAAAGATGAAATAAACTCTTTCCTTCCCAAGGTGTTTTTGGGTTTTGTTTTGGTTTTGTTCATGATATTTTAATCATTGGCTAAGACAATGTGTCTATACATCTATATGTACAACAAAAAATTAAGATGTAGTAAAATTCTTTTTAATTAAAAATAAACTTCCATCAGGTGTGGTGGTGGTGCACACCTTTAGCCCCAGCACTGAGGAAGCAGAAGCAAGTGGATCACAGAGTTTGAAGCCAGCCTGGTCTACACAGTGAGTTCCAGGATAGCCAAGGCTACACAAAGAAACCTTGTCTCAAATAAATAAATCAGTCAATAAATAAATAAATAAATAGGGGTTGGGGATTTAGCTCAGTGGCCCTGGGTTCGGTCCCCAGCCCCGAAAAAAAAAAAAAAAAAAAAAAAGAAGAAGAAGAAAATAAATAAATAAATAACTCCCTATAATCCCAGCAGTCAGAAAACAGAACAGAAAACTTCCAAGTTCAAAACCAGTCTGGCTACACAGTGGCACCCTGTCTCAGACAAACAAACAAAACAAAAGCAAAGCAAAACCTAACCAAGAAAACTTTTCCCTTTAGCTTCAGATTTGAAACCTGGTGTCAAAAATGGTCATTGGTGGGGTTGGGGATTTAGCTCAGTGGTAGAGCGCTTGCCTAGGAAGTGCAAGGCCCTGGGTTCGGTCCCCAGCTCCGAAAAAAAGAACCAAAAAAAAAAAAAAAAAAAAAAAAATGGTCATTGGTGGGGCTGGAGAGATTCTCTGTTAAGAATGAGCACTGCTGGGCTGGAGAGATGGCTCAGTGGTTAAGAGCCTGAGGTCCTGAGTTCAATTCCCAGCAACCACGTGGTGGCTTACAACCATCTATAATGGGATCTGATGCCCTCTTTGGTGTGTCTGAAGACAGCAACGGTGTGTACTCACATACATAAAATAAATAAAATCTTAAAAGAAAAAAAAGAATGAGCACTGTTCTTACAGAGGACCTGGATTTAGTTTCCAGCGCCCACAGCAGCTCACAACTACATAGTCCCCAGCTCCAAGAGGCCTGACCCTGCTGGTCTCTGCAGCTACCTACACTTCTGTACATATACATAAAGATACACATACATAAAGATATACATAACTAAAAATAAAATAAATCTTAGATTTAAATAAAGGCCACTTATGAGCTTAGGATAGAGCTCTGTGGTCTACTTCTTGACTAACAAACACAAGGCCTTGTGTTTGATCCCTAGCACAGGAAATAGAAAGTCATTCTGACTTTGTGGTAGTTTAAATAAGACAATTCTCCCCTATTAGGTTCAGGTATTTGAACACAGTCCCTAGCTGGTGGTACTGTTTGGGGAGATGGTCCAGTCTTGCTGGAACACTGGTGGTGGCTGTGAGAGTTTATAGCCTTGTCCCACTTTCTTTGTTCTCTGTTTCCTGTGTGTGAATGGAGAAGTGAGCTCTCAGCTTCCCACCTATCCCTGCTCCCCTGCAAGCTGCTTGACCCCATGCCTTCCCACCCTGATGGTCTCTCGTCCCTTTAGAACTCTAAGACCAAAATACGCCTTCAATAGGTTATTTTTGATCCTGGTATTGTCTCATAGCAACAGAAAAGTAAGTAATATATTTGTTAACTCACTGCTTCATCATCAATGAAGGAGGCATCAGGGGCAATTTCCTGGGAAGGGACCAGAGCCGGGTCCGGTGCAGGGTAGTAGCCACCACTGTAATAATCCTATAGCCAGAACAGAGAACATACAACTGAGGGCATAATGAAGACAAAACAAAGTGCATGGGAAAGGCAGATAGAGGCCCCCACCAAAGCCCCTCAGGCGATCCAAGGACCTCCCTCTGCTCACCAACAGTCCCTACAGCCCCCTCATCGGCATCATCCAGGGAGAGGTGTTGTTTTAGAGAAGGTGACAAAGAATGCACTCTCTCTCCTGCTCTGCCCTGCTCTCCCTTAGCTGCTTCCCAGTATAAGGCCCACCTCACCTCTCCAGTGCCCTTAGCCAGACCTGACCTGTCCCTAAGACACAGCAACCTCTGCCGTGAGCAGGGAAGAAAAGGCAGTGCTATTAGATCAGGAGCCCCATCACCTCACAGACCAGGTCATCCCTCCTTCCTGCCCTCCCCTCCCTTCCCATCCCTACTGTACAGTTTCAGGGGGCTGCCTGGCCATGTGCTATGATCCTGCAGTCAGTCATAAAAGGTAGGCTCTCTCCCTGGAGTCTGCATTTGGGAATCAGAGGCAGCCTGACTATAAACATGTACCATACGGGGTTGGGGATTTAGCTCAGTGGTAGAGCGCTTGCCTAGGAAGCGCAAGGCCCTGGGTTCGGTCCCCAGCTCCGGGGGAAAAAAAAAAAAGAAAAAAAAAACATGTACCATGAGCTACTTGTTGCTGGGCATGGTGGCACACACCTTTAATCCCAGGACTCAGAAGGTAGAGGCAGGTGACTCTCTATGAGTTCAAGGTCACCTGGTCTATGTAGTAAGTTGCAGGACAACTAGAACTACATAGTGAGATGCTGTCTCAAAAATACATACATACATACATACATACACACACACACACACACACACACACACACACACACACACACACACACATACATACATATGATGCTTAAAAATTGGGAATGGGGGTTGGGGATTTAGCTCAGTGTTAGAGCGCTTGCCTAGGAAGCGCAAGGCCCTGGGTTCGGTCCCCAGCTCTGAAAAAAAGAACCAAAAAAAAAAAAAAAAAAATTGGGAATGAACTACACTTGTTAAGAGCTGTGAACTTCGGGGCTGGGGATTTAGCTCAGTGGTAGAGCCCTTACCTAGGAAGCGCAAGGCCCTGGGTTCGGTCCCCAGCTCCGAAAAAAAGAAAAAAGAAAAAAAAAAAAAAAAAAAAAAAAAAAAGAGCTGTGCACTTCGTGAATGTAATAGCTCCCCTCAAACATGAATACAGATTCTAGAGGAGACAAGGTAGAAACCAGGCCCCCCTGCCTCGCCAACAGTTTTCTCCTTGCTGCACTGTTTGTCTCTGAGACAGAGTCCTGATATTCCATAGCCCCAGCTGCCTCAGCTGCAGTCATCAGTACATTCAAGCTTGTCTGAAAGGCCGCTAAGAACATGCCTCTTAGAAACTAGGTGAGAAACATACTTCATATTCATCACACAAAAAAGCACAACAGAAAATCCCTAAGCAAAGCCGGGTGCAGTGGTAAGCGTCTATAATCTCAGCACCAAGGAGGCTGAGGCCAGAAAACAGAACTCAAATTAGAGGGGATAGGAAAAGAGGGGAGAAAGCAATGAAGAAAATAGAAAGGAAAGGGCTGGAGAGATGGCTCAGTGGTTAAGAGCACTGACTGCTCTTCCAGAGGTCCTGAGTTCAATTCCCAGCAACCACATGGTGGCTCACAACCCTCTGTAATGAGATCTTATGTCCTCTTCTGGTGTGTCTGAAGACAGCCACAGTGTACTCATATACATAAAATAAATCTTAAAAAAAAAAGGGGGGGGCTGGAGAGATGGCTCAGTGGTTAAGAGCACCCGACTGCTCTTCCAGAGGTCATGAGTTCAATTCCCAGCAACCACATGGTGGCTCACAACCATCTGTAAAGAGATCCGATGCCCTCTTCTGGTGTATCTGAAGACAGCTACAGTGTACCTATATATAATAAATAAATAAATCTTAAAAAAAAAAAAAAAAAAAAAAGACAGAGGCTTTCTTAGCACTGTGTGCTGGCTAGCTGAGGGGGTTCTAGGATACTTGCTTTGCCAAAAGAAGTTGTCTTGACAATTGCTTTGACTTTGTTCGTATATTCCCTTATGACACTACCTGCTACCCAGAAGCTTACACCAAACTTCCCCATTCCTCAATATCTATCCACATTCAAGGGACTCAAGACCATTCCTCTCCTATGTTAAATCTCCCACCACCACCCACAATAAATTTCCATTTTCAAAATTCTATATTTGGGTCAGTGTCTCCTGCTGATCCATGTGTTAAAGACTTGGACACCAGCCACTAAAACTATTGGGAGGTGGTGGGACTATTAAAGATGTGGAGTTTACTGGAAGGAAAAAAGGTCATCAGTGGTATAATCCCATAGGATTCTAGACCCTTCTTTTCTCTTAGCTTCCTGCATAAATTGAGTAGCTCCTCTGCTGCACAGTGCCATGATATACTGCCCAGCAGTAATGTAGCAAATGTATGGTCACAGGCCCAAAAGCAAAGCAACCATGAACTAAAGCCTGAGACTCTGAGTCAAAATAAGCCATTATTCTCCAGCAGATTACCTCTAGACTTCTATCACAGTAACAGAAAGCTAACATACAGAATGAAAGGGTTAATGACATGATTTACCCTGTAATACTTGGGCAATTTAGATCTGTTCAGAATAAAAGTACTGTTTTGAGACATAGTGGATATAAGAAAATCACATGACCCATAGGTCATATCCCTGGTTCAATCTCCTTCAGCACCATGTTCCAATTCTCTTGGGCCTGCCCTCTATGTCCTTACCTACCTGATAATAAGCACCAGCAGCATTGGCATCGCCATATGTGGAAAACTGATTGTAGCTGTAGTCGTCCCCAGGCTTCGGCATCCAGGGAGCCCCACTTGACCCTGCTGCCATCTTAAACTCAAGGGGGGCATTGGCTGCATCGTCCTGGAAAGCTGGTTCTGGTTCTGTGCCTGGAGGCAGCTCTTCAGGGACAGTGGGGACAGGGTAAGGGTATGGCTCAACTCCAGGTGGCTCAGCCTTGTCAGGGAGGGAGAAAAAGTTCTCAGGAGCAACTTCCTCATCGCTGTCATCATCCTCCTGTGTAATCTGCTTTGTCACCTGCAGGGCAGCACTCTTGGCAGCAGCCTTGATGGCAGAGGGTGATGGAGTGGTGGTTGTGGTACCCAAAACAGGAGCAAGTGAGGCGGGCTTGGTCTTAGAAGCCAGTCTAGAGGGCTTAGCATCTGAGGAGACATCTGAGGGTTTCCGGGAGAAGGCATGGGGCAGGAGCAACCTGTTAGTCTCTTTCACAGTCAGGTTTTTAGGTTGGGGAAGCAAGGCAGACAAACCAGTCCCCTCGCCGGATCCCTAGCGAGCCCAGGTTTGGAATGAGAGAGAAGAAAGACAGGTGAGACTTCATGTTATGCACTAGCAATAATGACAAACAAGATCATAGCTCTGTGCTTCTCTAAGGCCCTCACAACCCTTGATGCTCTGTTATGTCCATGCACTCAAGCCCTCCTGCTCCAGGACTTACTGTAGATGTTTTCCACAATGACAGGCCATCTTGGCTCGGCTCTGCCCAGCCTAGTTCCATGATTATCTGACACAGATCCTACCTGAACTCCATGTCTTCAGTAAATACAGTACATGACCTCAATCTCACATTAGCTCTTCTTAAAAACCTAAGTCTTGAGTCCAGAGAAATCATTTAGTGATCAAGAGCACTTGTTCATCTTCCAGGCAACCAGGATTTAGTTCTCAGCACATACATTGCAGCCCACAACCTCAGGTAACTACAGCTTCAGGGGATCTAATACCTTTCTTTTTCTGACCTTGGCGGCCATCAGGCACACATGATGCATATATATACACACACACTCATATACAGAAAATAAAAATAAATCTTAAAAACAACTGAATATTTAACTTCTCCCTTCTTTAAAGTGGTAACTAATCAAGCACAAGAGATATCTGTACCTGTTACTAAAAGCTCCTTCTACCAATCTACCCAAGGAATACCCTCTATGTGGCTAATGCCACAGTCAAGCAATTAGCTTATTGGTTTGTATACTAATTGGCCCCGCCCCTCCAGAGCTCTTCTTATTCACATGAACTGCCTAGATACTGCTTTCTGTATGCTAAAGGGCTGGTCTACCCTAAGTGCAGAGAGGTATCAATAGAAAAGGGACAGTGGAGTAAGATTACTGTGTCCTGGAGCATCAGGGTACCTATTCAGCCAAGAAATTCCCACAACGAGTTAAAGAGAACTTCTGAGGCAAGCAGGCCAGGCAGAGGAGAAGTGTTCACTTGGAGGAGGGCCCTTCTCAATGCTCTCTAAGCTTACAGGACCAGGGTGAGGTGCTGGGGGTGGGAGGTCAGGATCCCTGCTTAGGCCACCTTAGAAGTGTTCAACTTCTTAGCACCATCTGGGATCACCCCACACAGCACTCTGCAGGGCCAGGCTTCCACTCTGCTTTCACAGGTCATCTCCCTGTGCGCAACTTTTTCACCAACTGAAAGACAGCGCTTCATTTGTGGAGTGCCTTTCAAGTAAGTCTACTACCACAGGAAGCCACTGATGAGAGAACCGCTGGGTCACTGGCTTCTCCAATGCCTTTCCTTCAGCTCTCATTATCAACACACATACCACACTACCTTCACCAAGAGTCCTTTTGATGTCCACACGACCCTGTCCTAAGACCTGCCAAAACTAGAAGTGACACCTTAACAAAGTGAAAAGAAGGGACAACTTCAACACTGCGTATGTGAACTCCAAGACAAGCACCATATAAGGCAGGCGCTTTTCCCCCAAGATATAAGAGCAACATGAAATCAGAGAGTGTATAAAACATGAATCAGAGAGTGTATAAAACATGAATCAGAGAGTGTACAGGCAACTGGAAGACACTCAAGAGAACCAGAGTAAAGGTAACCAGCCAATCACAGAGGTCACTCAGCTGAGACTTCTGTTCTTGCTTGCTGAGAAGCAGCCAAGCACAACAGCTGCTTGGATTCCCCAGGACCAGACTTGGACTTCGGAGTCAGAACCCCTGACACAGGTGTAATCCCTGCTCCGCCCGCACCAGTTGTCTGACTTTGGCAAGTCCTCAGCTTCCTCATGTAAACTATGGTCATAACCTAGGATTCAGGCCCTCCAATGAAGAAGGACTCAACTAGACACTGGTAAGGCATTTGAAATGAATGTTACCCAGTACAAAGTAAGTGCTGTCTGAGTATCCATTTCCAGATTAGAAACACAACAGGCAATTTTACAGCACAGATGTTCCCAATCATCATCTGACAAACACACTTACACACCCCACCCCCACCTAAACAATCTTTCTACCTGAAATATAATGGACTGAATTAAGTGACAGTCTCTGCTCCTACCAGGGCCTGTCCTTCCAGAGAGGGCAACTCCATTGTGCTAATGCCAGGAAAGAATGAGAAAAAGCGGGGTGCATCAGACTCAAAACAGCTACACTGAAAACCAAAGTCAGACCAAAACAGTCCTCAATTACCTGCAAATGTGCTAGTTGTCGATTGAAAACCTTTGGGCACTCTAAGTCCTAACTTTCTGGAAACAACCCAGAAGGAGATGGAAAGCTATGGTACCAAGCTTACCTGCAGGACAACTTTCTTCTTTGCGGGTTCATCTTCCTCAGAATCTGACTACGAGAAAAAGAACCAGAGTAAAGCATGAGTGTTGTGGGACAGTAGAAGAAACACACTCATCAAATACTTATAAAAGACTGAACAGCAGAGAGGCCATTACGCCTGTGAGCACCTCTGCAGAGCTGCAGTCACACTAGCCCACTGCAGCCGCTCCCGCCTCAGTTTCTGCTGTTGAAATGGGACCATTTCCTCCATTTGATCCTTGGTGCAAAACAATGCCAGACTTAGTCTTATAACTGCATCCACTTAATGATGGAATTTGGCCCACAATCTCACCCAACCTCAGCTTCGCTTTCTTTAAAAAAAAAAAAAAAAAGATTTATTTATTACATATAAGTACACTGTCACTGTCTTCAGACACACCAGAAGAGGACATCAGATCTCATTACAGATGACTGTGAGCCACCATGTGGTTGCTGGGATTTGAACTCAGGACCTCTGGAAGAGCAGTCAGTGTTCTTAACCACTGAGCCATCTCTCCATCCCTCAGTTTCACTTTAAACCACTTACCCAGACTGCATGACCACACAACTGGGAAGCTTCAGTGGGATTAAGTGGTGTGTTAACTGCTCCTCTATGAGGCATTAAAGGTCAAAACCGTTGGAGAAATCCATTCTCTCTCCAAGTCTGATCTATTGTGTGCCAGACACCATCCTTCCTGGAAAGTCAGGAAAATGATGGCTCAGAGATCCTGACTGAAAAAGGAGGCCACTAGCTAATAGCCTTTGGACTCAACAGGGGCCACACTGAAAAGACCTGCCTGAGTTTTTTTTTTTTTTTTTTTTTTTTTTTGACCAAATGCAGTGGCTGCCTTCAGTCGCAGCACAAGAGGCAGGTGAACCTCTGTGAGCTTAAGTTTGTTTTAGGCACACATATTCACACGCACTCACACATATACATAATTAAAAAGAACACTGTTTAAAGCTGTTTTAAATAAGTACTTCCGAGAGCCATGGAGGTGGCTCAGCAGGTAAAGACTTGACATGCAAGCCTGACAATCTAACTGTATCCCCGGAAGCCCATGAAAAGCCAGACACAATAGTGCACACCCGTAACCCCAGCATTCCTGCAGCAAGAGGGGAGACAAAAGAATTGGTCAGAAGTTCCCGGATGGGGTACACTGTGCAACAGCAAAACAAGAGACCCTTCTTCAACAAAGTAGGGTCCCAAAAGTTCTCTGACTCCAATGTGGTCACATGGACACATATATACATAAAATACATATAAATAAAACAAAAGTTTATTTATTATTATTGGGGGAGGGGCACACAGGCCATAGTTAGTGTGTAGAGGTCAGAGAACAACTCTCATCAATTGGTTCTTTCCTTTCATCTTTAGAAGGACTCTAGCTAATGAGCTCAATTCAGATCTGTACAGCAAGCATTTTACCTGCTTTTTTTTTTTCTTTTTTCTTTTCTTTTTTTTCTTTTTCTTTTTTTCGGAGCTGGGGACCGAACCCAGGGCCTTGCGCTTCCTAGGCAAGCGCTCTACCACTGAACTAAATCCCCAACCGAATTTTACCTGCTAAGCCATCTCATCAGCCCCAAAGCAAAATTTAAATTAAGAGCCAGTGAAGTAGTTCAGCCAGTAAAGAAGTTTGTTACACAAACCCAGCAACCTAAGCTTGATCCCAAAACCTTATGTAAAGATGGAAAAAAGAGATTCCACAAAGTTGTCCTCTGATTTCCACACACCTACCATGGTGTGTGCACACACATGTGCACTCACACACACACACACAAAGAGTAGGGGCACAATTCAATGGGATAAAATCTGCCTGGCATGTATAAATAAATAGGGGCTGGAGAGATGACTTAGTGGGTAACAGTACCCCCTGCTCTTAAAAGCACCTGAGTTCAGTTCCCTTACATCAGATAGCTCACAAGTGCCTGTAACACTCTCTCCTGGCCTGTAAGGGCACTGTTCTCACTGTTGATATTCCTCCCAACACACACACACACACACACACACACACACACACACACACACACACTTAAAAATAAAATGTATCGGGGTTGGGCATTTGGCTCAGTGGTAGAGCGCTTGCCTAGCAAGCGCAAGGCCCTAGGTTCGGTCCCCAGCTCCGAAAAAAAGAAAAGAAAAAAAAAAAAAAAAGAAAAAAATGTATATATCTTAAAATAAATAAATCTTAAAATTAAAAACTTTTTCCTAGTAAATAAGAACACTACCACCACCACCACCACCACCATTAACAACAACAACAGTGACTTCTCACATCTACCTTTCCATGGTCTTGATCTAGGCATCTATAAAGAAAAGGTGATTAGGCTGCCTTGGTGGTACACACCTCTAATCCCAGCACCCAGGAGGCAGAGGGAGGAGAATCTTTGTGAGTTTGAGGCCAGCCTGACACTGTTTTATTTTAAAGGCCTGGGCATCAAGAGTAGTAGACACTAGTCTTCAAAGATACAACCTGGGCCATTTAAACTGGGCAGATGTTCTGTGTGATCTGCTCACAAAGAACTTGGATAAAAGAAAGAAAGAAAGAAAGAAAGAAAGAAAGAAAGAAAGAAAGAAAGAAAGAACGAACTTACTTGACAAATGCCCAAATACCTGTGAAATCAGGTAATAATAATAAATCAGACGTAGTCCAAGCTTCCCTCAGTGAGTATGGCCACTCTGAGTGCAGCACTATGTGTGCATGGAATCTGTGTTTTTTGAGGCAGCCCTGAACTTGTAATGATCTGTGTATTGAAAAAAACATACCCATTTCACTGTTTACAGTAACATCATCCTAACAGTGTCGGAGCCTGAGGACCACACTGAAGTCACACTGGGTCTCATACGGAACAGGACAAATCAGAACACAGGCTTTTGTGGCAGCCATATCACTTACTGGGTGGGAAATGCAGCTACTCCGACTACCCAAGGCTAGCTAGAATAGTACGATCCCTGTCACAGTGACGCAGACTGTATGGGCTACTGTCCAAGAAAATGCATATAAACCAAGGTTCCAGCAGAGCTCAGGGTTATCATGCTCTCCCCCTCACCATAAGAAACACTCAACCAAGAAAAAGGTGTGAACATCCCCATCTGAGCATGTTCAACCCTGTCTCTCTTCGATTCCCATTCCTTCCTACACCTCTCCACATACACTCCGGCCTTCTGCTCCTAGAGAGCTCAGGAAACCCCAACATCTTGTTCCCTTCGTTATCATGGGTCCTGGACACACCTTAACTTAAGTATCTCCCATATGTTTAAGAACAGCTCTGGGGCACCTGAAGACCATCCTTTTTGTTTGTGGAGTTTTCATTTCTTGTGTTTGTTTTTTGGAGACAATGTTTCACTCTGTAGCCAAGCTGGCACTGAACCCTCAGCAATTCTCCTGCTTCAGCTTTCCAAGTGCTGGGATTATTCATCATGCCTTATAATGTCCTCTTTTCTTAGAGCCTGTGAAACACAGGGGCCACTGTCACAGTGGAGACAAACTGTCCTACAGGCTCACAGAAATGAGGGCCAGATCAGCAGTGAGAAGAAAATTCAATTTCTCTTTAAATGTCAGACTGTTTTCAATATAATATTGATAACCTGGTTTGTTGTTTGTTTTTGGTTTTGTGTATTTAAAAGGGATCTATGTACCCCTGGCTGTCCTGGTACTCTCTATGTAGAGCAGGCTGGCCTCAAATTCACAAAGATCTGCTACCTCTGCTTCCGAATGCTGGGATTAAAGGTGTGAACTACTCCCAACTGATGTTTATTATTTAAACACATACATAATATCCCTACCGACTGACCAGGTCAAATATGCCACTACTTCTGATATAACCACTCACATTCATCCTTCTCCAAGTTTCTGCTGAGAAGCCTTTATAAATTATCCTGTGACACGGATCTATGTCAGACTCCCAGACACAACACATCCAGGAAGCAAGCAGGCAAATACATAACTAAACAAACAAACAAACTGCTAAGAGGCCAAGGAGATGCCTCAGTTGGTCAGTGTTGGCTGTGAAAGAGTTCATAACTCCAGAACCATGTACAAAGTCAGGTACAGCTACTGGTGCTTGTAACTTTGTAACCCCAATAAGACAGGGATGAGAGACAGGCCGATCCTGGGAGCTTGTAAACTAACCCAGCTTAGCAGAAAAGCTTGTTATAAATAACAAGGTGGAATGCTGGTGAGATGGTCTAACGGGTAGAACAATCCAAATGCAGGCCTGACCATTCCAGGTCTCAGGAGAGAAGGTTAGAGACAGCATATTCTCAAAGAATGACAAGGGTACCAGTAGATGAGGAAACAATATAGACACACTTCCTGGTCCTTTCACAAACCTTCCCAACCTAACCCCAGGAGTAGCTGGAAACATGGGACTCTACTGTACACTATGCAGAGAAGCTATGGTGCACTCCTGGGCACCAAGGAACTTGACCACAAACTGACGGGAGACAAAGTACATAAAGAAATTATCCCAACAACCCCACCCCCACCCCCACCCCCCCAAAAAAAATAGAAAGAAAAGAAAATCCAGTGAGTGCTGTTGGGGCTGAAGCTCAGTAGCAAAGCACTCACCTAGCATGAGGCTCTCCCTGGGTTCGATTGTGCAAATACAGCCGGGCTTCTTAAACATCTCTCACCATTTTGGCCGGGGAAATTTTTATGTGGTCTCCCAAGTATACAGGTATACAAAAAGCATATCAATAAAATACTTTATAATAAGCTTTGAAGAAATGTATCTTTTGGGGGTTTTAGAGAAGCTTGGGGTTTTTAAGTTGTTTTCTGATAGAATAGAATGTAGGCATCTCTAACTGTAGAACAGCCTACGGTCCGGCAGAACTTTTGTGGGCACTCACCAATGCTCCTTTGACTGTCAATTCTGAGTTGTGAATACTTTTTTCATGATGTATATTTTTATTTTATGTCCATTGTCATTTTGCCTGTGTGTATTATGTCTTTGTAAGGGTATCAGACCCCTGGATCAGAAGTTACAGTTGTGAGCTGCCATGTGGATACTGGGAATTGAACCTGGGTCCTCTGAAAGAACAGTCAGTGCCCTTAGCTACTAAGCCAGCTCTCCTGCCCCAGTTGCGAATACTTATAACCCTAATAAACTCCATGATCTACCCAGGTGGACTTTGGTAGTATATTTCGGTCTGTTGTAGGTCCCCTATTTGGGGTAAGGAGACATTTGTTCACAACTCTCCAGGAATAATGTCACACAGCACTGTTGTGCCTCTCAACCTGAACTACTGAGTAAACTGGGGTGGGGATAGCATTGTTATACTTCTTAGCCTCACAAACCCCTAAACCTCAGTGGCCACCACCATCCTCTCTAGCTGCCAAGAGTGACAATATACACACCCAGAGACTGCTGAGCAAGAGCGGAAGCAGACATGTTCCATTAGGCCAAGGCCAGCGGGATCTCGGCATCTATCAGTGCCCCACTCCCCACGGCCGCCTTCCTCTTATCTTCTCAGGCTCTGGTTCCGAGACTCTCTCCAAAAAGCAATCACCGGTTATCAGGGCCAGGAGCCAAGTAGGAAATCAAGGTTAAGAACAGACACTCCACCTCTCCAGACTCCAAATGAATTATACTATTATCTCATTAGCTGGATTCATCAACTTCTTTAACTCTTTGGTCTCTTATCTGCCCTTGGGTTAGGATTCTGTTTTCACTATTTAGCGTGTTTGTCTTCCTTTCTGATTTGTGCCTGCCCATGGGTCTTCTCCTTATCTTTTCAGTAAGTATCAAAAGAGTCAAGCACTCATAGGTTCAAATCTAACCTCTGCCTCCATTTCAAAACTATATGGCTTGAGGAAACTTGTCAGTGTTCTCTAAACCCATTTCCTTCTTGGTAAAGTAAAGAGCCTAGCACTAACAGAAGTGGAGGCCAGATACTACAGGGCTCCACCTGCTTTTACATCCTGAGTGTTGAGAATTAAAAGTGTGGGGGTTGGGGATTTAGCTCAGTGGTAGAGCGCTTGCCTAGCAAGCGCAAGGCCCTGGGTTCGGTCCCCAGCTCTGAAAAAAAAAGAAAAAAAAAAAAAAAGGTGTGTGCTCCCACATTCAACAAGGAACCAACCCTAAAACTATTTGTGTCACAATATATTATGAAAATTCTCACAAAGACTTGCTATCCTAAGTCTGACTTTTTTAGTATCTTCATCCTGTTGGCCTAGAAAAACCAACCAATGATTTCGGTAAAGTTTCAGTAAGAACAAGAAGAGCAGGGGCTGGAGATGGCTCAGCGGTTAAGAGCACTGACTGCTCTTCCAGAGGTCCTGAGTTCAATTCCCAGCAACCACATGGTGGCTCACAATCACCTGTAATGGGGATCTGATGCCCTCTTCTGGCATGGAGGTATACATGCAGATACTTATACATTAAATAAATTTTTAAAAAAAGTCATTGCCAGATGCTATGGTCTCTTTAAAAACAAAACAAACCCCAAGAAGAACAATAAAGGGGAAAGAAAAAAAAAATCGCCCACTCCATGGATCATACTCCGTTAAATCAGAAGCCAAGCTGAGTGAAGCCCGGCTTGTGGCACATGCCTATAATCCCAGCACCAGGAAAGTTGAGGCAAAGGATCTGAATCCATGTGCATGCACACAAGCACTCACGATGGAAAAAGGGGAAGAAATGACGATCCTCAAGGAAGAGGAAAGATGTCTGAGGTTGATTTGGACGCCTCTGCCCATGAACAACAGATCACTGGGTAACCGGGCCTAGGTCAAATCAAGGGTTGGACTACAGTTTGCTGCACTGATGAATGAAAGGAAACTTAGAAAACAAACAAATACCCAAGATGGTGGTTTTCCCTTTTTCCCCTGAAACAAACCTAAGAAGTACTAAAATTCTAAAAACGAAACAACAAAAAACACTTTCTTTTTTTTTTTTTTTTTTGTTCTTTTTTTCGGAGCTGGGGACCGAACCCAGGGCCTTGCGCTTCCTAGGCAAGCGCTCTACCACTGAGCTAAATCCCCAACCCCAAAACACTTTCTTTAAGGCAATGAGCTTATCCATGTGTATCGGCTTGAAAGAAACTGCACCCCCTCACCCCATAGGCTCACAGGGAGTAGCACTCTTAGATCTGAATAGGCAATATCTTTGTTGGAGGCGTGTCTCTGGAGGTGGGATTTGAGGTCCCAGAAGCTAAGCCTCTTCCTCCTGCAGATGGGTCCAGAAGTAGAACTCTCAGCTACCCTTCTAGCACAGGTCTGCCACATGTTTCCAATGTTTTTCTTTATAAGAGCTGCTGTGGTCGTGGTGTCTCTGCACAGCAAGAGAAAAACCTAAATCATTCAGCAGACATGCAGAGAGGGCCCTCGATATGCACGACATGCTCAGAACCAGAGCTATTAGAACCAGAAGGGACATAGCTCTTTAAGGACCAAGTCACAGGGTTGGAAAGATGGCTCAGCAATTAAGGAACTGGCTGCTCTTCCAGAGGATATAGGTTCAACATCCAGTATCCACATGAACACAATTAGCTCTACGTCCAGTTCTGGGAATTATACGCCCTCTTCTGGCTTCCATGGACACTACATGCATGAGGTGTACAGACACACTCAAACATCCACATAAAACACACCGACCGACAGCCGAGCATTTAATCCCAGCACTCAGGAGGCAGAGGCAGGTCATCTCTGAGATTAAGAAACCTTGTCTTGTTTTGTTTTTTGTTTTTCAAGACAGAGTTTCTCTGTGTAGCTCTGGCTGTACTGGAACTCACTCTGTAGAAGAGGCTGGCCTAAAACTCAAAGAAATCTTGCCTGAGTGCTGAATTGAGAAGCCCTGTCTAGAAAATTCAAAAAACACACCTGAGAACCTTCACTATTCTTAGGCTGCCTCTCCCTAAGAGTTATGTTTAAAGAACAAAACTACCAATTTGAACATAACTGGGAAACAAACAGCTAGGGTGTGGCATTGAGTGGACTACAATTCCTTCACACTTCAGAACCTCAGTGGGTCAAATAAAAAAAGCTTTCTGTTTTCTGCCACTTTTACAACTACAACCTCCACACCACAAATCTTTTTTTCTTTTTTTGGATATTTGAGACAAGGTCTTGCTCTGTAATCCTGTTGGCTATGAAAATTCAGGGGGTGCCAAACTCAAGGCATTCCTCCTGCCTCAGCCTCTCAAGAGCTGGATTACAAATGTATCCCAGCAAGTTGTTGTGATGCTACCTTTGTGCAAGAGATGAGCCTTTCCACAGCTGTCACTGTGAGAGAAGAATTCCCCACATATAGCAAATATAATAAACAATTAATTCCAGGGGGAGAGGAGAGGAGAGGAAAGAAGCAGCAGGCAGATTACCTTTCTGGTCCATTCATGGATGGGCTTTCTTTGGCCACAGTTAAATCAAGATCAAGGTTAGTTTCAATGGGGGAAACAGAAGGCATTTGTAAAATCTTAGACCAAGAAATGACAAACTCAGGCAAGAATAAAGGACAGGTGATATGAAAGGAAGTTTTGAAGCAGACTGGAGACTCCAGGATCTCCTTCCAGAAAGAATCTGGGTTTATTCATTCAGAAAAAAATTCAGAGTGCCCCCCCAATCATGAAGGATATTTTCTCTTCGCAACAGATGGAGACCCACATTGAAAACCACAGCAACAAATCAACATGCAGAGTTGAGATGCCCAGTCCCAATGGGCCGATACATCTACCAACAACTCCTACAGCCACAGCTGAGGTAACATTAGGGAAGAGGGGGGCAGTCAGGTGATCTGCAGTTTGCTATGACATTGTGTCTCCTAGTAACATCAGAAACTACACCCACCGAGTTTCCCCAACATGACTGCCTTGACATGAGCTGACAAGGACAACAGCCTCAACCCTACATAAAAAACTACAGGCAACTAACAAATGCCTAGAGTAGAGAAACGTCTTCCCCACATGGTTGTTCAATACCGAATGACCATCCCTGAAAACATACAGAACAACATATGGTCTGAGCAGGTTATATATGTACAAATACATCTATACATACAAAACACACACACCCATGCATGTTAACATAAATTTAAAAGAAAACGAAAGGAAGTATAAAAGGAAAATGATGTAATTATATCATAATTATAATTTCAAAAGTAAGTAAAAAAAAAATGTAGGGTCCTAAGTAACTTCTGCCTTCATGGAGTTTCTATACCAGAAAAGGGAGAAAAGCTAAATATATAATATAAGGTAATAAGGTGGTTGGTTAAACTACAGAGAAAAAGCAAGGCCAGGTATGGTGGCTAACACCTTTGATCCAGCACTCACAATGCAGCGGCAGGAGGATCTCCATGAGTTTAAGGCCAAACCTGATCTATGTAGCAAGTTCTAGGCCAGATAGGGCTGCACAGTAAGACCCTGTCTCCAAAGGACAGTGTAACCAGGCAGGCCGGGGTGCTGAGAACGCTCCTGTCAAGACTTGACAGAGCGTGATGAAAAGAACAAGACAGCTACTGAGGGAAACTGAGAGACTCGAAGATAAAGATGGCCTTGGTAGCTTGGGAAAACTAAAGAAGAGCAGAGTTAGCAAAGGAGCCCAGGATGGACCAATTCATTTACTAAAAGACAGAAAGCAGAGAACTGTCACATGTTGCCTCCTTTATCCCAGAAGTCCTCATGGAAGAGATCTTGGCCTTTCTTGCTTAAACATCTAGCTGAAAACAACGTAAGTCAGGCATGGTGGCACAAATCTTTAATCCCAGAACCCAAGAGGCAGAGGCTAGAGGATCTCTGAGTTCAAGGCCAGCCTGGTCTATAGAGCAAGTTGTAGGGCATCTAGGACTACATAGAGACCATCAAATAAACAAACAAATAAACAAGAAAGCAATATAATCTTAGCTGCCTCTTCTAGAAATTATATCCTAATGCTCACATAGCCTTGACAATATCTAGGTGGTGAAACTAAGATTTACACAGATCCCGTTGTCAATCTCTAATAAGATCTTGCATACTGGAATCCAGTTCATATCTGTAAATAGTATGTTAGGGCTGAGGATATCGCTCATTTGAGAAGAATGTTTGCCTAGCATGCACAAAGCCCTAGACATGAAGGTAAACTACATAAAGCAGGCATGGTGTTTCAGCTGTAATCCCAGTTCTCAGGAAAGTAGATGAAGGGGGGGATATGGAGTTTAAGGCCAATCTTAGCTACTAAATTTCAAGCCAGCCTGGGCTACCAAGCCTTGGCTGTGTAGGTTATAATCCCAGTTACAGAGGAGACTGAAGCAGAACAAGCTAAAATTCAAGTCAGCCTAGACAATCTAGAAAAGCTGTTTCTCAAACAAAGGAAATGGGGCTGGGTTTTGTAGCCCAGTGGAAGAGCATTTGTCTACCTAGTATGTGTGAGGCTATATACTTTTTAATCCAGCACTAGGATTCTCTTGAGGCAAGAGGATCACAACGTGAAGCACAAGCTGAGCTACACAGTGATTCAAGGATAGCTTGGGCTACAATACTAGGGCCATCTCAAAAGAAATAAATATTCCATTTCTTCTAACACCACTCATGTCCTTTACCCTTCAGGCCTGCTTAGTTTAGAGAGGGGGCAAGGATAAGGTGGTCCTGGATGTTCAACGGGAGTATTAGTCCTATCAGCTGTCAGTCACATCAGGTGCCGCTAAGAGCACCTGACCTCAATGTGCGAAGAGAAGCCAACCAAGCCAACCGAGTTGAAGATGCTAAAAGGAAAAGGAGTGTCTCTAGGCACGCGTCTTAGTCTGTCAGTACCGAGGATACCATGCATCCCTTTCTGCAAGCAAGCCCCAGGTTCCAGAATGCCTCATGGCCAATTCCCTAACTCCCCATAGCAGACAAGTTCAGCTGAATTTAACCGCCTTCTAAGAGGATTCTAGCGGCCCTGAGTCAACGGATGAGTTTGTTGAGCTCCATTATGGCTACAAGTCCCTCCTACCCCTAAACTCAAACCCAATGGGACTTGAGGTGCCCCCCCTCCCCAGATACTCACATCGCCCTTATGCAGCTCCGGCGCCGCTATCCTAACCGGCTCGGTTCTCTTCTTTGGCTTGGGAAGCCCCAAGGGGGGTCCGACACTGCCCACAGCTGGGGGCAGGCTGAGACCAGGGCCTTGAGGCGATGGCAGCCCCAGCCCCTCCCCAACTCCTGCAGCTTCGGCAGGGCTCACTCCTGCAGGTGGCGGGAAGCCGCCCAGGCCAAAGGGCAAAGGTGGAGGCGGCTGCAGCCTGGGGTCTCCGGTGGGCGGGGGCAACAAAAGCGGCGGGGGAAAGGCTGGGGCCAGCATCTGGGGGGGCGGGTGCAGCAAGGCCGGACCTTTGGGTGCGGGAAGAGAAGCGAACAGGCCTCCTAAAGTGGGCCCGGACATAGGAGCCGCCACATCCTCTTCCTCCGGCTCCGGCTCCGGCTCATCCGGCTCACTATCGTCGCTGCTGGCATAAGCAACCAGAGACATGGCGCCTCCCGCCTTTGGGACGCCCTTGCTGGCAGACTAGGCCTACTTGAGACCCGGGATGCCCCGGCAGCCTAGTAGGCCCTACCAGCGGGCAAGGCGGGGAACCGAAAAGCGCTCCTTGCTCCGTGCTCTAGAACTATCCCTGGCAGGAACCCATGGCCAGGGTTGATTTCCACCGAATAAGAATTCCCGCTACACTTAAGCTCCTAGCACCAAGCAACTACACACAGCTAATGGCCGCCGAGTCACTCCGCCTACTAGTAGCCTCACAGACTTAAGAACTACAATTCCCAGAGAACACTTTAGCAACAACCCTATTCTCTACCTCAGGGAACTCAGTGCAAAGCATTGCGGGAATTGAAGTCTGAAGGTGGAGTAAAGGGTGCGCAGAAAGACTGAGAAATCTTCCTCTGACGCAGGGATTCCTGGGATTCGTAGTTTGTTTGTTGTTGCGGCCTTTCAAGTCCTCTGTTACTACAAGCCCCATGGATCAGCGCGGTAGCACGGAAGCATTTAGAGCATTTCGGTACTAGAATTTCCTCAGAGCACCTAAGGTTTATGGGAGCTGTGGTACACTTAGAAACTGCAAGTGTTGTCGGGAAAGTGATGATGTCTGGGAAAGTGGACGAGTAAATAGCTTAAAGGGAAAGTTATCTAAATAAAATGGTGATAACTTTCAAGTCGACCTGGGAGTTAGAACAAAGCACCCCAAGAAAAGCCAAGGCTCCAGAGGATATGTATGAAAAATATTGCAAAACCTGAAAGAAAACGAGGCCACAGGCACCTAAGAGCAGGGCAATGGTGGTAACCACTGAGTACACCAGTATACATCTAGGACCAGTACACACCTCCCATGAAACCTACCTCCAATGGAGTGTGAAACTTGGACTCCTTCCGCAGCAACTAGTGAGAAGCGCGGGAAACTAGGGAGACATATCCGAGATTCATCACTTTACCTCAGTAAAGAGATAGACTATGGCCTAGTAGTACACTTTAAAGTTCCGAGGAGGGGCTGGAGAGATGGTTCAGGGGTTAAGAGTACTGACTGCTCTTCCAGAGGTCCTGAGTTCAAATCCCAGCAACCACATGGTGGCTCACAACCATCTGTAATGAGATCTGATGCCATTTTCTGGTGTGTCTAAGACAGCTACAGTGTACTCATATACATTAAATAAATTTAAAAAAAAAATAAAAAGCAAAGTTCCGAAGAACCACCTGTGCCTGCCCTACTGTGTGTATCTTTGGCATTCATTTAATGGTTGGGTATGCTGTCTGCTTTGCCTTTGTATCCGACCCTCATATCCACCACTTTTACAGTAGGCTTTTTCACATACTGTCTATGGTGATGTGTTTTGCACCTGCTCTTCCCTGTTTCCCTGTATTCTGGATCACTTTCTGTCATCCTGTAACTGAGTGCCCTCTACTTGCCTGTCCTTTATATGCAAATCCATCTCTCTCTGGGTACTACCTCCCTGTTCCTAAGAGCAGAAAACCTGTGAGGTTAGCCAACAATGAAAAAGTTGTTCAAGTTTGGCAAGGAGGCTGAAGAACATGGAGAGGTGCTTTGAGAGAAAAGTGAGAACAGTAAAGACAGAGGGAAAGGATGTGGCTCTTCCTCACCACCATCCTCACCATATGTCTAAACATTTGGCTTTAAGGACAAATTTATACCACCTTCTTTAGACATCTGCTTAGATCCCCCAGAATAACTTTTGTGTACACCTGTGTTTAAACTATACTGAGTTTAGGCAGCTCAATATTAAGTGCTTACCTAGCATGCATGTGGTCCAGAATTTGATACCCCAATGGTACCTGTCCCAAAACAACAACAAAAAAAATTTTTTAAAGACTTATTTATTACGGGATTGGGGATTTAGCTCAGTGGTAGAGCACTTGCCTAGCAAGCGCAAGGCCCTGGGTTTGGTCCTCAGCTTCGAAAAAAAGAAAAAAGAAAAAAAAAAGACTTATTTATTTTATGTGAGTACACTGCAGCTATCTTCAGACTCAACAGAAGCAGGCATCAGACCCCATTACAGACAATTGTGAGCCACCATGTGGCTGCTGGGAATTGAACTCAGGACCTCTGGAAGAGCAGTCAGTGCTCTTACTCACTGAGCTATCTCTCCAGCCCCCAAAAACAAATTTTAATGTGTATAAGGACAAAAATTCAGAAAACCCTAGGAAAATTTCAGAAAACTAAAAATCATTGCTGGGCATAGTGGCACATGCCTCTAATACCAACATTTTGGGAGGATGTGGTAAGATCAGGATCAGGAGTTGTCTACAAGGCCAATTTGAAGCAATCCTGACCTAAATGAGACCTGTCTCATAAACAAACAGGAGCTGGAGAGACAACCCAGTCACTAGAGAGCTTGCTGCTCAAGCATGAAGACCTAAATTCAATCCCCAGCACCTACACAAAAAGACCAAGCAAAGTGCTTGTAATCCCAGCACAAGGGAGTGGAGAAGAGACCTCTCATGTGGAGACCCCAGTGGTTTAATTGCCAAGCAGCCTAGCCTGGGTGAGGACCAGGCTACAGTGAGAGACTCTGTTTCAAAAAGCAAGGTAGAGGGTGGGAAAGATGGCTCAGTTAGTTGTTTAAGAGCACTTGCTGCTATTCCAGAGGTCCTGGTTCAGTTCCTTACAACCATTTGTAATTCTAATCGCCGGGACTTCAAAACCCCCTTTCTGACCTCTTGGGCAACAGGCACATGTGGTCATGTGGTCTCTCTCTCTCTCTCTCTCTCTCTCTCTCTCTCTCTCTCTCTCTCTCACACACACACACACACACACACACACACACACACACACACACACACACACACAGAGCTGATTATGGTGGCTCCTACTAAAGGGTTCTTTTTATCCCATTTTGTCCACTCAGAAACTAGGCCATAAACCATTTGCTACCCATCCTAAGTGTAAGGTATTTTGCCTCTGAAGCGGATCTGCCTAACTGGGTTGCTCTGAGATGAGAAGCTGCAGCTTGGGTTTAGCACCTCATAGGGAAACAGAGGGAGGTTAGGTAAAGTTGCCTTTGTTCTATCTTGGCAGGAATTGCACAGCTCTAAATTGAAGTCTTGGGAAGCATCAATTCTGCCAGTGGAAGGGTCCTTTTTTTTTTTTTTTTCTTTTTTTCTTTTTCCGGAGCTGGGGACTGAACCCAGGGCCTTGCGCTTCCTAGGTAAGCGCTCTACCACTGAGCTAAATCCCCAGCCCCATGAAGGGTCCTTTTTTTAATCCCATTTTTGTGTCCCCTCAGAAACTAGGCCGTAAACTGTTTGCTACCCATCCTAAGTCTAAGGTTCTTTGCTTCTACAGCTGATCTGTCTGTCTGGGTTGCTCTGAGGTGAGAAGTAAAACATAGTAAAACATAGTAAAACAGTGTGAGGCTAGATAAAGTGGCTTCTGTTCCATCTCTGCAGGACTTGCAAGGCTCTAAGGAAGAAAAGGGGAGAAAGGCCTGTCTTTACTCTTTGTTCTCAGCACTGGTAAGACTTTCAGAGTGTGTAAAAAGTTAACTACAAGTTTGAGCATAAATTCAGGTCATAAGTTGAATAAGAGATTTATAACAGAGAACGTCTATATGCATATCCACTAGGAATAATTATCTGGCTAAACAGTCATCATTTGTTACTAGCTTACAGGTTCATGGAGAGTTAAACATAACTAAGTTGCCCTTGAAGTTTTATATAGATAAACACAGTCAATCTTGTATCTCTTGTCCCTGCACCTGTAGTGTATCTCCTTAGCTCCTTCTTTAGGACCTTCAATTAATGGTTTTTATAACCCCATGGAATGTGCTCTAGGTTTTAGAAGTCTGTTGTTAGCTCAGGAGTAATTAAGCAGTTCCGTTATAAGAGGGACTTGAATGTCTGTCTGGCTCACCATTTTAAAGCAGTGGTAACCCTGGCACGCTGGTTGTTTCTGCAGAATAAGAGATCTGTGTTCTTGCATACTATTTGAGTCTGGGATCTTTCTTCAGCGATTTTTGGGCCCTAACAATGTTTGTAACGTCAGCACTGGGGAGGCCAAATAAGAGGATCATTCATGAGTTAGTGACTAGCCTGGGCTACATACTAGGTTTTGGGACTATGGAGTGAGACACTGGCAAGAAAAGGGGGGAAGGGGGGAAAGAAAAGGATTGGGCTGACAAGGTGAATCAGTGGGTAAAGGCACTTGTTGAGGGTCCTTATGACTTGAGTTCCATAGCTAGGCACCACAGAGTGAAAGGAAAGACTAACTTATTTTCTGAGACTCACACTTGTGCCATGGCACAGGCATATCCAGAGAAAATAAGTAAATACTTTTTTAAAAAGTAAATACTTGTATTCTGGCCTAAGAGGTGAGAGGTGGGGTGGATCCCAAAAGTCTGTCTCTTTACGAAATCCCTCAGTATTCAAAGCAGGCACACAGGAAATTATACTGAGAAACTAGACCATCGAGTCCTGCCTCTCAACTGATGAGGATTGCACAATGCTGATTTCTAAGACCTGCTTTGGAATCCAGGCTCTTCAGTCTGCTCCCTGGGGACCTGGGCTGAGGCCTCACCTCTCAGTCTCCCTTTCTTCCTTTTGTTTTGTTTTGTTGGTTTTTGTCTGTTTCTTTGTTTCAAACAGAGTCTCTGTGGGCAGTGGGACCAATCCCTTTAATCTCAGCACTCTGGAAGCAGAGGCAGTCAATGCTACTCAGAGAAACCCTGTCTCAAAAATCCAGAGGACAAAAGAAAAGAAACAGGGTCTCACTATGTAGCCTAGGCTAACTTTAAACTTTCAATGATTCTCCTCCACTTCCAAGTGCTGGAATTACAGGCACATACTAGATATTGAATCCAGAGCTTCATACATGTCAGACAACCACTGTACCAGGTGAATCAGTAAGAATATGTTTTTAAGGGGTTGGGGATTTAGCTCAGTGGTAGAGCGCTTCGGTCCCCAGCTCCGGAAAAAAAGAAAAGAAAAGAAAAAAAATGTTTTTAAAAAGGAAAATCAGGGGCTGGAGAGATGGCTCAGAGGTTAAGGGCATTGACTGCTCTTCCAGAGGTCCTGAGTTCAATTCCCAGCAACCACATGGTGGCTCACAACCATCTGCAGTGGGATCCGAGGCCCTCTTCTGGTGTGTCTGAAGACAGCTACAATGTACTTATATATAAAAAACAAATAAATAAAATCTTTTAAAAAAAAAGGGAAATCAGTTTTTTGGAGTGTTCGCTTTTGTTTGTTTGTGGGTGTTTTTATTTTGTTTTGAGATGCTCGCTTGCGTGCTCTCTCTCTCTCTCTCTCTCTCTCTCTCTCTCTCTCTCTCTCTCTCTGTAGCCGAATCCCAGAACTCACTATGTAGACTAGGCTGGCCTTGAACTCACAGAGCTCTTCCTCCCTTTTCTCCTAAGTGTTGGGATTAAAGGCATGTGTCACCATATCTGCTTCAACTTTTTAAAAGTGTGTGTGTGTGTGTGTGTGTGTGTGTGTGTGTGTGTGTGTACAAAAGGGTCACCTTGAGCTGGAGTTGTAGAACTAGAGTTTCATAAGGTTGCTCATTGTCAGAGTCCAGATGTGCAGGGCGGGACGTGCCTGAGGGAGAGCCAGAGATAGGACTTGCCAAACCAGCTATCAGCCCCAAGGACACTGACCATCCCTCCTTCCCCAAGGACACCCTCCTCTTCCTTCACCCCCCTGAGTGAGATGAGCCACCCTACCTGCCTGCCGAGCTGCTAGATAACACATACTCCTTGCTGATGTCATTTCGCGCCGAAAGTAACCGTGCACCTTTTGAATTGACCAATCATGTGTAACCGCGCGAATGCCCCTTACCTCCCCTATAAAAACCCCCGAGTTTGGAAGCTCGGGGTCGATTCCTCTGTCTCCTGTGTGAGATACGTGTCGACCCGGGATCCCGCTAAGACCCGGGATCTCGTTAATAAAGCTACCTCTTGCTGTTACATCAAGAATGGCTCCTCGTGATTCCTGGGGGCACCCCACCCTGCGATCGGAGCGAGAGACGCGGCTCCCCGTTTTGGGGTACGCTCTTTCAGAGTTACAGCCAATTTCCAGCTGCCTAATGTAGGTTCTGAGACTTGAACTTAGTCCTCTGCAAAAATATGTCCTCTTAAATACTGAGACATCTCTCCAGCACTTAAAATAGTTTTGGAAAGATTTAAACCTGCAAAGAGGCTCTAAGAAGAGGAGACATTATGAAAAGCAGACACCGAAACATCAGGCTGAGTTGGGAGTTGACTGAGTGGAATATAACGAGAAAGCTATGCCGGTTTCAGGGAATGCACTTGGGACAACACTGCAGTATTGAGGGGCTTTTCGGAAAACCCACTCAAGATTTAATAATAGAGAGGCAGAGACATTTGTATAGTGTAAGGCTGCTGGCCTTTTGCTGGGCAGACTCTCAGTTACAGTGTAACTTAACCTGACTTCCCAGACATTGCAACCCTAACATGTTGCTTCCCCTCCAATCTAATGTCTCCTCTAGTCCTCTAGTTGGTTGATCTGTATCACCCCTGCCCCCAGCTTAATCTCCAGACCTTTATTCTCCAAAGAGCCACATTCCAGTTTGAACCAATCAGAAGCAGGACAACGCCCAATCTCCTTGAGTGGCCCTTGGCCTAGCTGAGGGCTATGTGACCTCCTTCAGGTCAGTTTGCTTTTTTTTTTTTTTCTAAAGATTTATTTATTTTATATGAGTACACTGTAGCTGTCTTCTGACACACCAGAAGAGGGCATCAGATCTCATTACAGATGGTTGTGAGCTACCATGTGCTTTTTGGGATTTGAACTCGGGACCTCTGGAAGAGAAGTCAGTGCTGAGCCATCTCTCCATCCTGCCCCCCACCTTTTAATGTGATGATTTCAGAGAATCATCTTTTGTGTAGGTGATGAAGGACATTTACATATAGAAAGCTAGTAATGGACAATACCAGATATTCTGCAAACATTTAGCTCCCTGCCAGACACAGCCAGCGATTAAAAATTGTATAAAATACAGGAACATACCTACAAGCCATTTGATACAATGTGTGGAGAAAGATCACCTCAACACTGTAGAAACATTCAGATGCTCAGGATGGGAGCATCCAGTGGCTCTAAAAGGAAATCAGAGGGAAACAAAAGTGTTGGTTGAAAACTGAGAGAGAAGCTGGGTGGTGGTGCTGCTGCAGACCTTAATCTCAGCACTCAGCAGGCAAAGGCAGGAGGATCTCTATGAATCTGAGGCCAGCCTGGTCTGCAGAGTGAGTTCCGGGGCAGCCAGGGCTACACAGAGAAACCCTATCATGGAAACAAAGGTCTCTCCAGCCCCGGAAGATCTTTTAAGATGTGGTTGGGGATTTAGCTCAGTGGTAGAGCGCTTGCCTAGCAGGAGCAAGGCCCTAGCAAGGCCCTGGGTTCGGTCCCCACCTCCGAAAAAAAAAAGAAAAAGAAAAAAAAAAAAAAAGATCTTTTAAGATGTGATTAGTTTGTGCTGAAGAGATGGCTCAGTGGTTATGAGCAGTGACTGCTCTTCCAGAGGTCCTGAGTTCAATTCCCAGCAACCACATGGTGGCTCACAACCATCTGTAATGGGATCTGATGCCCTCTTCTGGTGTGTCTGAAGACAGACAGTGTACTTGTATGTACAAAATACATAATTGGTAGGTGGAGACCTATAGCCGGGGTTGGGGATTTAGCTCAGCGGTAGAGCACTTGCCTAGGAAGCGCAAGGCCCTGGGTTCGGTCCCCAGCTCCGAAAAAAAAAAAAAAAATCCCTATAGCCAACCAGCCTAGTAGAAATACTAAATTTCAGGTTCAGTGTAAACCCCTGTCTTTTTTTTTTTTTTTTCTTTTTTCTTTTTTTCAAAGCTGGGGACCGAACTCAGGGCCTTGCGCTTGCTAGGCAAGCACTCTACCACTGAGCTAAATCCCCAACCCCGTAAACCCCTGTCTTAAGGTGGAGAGTTGAAGACAAGGCTCAACAGAAAAAAAAAAAAAAAAAAAAAAAGGGCTGGGGATTTAGCTCAGTGGTAGAGCGCTTACTTAGGAAGCGCAAGGCCCTGGGTTCGGTCCCCAGCTCCGGAAAAAAAGAACCAAAAAAAAAAAAAAAAAAAAGCACTGCTTTTCCAGAGGTTCTGTGTCACCATGTCACATTTCACATGTCACAACTGTCTCTAAACCTGTTTCCCAAGGCAAAACAATAAACACTAAATAAAATAAAATAATCAAACATTCAAAAACCAAGCAGGTGGTGGTACACACCTTTAATCCCAGCACTTGGGAGGCAGAGAAAGGTGGATCTCTGTGAGTTCAAGGCCAGCCTGATCTACATAATGAGTTCCAGGACAGCCGAGGCTACCCACAGGAACCCTATCGACCAGCAAGCAAAGGTGCAGGAGGCTGGGATGATTCATGAGGCACAGGAGGATTCAGGCTACGTTCCCATCGTCCACCCAGTGGTTCACAGCCTCACCTGGCGGTTTCAAGGGATCCAGTAGCCTCTTCAGAACTTCATGGGCACCAAACATGTGGATGCTGCACCTGGCAACACCTTCACATACCTAATAAAATAAATAAACTTAATAATAAAAACAAACAACTAAGTATGGAGCTATAGAGAAAGTCACCAAATGTACGCACACACACACACACACACACACACGCACACGCACACGCACACGCACACTGTTTTAGAGCCGACTCTTGAATACTTTTTTTTTAGGTAGGATGACCTGCTTTATCTTGAGATTCTTTGGAATCACCAGGATGAAGGCCTGCACCAGCTCATGCCCCTTGACATTTAAGACTTAAGACCATGAGCTGAAAACCTTAATTCTTTATAAAGTACCCCGCCTGAAGTATTCTGTTATAGCAACAGAAACTAGATAAAGGGAGAGCCAAGGATCTGATAGCCCTGAGGATAAAACAGAAATCTCTAGACCTGTGAGTTCCTTCAAACCCTTATAATGCTATGCATCCTTTTTTTTTCTCTTTCAGACTGTGTCTCATGTAGCCCAGGCTGGCCTCAAACTTGCTATATAGTTGAGGATGATCTTGAAGTTTCTTTTATATTAATTTATTTTTACTTTATGTTTTCTTTTCCTTCCTGCATGGCACCATGCCCATGCTGGGTGGCTGCAGAGACCCAAAGAAGGTATTAGATCCCTTGGAGTTACAAATGGTTGTAAGCTGCCATGTGGGCACTGGGAACCGAACTCGGGTCCTCTGCAAGAACAGGGAGTGTTCTTCACCGTTGAGCCATTTTTTCCAGCACCAACTGTAAATGTCTGATCCTCCTGATCCCACCTCCTAAGAGCAGAATTTCAGGTGGACACAAGAACATGCAGTTATGTAGTGCTGGGTTATGGCTCCAAGGCCTCCTGTACCCTGAGCCACTCCCAGCTTTTCACTTGTGTGTGTGTGTGTGTGTGTGTGTGTGTGTGTGTGTCTGTGTGTCTGTGTGTCTGTGTGTCTCTGTGTGTGTATTTGTGTGTGTGTGTCTGTGCGTGTATATGTGTGTGTATGTGTGTCAGTGTGTGTGTCTGTGTGTGTCTGTGTGTGCATGTGTGTGCATGTGTGTATATGTGTGTCTGTGTGTCTGTGTGTCTGTGTGTCTGTGTGTGTGTCTGCATGTGCATCATACGCTTGGAGAGCTCAAGGAGAAGACCAGAAGAGGGCATCAGATCCTCTGGAAGTGGAGTTTTGTATGCTTGTAAACTATCCAGTGTGAGTTCTGAGAACCAAGTCTCAGTCCTGTTCAGGAGCAGCTATCCTCTTAACCAGGAAGCCCTTTTTCCAGCCTCGGGGTTGGGGATTTAGCTCAGTGGTAGAGCGCTTGCCTAGGAAGCGCAAGGCCCTGGGTTCGGTCCCCAGCTCCGAAAAAAAAAAGAAAAAAAAGAACCTTTTTCCAGCCTCTAAGCATTGTTGTTTGTTTGTTTGATAATTGGAGACAAGTACTCACTATATGGTCGTGGTTGTCATGGAACTCAATGACGTGGGAATCACCCAGCTCTGCCTGTCTTGGCCTCCCAAGAGCTGGGATTAAAGGCATGATGCCCAGGGCTCAGCATCATTTTTTAAAGAAACAATGGATGTATATATAATAAATAAATCTTTAAAAGAAAAAAAAAGGAGGGGGGCTGGAGAGATGGCTCAGTGGTTAAAAGCACTGACTGCTCTTCCAGAGGTCCTGAGGTCAAATCCCAGCAAGCACATGGTGGCTCACAACCATCTGTAATAAGATCTGATGCCCTCTTCTGGTGTGTCTGAAGACAGCTACAGTGTATTTATATAGAATAAATAAATAAATCTTTTTAAAAAAAGGAAGCAATGGATGTACTTAGAAAAGAACTAAGTTCCAGGATGGGATGGCATTTAGCATCAGATCCAGTGTCCAATTTATGGGAGATCCTAGGATGTAGCCCAGTAGCGGTAAATATTACAAAAAGAATCTACCATCCCATGCTAGTGCCAGCTCCAGCGGGCCACATGGCATCTTCGGGGGCTTCTCATCTTAATCAGCAGAGCATCTCAACCCAACTCACCAAGTTCCCAATCTCCATCCCACACTGCCACTGGCGACTCTCTGAGCAACTCTCTGAGCCCAGCAACAACCGGCCTCTTGTGACTGACTCTCTTGCTAAGAACTTTGCTCACGTTCCCCCCTGTGGTTATAGTCACAACTCCCAGTAACCCATTAAAATCAAAATTCAATAGCTTGTAATTAGTCAATCAGATTTATATCAGTAAATTCTCACCCCACAAAACGTCCACACAATAAACTCACAACCAATTAATATAATCTGACCACCTAGATAAGACAAATTGTCCTATAAAAATCCATCCCTTGGTTGGGGATTTAGCTCAGTGGTAGAGCGCTTACCTAGCAAGCACAAGGCCCTGGGTTCAGTCCCCAGCTCCGGGAAAAAAACAAAAAATAAAACAAACAAAAAAAATCCATCCCTTATGAAATATTTATAACTACCTGTGGCCCTTTAAGGTCACATAGATCTTGGTTATTCGTCTCCATCTTGGTTCTTTTCCTCTTTCTCCTCTTTCCCTCTCTCCAAAACTCTGTGCCCACCTTACTTTTTCACTGTCTGATCAAAGGCCTTGCCTTATCTTGTGCCTGCTCTCACCTCCATATAGACACTGAAAAAGAAAAAAAAGGGTTGAACCATGAAAGAGAAAAATTTAGGATTTAGAAAATACAGTAGTAGCATACAACTTTAATCCCAATATTGGGCTGGAGAGATGGCTCAGTGGTTAAGAGCACTGACTGACCTAGAGGTCCTGAGTTCAAATCGCAGCAACCAAATGGTGGCTTACAACCATCTGTAATGAGGTCTGATGCCCTCTTCTGATGTGTCTGAGGACAGCAACAGTGTATTATAGGTCAATCAATCAATTAATCTTTAAAAAGAAGATGGCACCATTTTAATCCCAGTACTCATGAAGAAGAGGCAGGTGGATCACTGAGTTAGGGGCCAGCCTGGTTTATAGAGCAAATTCTAAGACAGCCAAGGTTACACAGAGGAACCCTACCTTGAAGAAAAGAAAAGGAAGAAAGAAAGAGGCAAGGGAAGGAAGAGTCTGGCCTGCTATAATGAGGTCAAAGGAAATGCCCAGGGCAGTGTGGAGGAGGACTGGAAGAGAGCCAGTCCAAATGCAAAAGGTCACCAGTCAAAATACATCAGGGGCTTGGGGAGGGATAGCTGCAAGAAATGAAGTAGGCGGGTATCTGGTCTGTCTAAGAGCTTTCAGACTGAAATGGGAAGTTCATGCCTCGTGGATCACAGCCTGGGAAAGTGAGCAACAGAAAACAAAAGGTTCTGGGAAAACAGAACGCATATAAAGGGAAAATAAGACCAGGCATGGCAGCACCCTCAGGAGACTTGAGACAGGAAAACCATGAGTTCAAGACCAGGCTGGGCAGCCAAGTTGACACCCTGTACTCAAGACAAAACAAAATTATCATAGCCCTATTGGGAAAATGTGAGTTTGGAGGTAGGAAGCGTTCATGATTCTCAGCTATATAGAAGGTAGATTTCTGTCTTTTTTTAGTGTTTCTATTGTTGTGATAAAACACTGTGACCAGTAGAAACGGGGAGAAAATGGTTTATTTCAGCTTACAGTTCTACATAACTGTTGTCAATTGAATTCAAGGCAGGAACTTAGGGCAAGAGTTCAAGAACTGAAGCAGAGACCATGGAGGAACACTGGTTTCTGTCTTGCTCCCCCTATGGCTTACTCATACCACATCCAGGACCACCAGCCCAGGGGTGGCACCACCCATAGTGAACAAGGTCCTCCACATCAAGACAATGTACACAGGCTTGGCCACAGGTCAATTTGGTGGGAGCATTTTCTCAGCTGAGATGCCCTCTTCCCAACCGACTCCAGCTTGTCTCAAGTTGACAAAAACCAGCCAGCAATCTCCCGCAGGTGTAGCCCACAGCTGATGCCTAGGATCGGCCAACTCAAAGAACAGCCACAAAAGCACACTGCTGAGTGAGATGGCGGTAAGTCACTGAGAAGACTTTTCTAATACTTTGAATGCGAATGTTGTCTCTGGAAAGAGGAAAGAGAGGAATTTGGATTACAGTTTCATGGGACTGTGCTTCCCGAAAGCACACGCATCTCTGCCTTTATCTTTGCTGTTGCCGGTGTTGTTGAGAAAAGGTCTTGATGTGTAGCCCATGCTGTTCATGAACTTGTGATCTTCCAGCCTCAGCCCCTAGAGTTGGCATTAGAGGTTTGGGACACCATGCCTCACTGTGGGCATCCTTATTATAAAAATGCCAGACGGGGCTACCTCAATGACAGAGCACTTCCTCAGCATTGTTAGAACCTGGGTTCTGGAACCAGAGAGATGGCTCAGTGGTCAAGGGTACTGACTGCTCTTTCAGGGAGGCCCAGGGTTTCCTGAATCCACATGACCTCTAACCACTGTAACTCCTGCTCCAGGGGATGTGATACCCATTTCTTTCTTCTTTTTTTCTTTTCTTTTTTAAAGATTTATTTATTATATATGAGTACACTGCCGCTGTCTTCAGACACACCAGAAGAGGGCATCTGATCCCATTACAGATGGTTGTGAGCCACCATGTGGTTGCTGGGAATTGAACTCAGGACCTCTGGAAGAGCAGTCAGTGCTCTTAACCCCTGAGCCATCTCTCCAGCCCCCAGTTTCCTATTTCTTTAAACAACAACAACAACAACAACAAAAAACAAAAAATCCAAAAACAAACAAACAAGAAAGAATCTGGTGGCATGATAAATAAAAATACAATAATAATAATGTAAGCTTCCACACTGGCCCACTGGGGGCAGGGCGAGGACAGGATGTGTCCAGGTGACCCGGAGAACGGAGCTGAAGAGCAGTCTCTTCATGCTTATTACAGTTCCTGCAACCAACCATCTGCTTCCTCCTATTTGTTTGTCTGTTTGAGACAAAGTTCTCATTATGCAGTCCTGGCTGGCCTGAAACTCACATTACAGACCAGGCTGACCTGGAATTCGAAAAGATCTCCCTTCTGCTGCCTCCCAAGTGCGGGTATTAAAGGTGTGCACTACCACACCCTGCGTTCCTCCCAAACCCCAGCTCTGATCCAAGGTCTGCCCTCCAGCAGCCAAGAGAGATGTGGGAGGAAAGAATGCCCAAGCAAAGGAACCAAGCCCTTGAGCCCACAGGCAAAATGTGGTAGCAGAAATGGCCTTTCTGTACCCACTGCTGCCATCTGTCCTCAACAGAAACTACAATCAGCCTTCTGCAGCAGTGCCAGACTTTCGGTCTGACAACAGAAGAGGTTATCATCCCTGAGGAGGAGGCAGAGAGCCCACCAGGGCTTAACAATCTTATCAGTCCAGAAGTGGAGACACAGACCCCCCTCACTTCCTGTCTTCAGTATCTCTGCAGCACCACCCTAGCATGGAGAGGTGAAGGGTGTAACCAGATGTCAAAGCCAACTGACTGTCTCTAGCTCCAAACATCAGTACTTTAGTCTCCAGGGATTACAAGGAGAGCCAGGGAACGCCCTCTGTGGACCATTGTCAGCAAGCTCCTGGACGCAGTTTTGCTGGCACAGACCTCAACCCTTTTTTTTTTTTTTTTCTAGCTTTGAAGTACAGAGAGTAGTGGCAGGGGTCTCACTCTTGTGGGAAAGGAGATGTATGTATGGTATTATTCACACTCACGTTATTGATGTTAACCAAAGACAGTAAACTGCTCAATCCCAGTCATGGGGCCGGGAACAATCTACAGCAGAGAACAGGTGGCCATCACACCTTCACAGGAAGGAATCTTATGTGCACTGCTAAAAAGAATGTAATGAGTGTGCTGTGGTAAAATTCACACAAAAGAAATACACACACACACACACACACACACACACACACACACATCTTTGCATTTAGCAAGGCTACCACAGAAGAGTACTAGATGAAATCAGTGAGCATCACACGCCTGGGGTTGTAGCTTAGTTGGTAGAGTGCACAAGGATAGAACTGGCACCGTCAGATGGTACTTGTGCTTGTGGTAACATGGTAAGTCTTAAAAAAGAAATAAGTGGAAACTGCCATCATGCAAACTGCCAGCGAGACAGAATTCCACAATGCCCAAAGCCTTTTTAATAAATTAATTAACTAATTAATTAATGTATTTAAATTTAATTTATTTGAGACAGGGTCTCACAGCTCTGGCTGATCTGGAACTTGCTCTATAAACCAGAACAGTCTTGAACTCACAGAAATCCACTTGCCTTTACCTTCCTAGTGCCGGGATTAAAGGTATTGCTGCCCACTTGGACCAAGAATGAAATCATCACCTAAGCCAAGGATTCCTTGAAATTATTCGTGTGACTATGGTGATGTCACTTGGTTTTCAGAAGATGGCTACAACCCCAGGTCATATGTGGAAAAGATTTGGGGATCTAGGGTATGCTATCAAGGTAAAAATATTAAAACTTTTGGGGGGCCAGAACTTGAAAATGAGAACAGGTATAGACTTAGTATTTTTTAGTGCATCCAGAAGCTCATTTAAGTAAGTTAAATATGTGTGTCTACAGCGAAAGTCAACTATTCAACATGGCATTTCGTTTCACCCTCCCAACGACACCAGAAAGCTTATGTTATGGCAAACAATCCTGGGTGTGTCTAAGCATAATCTTGCAAAGAGCGAAGAACAGGTAGCCTTGCTTTCTTATTTGACACATTCATTTGAAAACACATTTCTGGGAAAGTAATCAACATTTCGCATATTTACACTTCATATTCACTTAATATAAATGAGTTTCCTGCCTGGTTTCAAATCAGATGCACAGAGCTACAGCCTGGCTCAACCAAAAGATTCCATATTTCTCTACCATAACTTTCTTTTAAAATAAGTTTTTGTTTGTTTGTTTGGTTGTTTTTTAATGTGTGAGGTGAGCCTTTTATCCCAGCACTGGGGAAACAGAGGCAGGTGGATCTCTAACTTAGAGGCCGGGCCTATACAAAGCTCTACTGAGTTAGTTCCAGGACAGCCAGGACTGCACAGAGAAACTCAAAAAAACAAAAAAAGAAAAAAAAAACCAAAAAAACAAAAAAAAAAAACCCCAAACAAACAAACAAACAAACAAAAAAACCCCAGCAAAAATCTATGTGGTGTTTTTGTCTGCACAGTGACCCAGGAGTCCAGAAGAGGGCTTCAGATTCCCTCGGTCATGAGTTGCTATATGGGAACTGAACTCTGGTCATCTGGAAGAGTCATCGCGCCAGCCCTTTATTAGACTTTTCTAGGGTCTATCTTCTTAGAGACATGAAATGGTGGGTGCACATTCTGAGGGCTCACTGAGAAGTGCACCTTTGCCCCTGGAGCAGATATTGATACATTAGTTTCCCAAAGCTCATATCTCCCTCGTTTATATTGTCATTTCATTTTTTTCTGATACTTTTGTTTTGTTTTGTTTTATTTTTAGGATTTTTAACAATTAATTTATTTTTCTGTGCATTGTAGCATTGGTTGCATGTGTGTCTGTGTAAGGGTGTCAGATCTCTGGAAACTCAAGTTACAGACAATTGGGAGGTGCCATATGGGTGCTGGAAATTAAATCCAGGTCCTCTGGAAGAGCAAGCAGCCAATGGTCTTTACTGCTGAGTCATCTCTCTGGCCCTGTGTTTAGGATTTAGTTTTTATTTATATGTATGTGCTGTGGGTATGTGTGAATGTGTGTACACATGTAATTGCTGTATCTGCAGAAGCCAGAAGAGAGCACGGGTGTTGGGACCTGAACTCCAGTCCTCTCCAACAGCCAAGCAGGTTCATAATGTCCGAGTCCTATTTTCCAGCCCTTATCTTTTCTTCTTTAAGTCAGGGCCTTATGGATCTCAGGATGGTCTCAAACCTGCTCTGCTCTGAGGACAGCCTGGAGCTTCTGATCCTACCTTGGATATTCTACACTATTGCAGGTTTACGAGGTGCTGGGCACCAAACCCAGGGTCTCAGGGACGCTAGGCAAGCCCTCTACCGACAGAACCACATCCCCAGCCCTTTTCTACTTTTCTACAAAATATATTAAAAAAGGAGAATCAATAAAGTTTTATTACTTAGATAAATGTTCATTTTCCTTTTAAGTGATCACAGACTTGGGACATGCTGGCACTTTAAGGAGACTGTGAACAGGACACTGTACGGTTAAGAACTGTCAATAGGACACTATACAGTTAGAATTAGTGTGCGAGGGTTTTTTTTTTTTTTTTTTTTTCATACCTGCTTTGTCACGGGTTTGTTTATTTGTAGATGGGGTCTTAACTGAAGACTAGAGAAACCAAAGGGCCAGTCACCCTTTCTTAAGGCCTGACTGAGCCTATAATGGCAGTTTGCAGGTGCGGCTCTGCCTTGCAGCTTGTTAGAAGTGCACACCACCCCAAACCTGACAAATGAAAATCCACTCTTTAAGAAAATTCCCAGTCTCAAAGAACAAAGGGAAGGCGGACTCCCTAAGGGTCCAGGCCTCTGCTCACGCTGTAACTGAACTTCTGAGGTTCTTGGCTTGGGTTAGGGCAGCTGGGGGAGTTGATGTAAGAACAGGGATATTAAATTGCAACCAAAGCCAGAAAGGTTAGGGCAACAAAAGGAACACTGCTTGTGGCATGCTGTCTGCATGGGCCGTTGAGGGAGGGGCCAAGAGGGCTGCTGCCAGCAAAAATTTTTCTTTGTGTGTGTGTGTGTGTGTGTGTGTGTGTGTGTGTGTGTGTGTGTGTGTGTGTGTGTGAAGCTGGGGAACAAACCCAGGGCCTCTTTCCTACTCTACCACGGAGTCTCATTCTCAGCCCCATCAAAAACTTAGAAGCCACTCTTGCTCTTCCTCTCTTTCCTTCTTCCCTCCCCACTCCCCATCCCCTGCTGAGTGTCCATGGCCAGCCTCTACTCTCTCTGCCTTTCTCTATCTCTACTACCCCTTCAACTCCCCTCCCTATGCCCTAAAAAGACTCTATTATAAACTAGAAAGATAAATAAAATAAAATAAAAAATTTAGAAGTCTTATTGATACCTTTCAACCAAGTGGAGAAAAGGGCAGGACCCTCAGTTTTGTTTTTTTTTTTTTTTCTTTTTTTTTTCCGGAGCTGGGGACCGAACCCAGGGCCTTGTGCTTGCTTCCTAGGCAAGTGCTCTACCGCTGAGCTAAATCCCCAACCCCAGGACCCTCAGTTTTAACTGAATTGGAATGTACATGATTTGAGTTAAAACCATGTAAAACTTCAAACTTATAGAACACAGGAAACTCATGAAATTTCTTTAAGAACTTGTGATTAGGGCTGGAGAGGTGGTCAGTTGCTGCTTTTCCACAAGACCCAAGTTCAGTTCCCTGAACCCATGTTACTGAGCTCACAATAGCTTGCAACTCCAGCTTCAGGTGAGCCGACACCCTCTTCTGCACACATGTAGCATACATTCACAAACACAAATAAAAACTTGAAATCTTTAAAAGGAGAGTATGTGTGGACCTCTGTGAGTTCCATCCAGATCAGCCAGGGTTACATAGTAAGACTGTCTCAATAAAGATAAAAAACAAAAACATGTAAACAACAACAACAACAAAAAAACCCCACTACACAAAAACAAAGATGTAATTACAACAAAAATCTTGTTTGGTTTGACATCTGAGATCAAGTTTTGGGCACATCATTCCTTAGAATATAACCCAGGCCAAATACAGTCTTTCAGAATTTGGCAAGGTCGCACACATTCTCAAAGACTTCACTTTGGTAAAGTCCTCTCGAATTAATAGGACTATAAATCTCCAAACTATACTTAGTGGTATCCAACTGTCTTTACCATTTAGGACCTCCTCATTCTAGTGAGGCTAACTGGTGGAAGTCTAGACACTGTTGCTAATTTCGAGCCTTTTCTCTACATAGTAGGTTAAAATAGTAGGACTCGAACTCTTACACTGCCCGCAAGAGACGTACGTGGAAGCCCGGGGGTGGGCTGGGGAGGGCTACACCTCTGGCCTTGGCCGTCTAACTAGTTAGAAGTCAGAGGCGCAGAGTAGGTACGTAGGTTGGGACCGACCAGACACGTGGTAGGGGGACAGAGCTCAAGGAAGGCCACAGTAGGCCCCGCCTGGCCAGGGCGCCCAGCGGAGCCAGGGGAGGGGCACGTGCAGCTTGTCCAGCAGGCGCCAGCTCCTTTTGGGTTGGCACCCACCACCCGCCCGCACACAAAGCCCGCTCGGCGCGCTCGGCGTTCGGCTCGTCAGGCCTGTGTCTCTGAGCTCCGCTTGGCGGCTTCCAGGTTGGGCGTGTGGTCCGGGCAGGCAGTAGGCGTCCAGTGGCTGCGCGCATCGAACCGCCGCGGGCGGGAGCGTGAGGGGAGGAGTGGGCCGCGGGGGGTGGAGGAAGCGGCCTCGCGCTGAGGAGGGAGCAATTGAATTTCAAACACAAACAACCGCACGAGCACTCCCCGAGCCGAGCGTTGCCCACCGCGCCCGCCCGGTCCGAGCGGCACGCGGGCGCAGACGCCGTGGCTGCTCCGGAGCTCGCGTCGGGGGCCAGCATCGAGGCGGGGGCCGCGCGAGGGCCGGAGCGCAGCGGCGCCGCAACCGCCGCACGCGCAAACTTGGGCTCGCGCTTCCCGGCTCGGCGCGGAGCCCGGGGCGCCCGCGGCCCCGCCATGTCGCGATCCAACCGGCAGAAAGAGTACAAGTGCGGGGACCTGGTGTTCGCGAAGATGAAGGGATACCCACATTGGCCGGCCCGGGTGAGTAGCGCGGCCGTCGCGGGCCCTGGTGCGGTTGCATAACGCTCGGGAGGGCACGGTAGCCGAGCGCAGTGCGGGCGGAGGGGCAGGGGTTCCAGGCCTGCTCTCTCTGGCGGGAGCCCACCACCACTTACATAACGGAGGCGACGGAGGGCCGGCACCTGGCGGGCAACGCCGCGTGCTCAGTTCGCCCTCAACCCTCCCTCATAGCGGCCGAGGCTTCGGGCTCACGGTGGGGGAGCGGCCCGCTGGTGTGCCGCGATCCCCAACCCCTTCGGGAAGCCCCGCACGAGCCCTGAGTCTCCATTGGTAGTTGCCTCCAGTTCAGGTTTCTGGCTGGGCAAACCGTTGCGAAGGGTCTCAGTCCACAGAGGGTTAGGTGGGTGTAGAGTTGGCGACTAACAAACTTTCTTTGAGCATTTTGTAGGAACTCTGAAGTTGGGAGGGTCGTGGAATACTTGGGGACGATTTACTTAAATGGTCTGCCTGGCTGGGTAACTCTGCCATAACCGGTTTTATCCCTCAGCTCTACAAGAACATCCCTCCTTCCATATGCCTCCATCTCAGACTTGGAACTGTAGGCAGCAGGGCCCCATGTGCTTGGGAAATCCAGTACAGACAACCTAGTGAGGTGGGAGACTGTGGGAAGCTGGAGTTTCCTCCACTTCCCACTAGTGAGTGTCTCCAGCCAGGGAGGCCAGTGTCAGCCATGTGGTTGTTTCAACCCGCCAAGAGAAGGTCCTTCCCCATTCCAGCATCTGGCCAGGTGGGAGGGTGGGGCAGGAAAGCCTGCTGTTTTATCACCTTTCCTCCGAGGAAAAGGTTAAGTGTGTGTGTTAGGGGGAGGGTGGGGGAGGTGAGGGGTTGCTTCTGGGCATCTTTCAAAACGAGTGTAGAAGGGGCCCTTGGTATTGGGTGAGGGCATGACTCAGCCCCTTAGGGTGTGGGACTTGTGTAAAGTGAAATCCTAGGGCAGAAAAGCCTGGTGGGAGAGGTCCCAGGCAGGATTGCCTTGTGCATTTTTCTGTATGGCTGACTGTTCTTCCATCTGGTTCAGTACTGCTCTGAGGCTCCATGCTGTCTTGGTTCCTGTTCAGGGTATCAGGCCGCCTTGATCTTTGAGAAAACTCAAGTGCCCCTTCACATTCTCCCTCCCTTCCAAGGAGTATGTCCAGTCCCACTTGCCTCAGCTCCTTGCTCGATGAAACTTTAAAATGGGTCAAATAAGGCCTGGCTCTGGCCTACGAGTGAAGTGCAGAGAGAAGCCAGACTTCCCCAGAACTTTAGAAGGGCCTCAGGGGCCTGACTGGAGCTAGGCAGTCTTTATGTGTGTAAGTCATATAAACACTCACTCACTTTACCTTGCACCCTCTGATCCATTGGCTTCTTGGCCCAGATGCCAAGGCACTGGTGGGCAGGGCAAGAACTGGACCCAGGTCTCTACTGCTTCTTCCTGCTGGGGGTGAGACAAAGTTCAGAGGTAAGCTGTGCCTGAGGAAGGAGTAGTTATGGAATGTCCATTTATGGAACCTTCTGGTTTGTCTGAGGTTTGGGGCCCTATGAACAAGCCTTTCTGATTTTTGGTGGCCTTTGGCTAGAGGACAGCCCTTGGAGTAGGTGTCCCATCAATTACTTTTCCTTATGAGTGTCTAGGGCAGAAGGGTGGGACAGAGAGGCAATTTCTCTATTGAAGCCTGAACCTTTGAGATGAAGTTGTGAATGGGTCTCAAAGAGGCAACCCAATACTTGGCTTGGTTGTGACACTTAAGAGGGGTACACTGGACTATCATCTCTAATGCATTCCCCTGGACTCTGAAAAGGACAAAACTGAGTTGTGGTCTTCCCCACCCCGGATTCCTTAGAACCTTTCTGAGCTCTTGCTGAGTTGGAGAGAGAAGCCTGGTGGCCAGCTGGCTGCTCCAGGGTGTAACCAGAATCCCCAGCCGCTATGCAAGCCAACCACTTGGACCTATCTGCTCCTTGGGAGCATGGGTGACAGGGAAAAGACTCCAAGGGCCCAGAGTTGGAGATGGAAATCGAAGTCACCGGGCTACGTGATGGCGGGACTTGACTGGAAGAATGTATTATGACTCCATCTGCTTCCCTCTTCTTCCTCTAACCTCCTGGAGGATCTCTAGGCAATTAACAGTGAGCAGCCAAGCCCTGAGACTCTCCTTCCTCATTCCTCTCCCTCTCCCCCCAGTCCTGAGAAGTTCCTGAGCAGCCTAGAGCCTTCCTTCTTTCCTTTGCCCCCTCACCTTTTCTGCCCTTGGGCTTGCCACGCTCCTAGCCCAGATCCCTGAGCTGCCTGCTATCCTGGACATTCCGGTTCCCTAGGTCAAATCAGTCTCCCCTAGGTATGGTGGTCAGTTAGTACATTCTTAGCTTTCCTCAGCCTTCATAAATGCCTGATCTTAGACCTGTTTGGGCTCTGAGTGCTGTGGGCCTGGTGCTCAGTTCTCCCTGCTTCTCTAAATACTGCAGATGGCTTCAAAGGACTCTACTAACAGGGTGGGATTTCTAGTGCTTGAAGCCTATCTGATGGAGGCAGGCAAAAGCAGAGGAGTGAGCCCAAATGTTTAAGTGTCAGAATCTCCCTCCTGTTGTCTAGAGGAGGAAGTGTGGTAGGGTCCCTAGCACATCTGGCCCCAATCTGACTCACTGTCCTTTGACTCATTTGAGTTTAGTAACTGTGGATATAGAGAAAGGGCACCACCTAGGAGACAGATTCAGGTACAGAGAGAGCTTCTTTGAGACTTACTAGCCTCACCTTAGAAGAACTGCTCTTCACAGACAAGTGCCAGCAAAGAGTTCCTTTGTAGCTTGAGGGGTGGGGATACTGCCACAGAATTGACTTTTCCTGTTTTGTGGGGGAGGGGCTGGAAATGCTGTTGGAAGGCACTCCCATCCCCGAACCCTACCTGATGCACCTATTGTAAGATGGGTAGGGTCAGGATAGTTAGGGAATAAGCCTCTTCAGTTCTTCTGGAGGAAACTCCTCTGCCCTGGTTACTCCACACCCACCCTTTCTGTACTAGGAAGTTGGCAGGACAGATGGAGTTGGAAGTCTCATTACACCCAGTTTCTGGGACTGGGCAGCTAGAGGCCTCCTGGGTCTCCTGCCTCACAGTTTAGATTCTGTTTGTTGTTTGCTCTCCATGGGACCTTGGGATATCTTGTTGTTGCAGCCTGTGTTCTTGGAGAGAGCCTCAAGCCTAACCCTGCCCCCACCCCTTTTCTTTTGTAGTCACCTCTTTAATTACCAGATTAAAAGTACAGTAATACTCTAGCTTGTGTATCTGGGATATGGGCACTTATGCGCTTTAGCTTGAGCCCGGACCCGCTCCCCCCCCCCCCCCTTCCGAGCCTAGTAGGTGTCAGGCCTTTCACCCCAGAGAGGCCTACAGGAGAGTCTTTTTAACCACCTCTCCTGGGATCTCTTAGGCCCTGGAGGTCCTCCTTTTGTTTTTTCTGCGGCCCTCTGAGAAGAGGCTAGCTGATAACTGGAGCCAGGTATCTTGTCCAGCTCCTCCCTGTCCCCACCCCTTAGAGCATGCCCCCACCCCCACCCGCCTTCCTGTCCTAGCTTAGTTTCAAATACAGCCCAGGACCTGCATGCCAGACTACGGGCCTGGGGGTGGGGTGCGGTGTTTAGTGTCCCCTCCTCCCCAATCCTGGATGGAAGGCCTGGGGGAGGGGTGGTCACATTCCTAGTTGCTGAGTGGACCCGGGGGCGGGGTTGAGTTGTCATAGTGATGGGGATCACGTTTGTGGGGGAACTGCGTGCCTTTCCACCAGGTTCCCACACCCCAGCATCTCCTGATTGTTGGGCTGGGCCTAGTTGAGTTGTGCCTTCTGAGGGGGCGGGGCTGGACTGAAGTCCCCAGAGGCCACGGGGCAAGGGGGAGGGACTCAGAAGCCTAAAGACCTCCCAAGTCTGGGGCAAAATGGCCTTCCGAGTCATGCCCACTTAGCTCATTCTACTCACTCAGCCTACCTGTTTCCCCAGTACTCCTAGTTGCACCCTTTATCTCTAATCATTGCTTTGGTCTTTCTCTTAGACTTGGGTCTGCAGCCCCAGTCAACATGGCTACTTGGCCTCTGGGAGGAGGGCGGGCATCTGGGGCTGTTGCAAGGATTGTTGGGAGTTGTAGTTCTCACCCTAACGGCTTGGCATGGCCTGAACTTCCAGGACTTAATTTGAAGCTGGCCAGCTGTTCTCTCTTGATTTCATACTTGACCTTAGATCTCAGCACTTGCTACCTTTACTGCAGAATTCCTCCTGGGTCATATGGGGCAAGGGATTGCCTCAAGAAAGTAGGCCTAGATTGAAAAGATGCCTCAGTGGTTAAGAGTACTGGCCAGTCTTGCAGAGGACCTGGGATGGTCTATTCCCAGCACCTAGATGGCAACTCACAACCATTTGTAACTCCGGTCCCAGGGGATCCAAGACCTTCTTCTTCTGGCTTCCTCGGCACTCATGAGGTGTACAGAAATAATGCTGGGAAAACATCCATACAACACATAAAAATACACCCCCACTTTTTTTTTTCTTGAGAGAAATCTGTAATCTGGTCCTTATAATGTGTCATGTTATTTTGGGAAAAGCATGTCAGGACTCAGTCTCCTGTAAAATGAATTGACTGATTTTAGTGGCTTTCATTTCATTGTGTTTCACAGAAGTGGCCAACAAAGTGGGGTTTGTTTAGGCTCCCTGTCACCTAAGTCACTTAAGTCAGAGCAATCTTTTAGGGTCCATAGATTCAATATTCTTTTTTCTGTGAAGTCTTGCCTAGTTAACCAGGCTGACTGAATTGTGAGCCTCCTCCCTCAGCCTTCATATTACTTAAGATTTCATATTTATCTATTTTGGTAAGGGGGTGGTTTGGTAGTTTGTTGGAGACAGGGTCTCGATTTGTAGTTCTGGCTGTCCTGATTTTCTAAGTATACCAGACTGGCCTTGAACTCACAGGGACCTGCCTCCCAAGTGCTGAGACTAAAAAGGCATGCACCACATTGCCTGTTAAGATTTCAGACCTTTCCCATGAGGCCTGGCTCATTCAGCAAATACTGTATGTGCATCTTCTGGGTGTTGAAGATGAAAACAGAACTAAGCTGTGCGTGTGTGGCGGGGTACTGCTCTAGACCACAGATTGAGTTCTACCAGCCTGAACTGTATGATGAAGACCTCCCCACCACACACACAATAGTACACATTAGCATCAAGCAAGTAATAGGATGCATTTGTAAAATTGGAACTGTAGTTGGGCATGCCTTTAATCCCAGCATTTGGGAGGCAGAAAATGGATCTAAGTTCAAAGGAGCTAGCTCTAGGACAACTAGGGCTACACAGAGAAACTTTGTCTCCAAAAGAAAAAAAATGAAACTGTTAAGGAGAGATATTATCAGTGTGTGTTTGTGTGTGGGGGTGTTGGGTCAGAGATGACGCTTTCTGGGCAGCATGATGGTAGGGTTGAGATTGGCCAGTTGGATCATTGAGAAGAGGTGGACTCTGATCATGAGGAGGCGTTGAAAGACTTGAAGTGCTTTGATTGACATTTCATAATTGGAGATGGGTGTGTTGGCATGGGTTTGTAGTTAGAAGGCTGAGGCAGGAGGATCTTGAGTTGGAGACCAGCCTGGGCTTCATATCATAGCATGGTATTGTCTCAGTATATAAAGAAGTGACAGCATTGGTGTTGGGAGTGGCAGAGATATGGCATTGGAGAAAATATACTCTGGTAAAAAGGAGAGGAATGGCCCTGGGTTTGTCGAACTTTTCTATCTAATTTAGACAAATTGTACTACTAGAAATATTTTACAAGTTGGGTAGTCTCTGGAGCCTGTCCTGTGTGGCTCTATACAATGTATAGGTGGTCACCCTGCTCCAGATTGAAGAGCCTGGGACTCTAGCTCACATTTGTTCTCACTTTCTTGACACAGATTGATGAGATGCCTGAGGCTGCAGTGAAATCAACAGCCAACAAATACCAAGTCTTTTTTTTTGGGACCCACGAGACGTGAGTGAGGGGGCCAGTGGGGTGCAAGTGGGACACTATAGGAACACCAGTGTGGTGAAAGGGGATGATGATGTCACCTGTTCATGTTTGGCTGCTTAGCTTGGTGGCATCTTGGGGTTTGAAAGCACAGTCTCCTATCTCTTACCAGGGCATTCCTGGGCCCCAAAGACCTCTTCCCTTATGAGGAATCCAAGGAGAAGTTTGGCAAGCCCAACAAGAGGAAAGGGTTCAGCGAGGGGCTGTGGGAGATCGAGAACAACCCTACAGTCAAGGCCTCGGGCTACCAGGTGAGCAATTGGTTGCCTCCTCAACCCCCTGGAAAGCAGGTGTGTTGTGGGCTCCAGGAGCCTTGCCCAGAGGCAATGCTTAGTCTTCAGAATATCAGGGCCTTTGGGGTGGTAGAGATGGAACTTCTGCAAGAGGGGCTGGGGGGGTGGGGTGACTTGTAGTTAGGGGCCACTGTCATGGCTATTGAGGGCAAGAATAGGATGGAGGCGGTAAGTGGGACAGGCCTTTGTTGGGCCCATCATTAGTAAGAGGACACAGCCTTTCAAGAGGAGGTTCTTGTGAGCCGGGCAGGACAAGGCGGGAGGGCAGGGGGAGCGGGGGTCGTGGGGAATGGGTCCCCAGATCCCTTTGGGAGAAGTTGACCCGAGGTTTTGCCTCCTGCTCCAGCCCTCCCCCCTCCTGCACAGAGCCCTGCCTGCCCGGCCTGTGGGTTAACCCCAGGGCTAATCCAACAGAGGTGGGTCTCAAATCACTTGTGAGACTGGGCACCTGGGTGGGGGTGGGGGCGAGGCGGGCAAAAGAAGGAGTGAGTGTCGGAGGGGGTGGTTGGGAGGGGCTGGTCTCTGGTACCGCTCAGCCTCTGATGTCTCCAACACAGTCCTCCCAGAAAAAGAGCTGCGCAGAAGAGCCCGAAGTGGAGCCTGAAGCCCACGAGGGTGACGGTGACAAGAAGGGCAATGCAGAGGGTAGCAGCGACGAAGAAGGGAAACTGGTCATCGATGAGCCAGCCAAGGAGAAGAATGAAAAGGGCATGCTGAAGAGGAGAGCAGGGGACATGCTGGAGGTACCTGCCAGCCAGCCAGCCATGTGCTCTTGGCACTTTGTGGCTTCTGTCTTACAGCCCAATCTGAGGTGTAATCCAGTTCCTAGTCCCTGGGAATCCAACTGAGAGTGGAGAATAGAAGAGGGTAGTAGGGCAGTGAATGTCACCCAGAGACCCCGAGGAGGAGCGGAGGCACAGGGAGATGAGGTGTTGGCTTTCTCTAGCCTCAGTTCATGTCCTCTGATATCTTCCTAGGACTCCCCTAAACGTCCCAAGGAGTCAGGAGACCATGAAGAGGAGGAAAAGGAGATAGCTGCCCTGGAGGGTGAGAGGCCCCTACCTGTAGAGATGGAGAAGAACAGCACCCCCTCTGAGCCAGACTCTGGCCAGGGACCTCCTCCAGAGGAAGAAGAGGGGGAGGAAGAGGCTGCCAAGGAAGAGGCTGAAGCCCAGGGCGTCAGAGATCATGAGAGGTGAGTGAGCTACCCTGGCAGTGGGTGGGGAGCCTAGCCACTAACAGGAGGAGGAGGAGGTGAAGAGGACGTGGAGAATGGCCTGCAGTAGTGGTCAGCCTTATTGGAGGCTGGGTGGGCTCTCCCTAGAGACCTGCACTGGCTGGGGTAAGGCCAGGCCAGGGTCACACCATTAACCCTTCTCCCCTCCCACCCTCCCCTGCAGCCTGTAGCCACCAATGTTTCAAGAGGAGCCCCTGCCCCGTTCCTGCTGCTGTCTGGGTGCTACTGGGGAAACTGGCCATGGCCTGCAAACTGGGAACCCCTTTTCCACCCAACTCACCCTATTCCTTCACTCACTCTCTCCTCTTTAAGTCCACTCCTGGAGATTGTCTTGGCCCTCACCTCCAGCTCCCTTCCTATATAATCTGTGGCCTGAGTCAGGGCCATGTGCCCCAGGATGAGATGAGGCCTTTGTATCTCCTCACATTTGTTTCCTAGGGTCTCTTTTGGGGTCTGGGCTGCTTGACACCTCGTGACACCTCTGCCCTGCTGCAGGCATTCTAGACCTTTCGGGGGTGGGTTGGGGCAGGAGTGGAGGTGAAGGAATATAAGTGAGTGTGGGTTCACGGGCGGCATCGCCTACCTGAGCTATCTCCAGCCCCCACACCTATTTTCCCATCTGCCAACATTCAAGAAATGGACACTGTGGGAGAGGCTACCATGCATCCATACATAAATCCTTGGTGATTTTTTGGGAACACTTTCCCCTTACCCCAGGGTTCAAGGAATTATAGATTAACATGGAGACTTTGGATTTTCCAAGTTATTTGGGCCAGGACCTGAAGAGAGCTGAGAGTCGAAGGATCAACTGATTGGCATTGAGGAAATGTCTCTGTAGATCTCAGGGCAGAGATGATAACCTGGGGAGACGCTGCTGCCTTTGTCCCATTCATTCCCTGTTCTCAAGGCCGGCCTGTAGTCAGATATGTCACCCAGACATAAAGGAAAAGACACATTTTTTAAGGAAATGTTTTTAATAAAAGAAAATTACCCAAAAAAAAAAACCCACAAAAAAAAAAAAAAGAAAAAAGTTAACCTGCCCCTTCGTGTGCTCCCTTTTCTGCTCCTTTCTCCCCACTACTGACCCATTTGTGAGGTGTACCAGGGGGTTGGCTCTCTTCTTTGGAGCTGGGGCTTTGATGTTCCCCAGACTTGGTCTCTGGTGTGTCACACACCCCATTCGTAGTCCACTGAGAATACAGGGAAACGTGTCCTCCAGCCTTCTAGTGGTGTCTTCTGCCCCTCTTCCTTCTCTTGTCTTTTACTCCCATCCCTCCTCTGGGCTCTGAAGAAAAATTGCTGACTGTAGCTTTGGAAGTGTAGCTCTGAGAACAATAGACAATTTGAGTTCTAGGAAAATAAAGCCGTTGATTACTATCCTGATTCTGACTAATTCTTTTCAAGTGTCTGGGTTAACTGAAGAAAGGGAAAGAGAAACATCTCTAGATGTCTTTCTCAGATTGGGGGGTGGGGCGGGGCGGACCTTAGCCTCCATTCCCACACCAGCCCTACAGAACCCACACAATCTAGTCTCTACCCTTGCAAGCACCTAGGAGCTTCTAAAACATTTTATACATTTTAAGCTATATTTTATTTTATGGGTGTTTTGCCCACATACATGTGCACCACATGCAAGCCTGGTACCAGAGGAGGTCAGAAGAGGCCATTAGGTCCCCTGGAACTAAGAATGGTTTTGGGTCCCTGTGTGGGTTTTAGTAGTCAAACCCAAGCCCTGCAAGAGCAGCAACTGCTTTAACTGTTGAGCCTTCTTTAATTGTTCAGCCATAGTCTAACATTTTTTTTTCCTTTTTTTTTTTTTCTCGGAGCTGGGGACCGAACCCAGGGCCTTGCGTTTGCTAGGCAAGCGCTCTACTGCGGAGCTAAATCCCCAACCCCATAGTCTTAACATTTTAAGCCAGGTATGGTAGCACAAATCTATACTTTAGGTGGGAAGGCAGGAGGATCACAAGCCTTCGTGGCCTCTACAAAAACACCACGTCTGAACAACTTACCCTCACTCCAGCCATGTACGCACACACACACACACACACACAGTGATTGCCAAGTGTGCACAAATCAGAAACCCTAGATTTGATCTCCTAACAGCATAAAATCGGGTGTGATGCATATATGCTTATAGTTCCCAACATTCGGGAGATGGAAGCTAGAGGATTACTTGTGCTTGACACACAAGTCAGATTATCTGAGTTCTATTCAGAAACAAACAGCTTGGGCTACCAGCTACGAGTAGCTACTAGGCTAGTTGGAATGCAGACAGGACTCATAGAGTGGAAGGAGAGACCTGGTTCCTGGACGCCTTGTAACCTCCACAGGTGTGTGGTGGCACAGGTGTCTGCCCTCGAGCACATTTGAAAAGAAGACTCCTCTTTCAGAGATGAGGACTGAAACCAGGGGCATGTGCTGGTCCAAACAAGTAAAAAGTCTTTCAAAAAGTCACAAATCGGGTTTGGGGATTTAGCTCAGTGGTAGAGCGCTTGCTAGGCTCTGGGTTCGGTCCCCAGCTCCGAAAAAAAAAGAAAAGGAAAAAAAAAGTCACAAATCCAAACTATAAAGCAGTTGGAGAGTTCACTGTACAGTTAAGAGCACTTGTTCTTGCAGAAGACCTGGGTTCAGTTGCCAGCACCTACACAGTGGCTCACAATCATGCATAACCTCAGTTCTAGGGAATCAAACATATTTTGACCTCCCTTAGCACATATGTAATACACATATGCAAGCAAAATACAAGTCTAAAATTTTATTGTATTTAACTTTGTGAGAGTGTGCCTGGGACATTTGGCAAGAATCAGTTTGTCTTCCCACCACGTGCAAATAAATTTAGGATTGAATGAACCCAGGTCTGGCAGGTAGGATCCTCTACTGAGCTGTCTGCCCATCCCAAGAAACTTTAAAAAAATTCATTAAAGTCATCTGTAGATATACAGCAAGCCCTGGTGTGGCCTGGGGTATACATGAGACAGGACAGATATATATCAGGGTTGGTCAAAGGTTCAATCCCCAGTACTTCAGAAAAGAGAAGTGGAGTATAGTCATGGAAAATACATGACTTTTGTCTAAGACAGGGTCACATGTAGCCCAGGACACATAGTAACTAGCTGAGGATAACTTTAAAAGATTTATTTATTTATTATATATGAGTACACTGCAGGTGTCTTCAGACACACCAGAAGAGGGCACCAGATCCCATTACAGATGGTTGTGAGCCACCATGTGGTTGCTGGGATTTGAACTCAGAACCTCTGGAAGAGCAGTCAGTGCTCTTAACTGCTGAGCCATCTCTCCAGCCCTGAGGATAACTTTAAACTGACTCTTCAAGTGCTGAGATTCTAGTTCTGTGTAGCCATTCCGGGTAGGTGTTTTTCTTTTGTTTTTGAAGTAGGGTCTTCCTATTGGTCTCAGACTTTTTGCCTTAGACTCTTAAAAGTGTTGGGAAGAACTGTGGGTCTGGTTCTAGAAAAGTGAGACCTTCAGGAGCAAGTCAAAGTTTAGGGAGCAGAGGTTACCATTTAATGCTAGTTAGCAACTTCTAAGTCCAAAGACAAGGTGTGAGGCAGGGGTAATGAATGGTGCACATCTTCTGTTGCAGCATTGGAGGCAGGTGGGGAATCAGCTCCAGGCCAGCCAGTTACATAGAACCTGTCTAAAAAGGAAAATGCTTTTAGGGAAGAATTATGACTTAAGATAGGTGCCTACTGTCCCTATAGTAAGCTCTAGGACTGGGTTCAGTCTGGAGCACCATATGATTAGCCCAGCACCTGAGAAGAATGAACGGCAGAAGCCAACTAACAAGTTTGAGTTGAGCTTGAGCTAAATGAGCCACTTTCAGAAAACAAAAGCATCTGAGAAGATGGAGGACTCTTATTCCAAGTCCATCTTACTGGGTTGCTGGTTTAGGATAGGCCAGGTGGGGGCTTGCCTTCTCCCTAAGGCTCAGGGCTAGAACAGTCAAACAGTTGTAGTGCTTTCTCACAAGTGGAGGTATGAGATCAATGACACATCTGATGCTGATGACTTCTGGAATTCTTTAGTAGTCGTACACATCCTAAGAATAAAGGTAATTTTTTCAGGCTATTCTAGTGACTGGTGAGTTTGCCCACTAATGAGATTTTTAACATTACAAACTGGACGGATTATAGGGGAAAGCCGCTTCAAAGTTATCAGTTATCAGCAGACTCAAGAATGAAAAGAAAATCTAATCAAAGCAGGAAGGTATGTGGAGTCAAATAGCAAGCTGATAAAAGAGATCTAGTCTCTGCTAAATTTTGCTAGGAATGCCTGCCAGTCCACGGATGGTGAGAGGACAGATGGGCAGTGGACACAGTCGAAATCTCCCCTGTATGCTCCACACAAGAGTGATTGCTAATTCTATATTGGAGGGACCAATAATCATTCTTTTCTCTGCAAAGGCGGGGCTGTTTTTTAATATGCCGTGTCATGGTCCCCCAAGCAGAGAAGAGCCAGGACATAAAGGTGATCTCACTTAGAAATGGATACCCTTTGCTTTGACTAGAAAGCCATAATTACCAAGAAAATGGAGCCATGTTCTCTGTGAACTACAACTCCCAGTGGCCTCCACGTAGAGCACGTACGAACATACGCAACAAATTAGCATATCTTTCGCCTTCAATTCCCGGCATGCCTCTCCCAGTTCGGATTTCCTAGAGTTGGCTAAATTTCCTGTTTCCAGCGCAGTTTGTAACTACGGACTACAGTTCCCAGACGCTGGGAGGCTCGTTTCGGTTTTGTTTTGTTTCGAGCTTCCTCAAATTAGACTACATCTCCCAGAAATCCGGTGGGTGGGGACTGCCGGCGTAGATAGCGCACGTGGAAAGAAAGTTGGTGGAAGGTGAGGCTGCTCGGTGACTGGGGACATCTGAAGGTGGATACTTCCTTTTCCTAGTCTTAAACTGGGGCTTGGGCTTCTCTTTACTAGGAAGTTGGAGCTATCCTCAGATCTGGGTGAGTCTGACAAAGGAATTGCTTGAGGCTATGACCTGAGTGAGGGCTTGTACTGAGAGGAAAGCCAGCCCCATCACGGAAGTGACATTAGGATCTAGGTTGTGTAGGGAACCAAAGGGGAAGATGGAGTGGGGGCGTGTCCGGGGACTAAAGGAGTTTTTAAAACAAGTAAAACAAGCAAGTAAGCAAGTAAGCAAGCAAGACAGCCCTCCCCCTCCCCCCAACACACACACTTGTGATGCTGCATGAACTAGGACAGGACAAAAAGGTTTTCCTGGATCTTGATGTTTGCATTCCTTCCTGGGTTCTCAGTTTTCGACTTGTCGTTAGTGCTTAGTAGTCAATGTATTGGATCTAGATAGAAATAGTCTCTGTGTTTCTCTAGCATCATGGTAACACTAGGCTTTCTCCCATCTCTTATCCTGAAATGTATAAAAAGGGGAGGAGTAGGGGTTGGGGATTTAGCTCAGTGGTAGAGCGCTTGCCTAGCAAGCGCAAGGCCCTGGGTTCGGTCCCCAGCTCCGAAAAAAAAAAAAAAGAAAAAAAAAAAAAGGGAGGAGTAGTTGTTCACTTACACAAAATGCCTGCCTGTCATATGTGAGTTCTCAAGTTTGATCACCAGCACCACACACACATACAAAGCACAAAAAAGTGACGAGATTATGGGCAATCTCTTCGCTGTTGTTAGGCTTCTGTGAGATGCTATTTAGCATGGAACCACACCAGTAGCAACTGTTTAGAAAGCTTACTGCCTGCTAGGCTAGCAGTCTACATTGAGCCTCTTTACTTTGTTGTTTTCGTTCAGATAGTTCTCCCATTGTAGCTCAGACTGATATGTTTTTATAAAGAGCAAGAGCTCTGTAAGGTGTGGTGGGAGGTGGTACCTCATGCTGAGGCATCTCTCCCTTCCATAGCAGCCATAAGACGGGTCTAGTTTGGAACAGATTTTGCTTGGGGGCATGGGAAGGGAGTTGAGAAGGAAGTAGAGTCGGAGAAAGAGAAGAGAAGTGGCCGGCCAGGAACTCCTTTAGGGGAGATGGAGAGAAAGAGGTCAAAGAGTCTGAGAGGCCAAACAATCCCTTTTATAGCAAGCCAGGCAGGCCTACCTGGCTGTTGCTAGGTAACTGTTGGGCAGAGCGTAGAAGAAATGACAACACAGACTATTCTGTAGGTTACTGTGTAGACTATGCTAGCCTTGAACTCTCAGTAATCATGCTGCTGACTCCCAAGGACTGATTCAGCACATTTAACACTTTACTTTACTCGTTTACTGGTTTTGTGTGTGTGTGTGTGTGTGTTTTGAGACAGGGTCTTACTATGTAGTCTTGTTGGCCCAGAGCTGAGGTCTACTGTCCATGTGCTGGGATGAAAAGCATGCCTTACTGAGTTCATCATTGGCCTTTTATGTGTAGGAGTGTTTGTCTGCATATATTTATGTACACCATGAATGTTCCTGTTACCCGTAAAGGCCAAAGTAGGGTATGGAATTGGAGTAATGGATGGGCCTCTGCAAGAGCAAAGCCTCAAGCCGCAAAGGTAGAGTCTTTTCGTTCTAATGTACCAAGTGCTGGTATTACAGCAGCGCACTACCACATCTTACCTTTTGAAAAATTATCCACTTAAAATGTACTTGCCCACATGTATGTGTGCATATGCATTGTTTGCATGCCTTGATGCCTGTGGAGGCCAGAAGGTGTTATCCCCTGGAACTGGAGTTACAGATGGTTGTGTGCGCTGGGATTCAAATCCAGGTCCTCACAAAGTTGTCCAAGCAGGTCTTGAATTTGTGAACCTTCTACCCCAGCCTCCCAAGTATCTGGAAAGCCTGGCTTAAAGCACTTTTTTTTTTTTTTAACCATTTAGTAATCCATTAATTTAGTCTGCTATCCAAATTTTGGAGTCTGTTAGCACATGCTTAAATAGAAAACTTAGGAGTCAACAACCTTTTGAGTGTGTGTGTGTGTGTGTGTGTGTGTGTGTGTAGGCTTGGAGTCCCTAAGTCTTAAAGAAAAAGCTATGCTTAGGAAGGAGTGGATAGAAGTGGGATATGTGTTGTGGGGTGTCGACCAGAGAGGACTGTTCCGACAGGGGTTCAAGCTAATAGGAAGTCTTTATTAGCCAGACAGTGACTACATTGAGTGTTTGGGATCCCAGTGTAGTTCCAAGCATTTTTCTCTCCCCCTTTTTTAAAAAAAATGTATATATATGAGGACACCATAGCTGTCCTCAGAAGAGGGCATTGGATCCCATTACAGATGGTTGTGAGCCACCATGTGGTTGTTGGGAATTGAACTCGGAAGTTCTGGAAGAGTAGTCAGTGCTGTTAACCCAAGCATTTCTCAAGGTTAGTTTTTAAGTACAAAAATCATTATTTTTGGTTGACATACTTCAATGAACAAGAATAGTGAGAAGCAAAACTACAGACGGCAAAAGGCAAGGTTAGTACATTAGAGATGTTCCCAGAGGTGTGGACTTCAATGGATTAGGTCTTTGTTTTCACTTTGGATGGTGGTGCTATGTACATGCTGAGTTGTTGCTAAGATCTGGGCCTATTACATAGGGACAGTGTAAGCTGTTTTTTTTTTAAATAGCTTTATTTTAAAGATTTATTTATTTTATGTACAGCATTCTGCCTGCATATGTGACTGCGGGCCAGAAGAGGGCACCAGATCTCATTACAGATGGTTGTGAGCCACCATGTGGTTGCTGGGAATTGAACTCATGACCTCTGGAAGAGCAGTCAGTGCTCTTAACCACTGAGCCATCTCTCCAGCCCTTAAATAGCTTTATTAAATCACAGTTCATTTACTTTTATTTTAAATACAACTTTTGATGTTGTTTTTTGTTTTTAAGATTTTTTTTTTTGGTTTTTTTTTTGGAGCTGGGGACCGAACCCAGGGCCTTGCGCTTCCTAGGCAAGCGCTCTACCACTGAGCTAAATCCCCAACCCCTTAAGATTTTCTTAAAATTTATTTTATGTGAGTACACTGTAGTTGTCCTCAGACACACCAGAAGAGGGCATCAGATCTCATTACAGATGGTTGTGAGTCACCATGTGGTTGCTGGGAAATGAACTCGGGACCTCTGGAAGAGCAGTCAGTGCTCCTTACCACTGAGCCTTCTCTCTCTCCAGCTCTGTAAGCTGTTTTTCCCTGATGTCTCACGACTGCTTGCCTTCAGGCTTTGTCCTAGCTTTCTTCCATTACCTGCTTTCCTCCTGCTCTAATGTTCATGTCTTCACGTAATAACTGTGGAGTGCTTTAGTGCCAAGCGCTCCTGAGATAGCAATCCAAGAGCTAGATAGTGGAGCCCCTGGGTGTTGAATACTGATGTCCCCATTGATGAAAGTTACAGAACTTCTTGTCTTCTCCTGTGTAAGGATAGCCTGTGAGGAGTGTCAGTGAGATGAAGTCTTCTATGCAAGAGACACATAGCTTTCGTGACTGTCCTGGGGCTGATGTGGTGCTGCACACCTTTAGTTCTGGCACTAGGGAGACGAAGCAGATGGATGTGAAGTTCACGGTCAGCCTGGTCTACACTGAGTTCTAGGTCAGCCAAAGATGCATAGTGAGACCCTGTCTCAGAAAACAAAAGCTCCTTTCTCGTTCAAATCTTCATCCTGTTTTTCTTGACTCAGCAGGCAAAGGAAGTTTTTGAGTCTTTCACTGGTGAGATTTCTCAAATCCAGTTATGAGGCTTTCAGCCTTGCTGGCCTTGGCATCCAAAGCCACTCTCTCCCCCCACTACCGCTATGGAATGAGCCGTCCAGGTTCCATAGCAGACAAAAGGAAGAATCCTCCCTGGAGCAGGCGGCGCCCAGTAGTGGTAGAGCCCATCTCTGATGAAGACTGGCACCTATTCTGTGGAGACATGGTAAGGACCTCAAGACAGAGGGACAGGAAGGCCAGTGGGAAACAACTTCCTGCCCTTGTCCTCAAATCGTCCTACAGGTGGAAATCTTAGAAGGCAAGGATGCTGGGAAGCAGGGCAAAGTAGTCCAAGTTGTTCGGCAGCGGAACTGGGTTGTCCTGGAGGGATTGAACACGGTGAGTTTTGAGAAGTCTTTTTTTCCGTCTGTCCCTTTTTCCTTAAGAGCAGCATGGGTAGGCAGAAAACTGGCTGAGGAGCAGGTTGTACAACTGAACTTGGGCTGTACCCATTAAGCATTAGTGGGCAAATCCCCATCACACACTTGTTTTCTGATCTGCCTTCTCTTGGACAGCATTACCGCTACATTGGCAGAACCAAGGATCACCGAGGGACCATGATCCCTAGCGAAGCCCCCTTGCTTCATCACCAAGTCAAGCTAGTGGATCCTGTGGACAGGCAAGCACAGGGGCCCCTGGTCCAGGTGCTTCTAACTCTTGAGTTCACACAGGTGCTGGGTATACCCATTTACCAATGAGAATAGTGTGTTGGATATGCTGGAACTCAGGGATCTGTTTCTCGTACACAATCTGTCAGTGACCCTGATGCAGACAAAAACAAAGGTGGTAACCCAGAGGTCCTTAACCACTGCTTTCACTTTTGGGTTGGAGGATGACACAGGCCCCAAGCTAGATTCATTTTTTTTCTTACCCACTAGGAAACCTACTGAGATCCAGTGGAGATTTACTGAGGCAGGAGAGCGTGTTCGTGTCTCTACAAGATCTGGGAGAATTATCCCCAAACCTGAATTTCCTAGAGCAGATGGCATTGTCCCTGAAACATGGACTGGTAAGTTGATGGGCAGGAAGAAGTTAGGGATGTGAGGTTTGAGAGGAAAAACAAAGTTGCTGGGGCTAGGAATGTACCTTGGTGGTAGGGTGCTTACCTTGCGTGCTTAAGCCCAACACTCCTAGGAATAGAGTTGGCAAACTCTTCTTCTGACTCAACAGATGGCCCCAAGGACACATCAGTGGAAGATGCTTTAGAAAGAACTTACGTGCCCCGGCTAAAGACATTAGAAGAAGATGTGATGGAGGCCATGGGGATCCAGGAGACGCGAAGATTCAAGAAAATCTATTGGTATTGAGCCTTAAGAGTACTGCTTCACCCTGAAGTCCACCCTTTCTTTCTAAAACACCAATAAAGAAGCCTTGGGTGCTGCTGCTGTCCACACCTCCCCTCTTCCTTTCCCAAGGGCTTGCATTTTGGGGAGCTTAGGCTTGGTGCAGCTCTTCTGCTTGTCAGGATAGACTGGGTGGGTGCTAGCCTTTCCAGGGACAGGTCCTGTGTGTTTGGGGATGGAAGCAAGAAGACCCTCTGTTCTTTTCCTATTTACAGAAACAGGAGTTAAGTCTTAAGAGTTTTAATAAATAAAATTACATGGTATTTATAGGAAAAGGAGCTAAGTCTTAAAAGTTTTATAAATAAAAATTCCACAGTATTACTTTCCAAGTGAAGGGAAAGAAAGGGTACAAATCTGAAGTCTGCAAAGAGCCAGAATCCCAGCAGGATACAGGGCACTCTAAAGGGTGACAAGGACGGCAGCTAGCCATACTGACACCTGGTGGCTTCAGACTGTCAGCTGTCTTCAGTCTCAAGAATGGAGAAGGCCTGACCCAGGGGCGTCTTGGTTGCCACCAGAACCAGATTTCTGGGAGACAGTTCAGGGCTGAAGATGGGCAACAGCTCAGCATAGAAGCCTAGGAGAAAATGTGAGGGCTAATTAGAAAGGAACAGGAGTCCCACCCAGGCTTTCTCTGCCTGTCCTGTAACACAGTTCCTTATTCCAAAGTAAGAAGACTCCAGAACCACTAGCTTGAGAGGCAATCAATGTGCTTTCCCAATCCCTGGGATGCTTGCTTAAAATCCATCTCATTAGGGGTTGGGGATTTAGCTCAGTGGTAGAGCGCTTGCCTAGCAATCACAAGGCCCTAGGTTCAGTCCTCAGCTCCAAAAAAAAAAAAAAAAAGAAAAAGAAAAAAAAAAATCCACCTCATTGGGGGCTGGAGAGATGGCTCAGTGGTTAAGGGCACTGACTGCTCTTCCAGAGGTCCTGAGTTCAATTCCCAGCAACCACATGGTGGCTCACAACCATCTGTAATGAGATCTGATGCCCTCTTCTGGTGTGTCTGAAGACAGCTGCAGTGTACTTATATATAATAAATAACAGTGTACTTATATATAATAAATAAATCTTTAAAAAAAAAAAAAAGAAAAAAGTTCTCCTCGTTGGTGCAGAAGAGGCCTGGGTTAAGAATGCTTGTTCTTTCAGCATCCTCAAGCTTGGCTCCCGGACCCACATCCGGTGGCTCGTAACTACTACAGCAGCAGCTCCAGGGGCTGGGACATCCAAAAGTAAGGGGCATGTGTACTACACATTTTAAAACCAAAACCTGTCTCGGGAGGTGCTGCTTTTAAGAATCTACATTTGTTGACAAATGCCTCACCTATCAGGTGGTAGCCATGCCCAGCAGACTCCAAGGACTCAAGGGAACCCCAAAACCTCACCTTGCTCTTGAAGATAGAGCATCCGGTCCAGCAGAATCAATGTCTCTACCAGTGGGGCCAGCAAGAGGGCCAAGCTGAAGAAGGCCACCACACGATTCTCTTGGGCCTGGTGGGCCTGGAGGGCAGCCTGATCCAATGGCAGCTGGGGGTCCAGACCCACTCGCTGTAACCCTTGTTGCACATATCTGTGGGACCAGCCATAAATCAGTTAGTTCTAGAAACTTTTACCTCCCACTTAAATTTTTGTCTAGAAGTTGATTCCTACTGTGATTTACTTAGTCATTTTAAAGTAATTTTTGCCTTGCCCCACACTGAGTACAAGTAGTCTTCCTAGCTTAGCCTCCGAGGCAGACTACAGCCTAGTCTAACATTTGTGGTTTGTGTGTTTGAGATAGAGTATCTCTATGGGCTCTGGAATTCATCTTGAAGTCCAGGCTGATCTGACTCCCAGGTGCTGGGATTAAAGGCATGTGCCACTAGGTCTCCCTGTTTTGTGTTTCTGAGACAGTCTCACTTATGTACCCCAGTCTGCCCTCAAAATAAAATGCCCATTCCTCTGGCACACATGTTCTTTGGCTATAGTAATAAGTGGAGATAGGTGGGGAGCCTCCCCAGACCTCACTCTTCAATCTTGAGTTCATGGACCCTGGGAATTCCTTGCACACCAGGCCTCCGAAGCTCAGGGCAGACTTGTCGGATGACTGCCTCCAGCGCTGCACGGAAGCAATGTGTTTGTAGGCCAGGCCCTGCTTTCTGTAATCTCTCCGCATAGTCCTCTAGAGCATGGCAGGCACCCTCCCGGAGCCTGTAGGGTAGTTCATGGCCAGGCAGCCCAGCTACCCACTGACTTAGTGGGTAGCTGCCAGGGTCACTGAGTTTCATGTAGCAGCAGCCCACCGAAGCCAGGGCCACCACTTCAGGACAGCAGCAGAAGTGTCTCAGTAAGGCAACACTAAGATCCCCACAGGCATGAAGGCCTGTGAGTAGCAGACGGGTACTACTCTGGCCTGGCATCTCCAGAGGAAGCAGAAGCTCCTCACACAGAGTTGTGGGGCTGACCCACTGAACCACGTGGTGGGGGCGGTGGCGAGGGCTTCTTTGCACCATCTATGGAGAAAGGAAAAACAGGCAGATGCAAAATTGGAAGGCTGTCCTCAAACTGCAGGGGGTCCTGGGAGTTATATAGATAACAAGCTGAGCACAAGAGTTAGACTCTGAACAGGGGATGAGATCTTTGTCACAGACTGTAGACCTTTTCATTTTCCATGTCATTTTTCTTTGTCTTTTGGGTAGCATAGGTGTGAGACAAGGTCTTTGCAGCCCTTTCTGACCTGGAGTTCAATGTTACCCAAGCAGGCAAATCTGTACAGATCCTATCTATGCCTTCCCAGTGCTGGAATTACGGGTACCACCATACCTAACTCAGCTTCCCTTTGGTTTCCTTATAGGTAATGAGTCTGTAGGGATATAGCTCAATGGTGGTGACTTCATCCCTAGCACAGCAAATAATATCTGGCCATATCATAGTTTACTATGAGCACACACTGGTATGAAAATTACACAAACCAGGGAGTGCCTTTGAGCTGTGTGGATCCTTTAGGGAAGGAATAAAAAAACCAACAGAAGTACGTAGGAGAAATTTGGAAGTAGAAAATGAGTCTTAACACAAAGGTCCAGCCAAGCACCCTGCTCCTTTAGTGCAGGCTGCAAGAAGAACAGCTTACCTTTGGGTGCCTCTTCTCCATTTTGTCCAGAGCCTGCAGGAGCTCCTGGTCTAGACGCTGAGCTCTCGCTACTAGCCTCTTATTTCCTTCAAGGCTCTTCACCATCAGCCCAAGCCCCAGAGACATGAAGCGAGAGAGGTGGCCCTGGAGTCACAAGGGAGGACAGCATTGTTCAGTGCCCTACTGACTTGTCACCCTATCAATGGTGTGGACAAACAGGTCCTGGGCTCCACCAAAGGCTTAATATTCTACTCCCCCAGCCACGGCCTCCCACTTGTCAGCACCTGCTTCCACAGGCACTCCACCTGCTTCCACAGGCACTCCGCCTGCTAATCTCCTTCCCTGGAGACTGGCTCACCTGGCCTGAGCCCACATCCACAACTTGGGTGCAGCCAGTAAGATCACTAAGCTTCTTCACCAACTGAAAGAAGAAGAAAGAAAAGTCTCTTCTTGGCATTGGCTCCTGACTCCTGAAGCAAATACTCAGAAGGATGGTAGGAGCCTAGATGGTAGGGAAACATTGAGGGTTCCACATCAATAAGAGATATGAAATCAGAATTGAGGAGAATGGTAGGTGTTTAGTGTCTGCTTGCCCCTTAAGTCAATGACTCAAAAGCAAAAGCCCTGTAGCCTATAAAACCAAAAATTGACTGCAGTGAACGGGAGTAGGAGGCACCCACACAAACCTACCAATCAACCCAGAAAAAGGACAGGAAAGCCTCCTAGCACCAACACAGAGGGTTCTAGCATGTTTGCTAAGGAAGGGCTTCTGAAATACCAGTTCGTATCTGCAGTATGGGTCAAACATCTTCATAACCCATAGGCTTTAGGAGTACTAGGCTCTCACAGTCTAACCTCCAGCAGTCTCCTCACCTCTCCCAGCCTCCGGATCTCATGCTGCTTCTTGGGCTTGACATGTTTCCGAAAAGGAGCTGTTAGCCGGGAGCTCTGGCTGGGGTTCTCCAGGAACTCTGATGGAGTGTGAAAGCCAGGTGTCCGGGTAAAGGCGAGGGCACAAGCTGTGGACTTCAGGGCCAGCAGGGTGAGTGGCCACACAGACCTGTACCTGAGATAGTCCAGCCCAGGCTGCTAGTGAATAGCCCACAATCACAACCTGAGTGCACCAGCTTATGACGTGGCTGCCCAGGAAGATGCAATGAGACATCTACACAAGGCTCAATTCAAGGCTCGGTGCTCTCGCTCCCAGCGCAGGGCTCCACCCTCTGGCTTACACATACCTGATCTCCTCCCCTTCCCTGGGCATCCCCAGCAACAGGGTGGCCAGCTCTGGTGGGTTCAGTCCGTCCAGCACTTCTTGCCATGCGTGGGGGAGTGTGCCCCACAGGCTGTCCGTGAAAAATTCCTGCAAGAGGAGCCAAGCAGTTGGTTCTTTTTTTTTTTTTTTTTTTTTTTTTTCGGAGCTGGGGACCGAACCCAGGGCCTTGTGCTTCCTAGGTAAGCGCTCTACCACTGAGCTAAATCCCCAGCCCCAAGAGCCAAGCAGTTGGAAGGACTCCATGACCATTCCCATTTTCTCAGCCCCATCTCAACGCTGCACCTCATCACCTGCCCTTTTTTTTGGCACCAGTGCGGAAGAGGACAAGATGCCTGAGTCTCCTGCTCATCTGTACCAAGTGGCCCCACCTCCAAGGTGCCCATGTGGTAGACTGCACTCTGCACACACCTCTCATTAATGCCCCACTTATTTGTGTCTTTCTCCATTTAGTTTCTTGTTTGGTTTGTTGGTTGGTTGGTTTTTTCAAGACAGGGTTTCTCTGTGTAGCCCTGGGTGTCCTGGAACTTGCTCTGCAGACCAGGTTGGCCTATGCCTCTGTCTCTCTGGACGTGTGTGCCATCATGGCTTTGTTTGTTTGTTGTTTGTTTGTTTGTAGACAGGGTCTCTCTATGTAGCCCTGGCTGTCCTGGAACTCACTGGGTAAAAGGCTAGCCTGGAACCCACAGAGATCTGTCTGCCTCTGCCCTAAGGCACACACCACAATACCTGGCTTGACCAATTTTTAAAAATGTATTTATTTTTATTTTATATACACTGGTTTTTGAATACATATATGTCTGGATGAGGGTGTCAGATCCCCTGGTACAGAAGTTAAAGACAGTTGAGCCACATGTGGTTGCTGGGATTTGAGTTCAGGACCTCAGGAAGAGCAGTCAGTACTCTTAACCACTGAGCTATCTCTCCAGCTTGACCACTTTTTTTTTTTTAAGTCATGTATCACTAACATGATCAATGACTGACTACAGCATTAACAGGTAACCATTAGTAACCTGCTATTTTATGGTCCAGACAGCTATGTATTCTGAGTCATTCATTTGTTCTTTTAAAATTCTGGGGCTGTGGGGGCCAGGTGTGGTGTCTATTATTAAAGGATCCCAGCATTCAGGTAGTCCAGAATAGTGAGACCCCATCTGAAAATAATCAACTAATTAAAAAGCCTTACTAGGGGCTAGTGAATCAGACTCTGGTCTCCACAACCCTGAATGGCAAGACCACCTGTTCTGTCACCTGGTCAATGGCTTCCAGCTGAGCAAAGTAGCACACACATTTCCCAGCACTCAGGAGGCAGAGGCAGGAGGGTTTCTGTGAGTTTAAAGATCAACCTGATCTGTTCCAGAACAGCCAAAGTTACATAGAACCCACCTCAAAGTGGGGGGAGAAATCTGGTGCCTTATTTAACAGCAAAATCTATTGTAAACTTGGAGACAAGAGTCTTGTTCCTGCAGAGTTTACTTTGTAAAAAACAGTTGGCAAGGTTGGGTGTGGTGGTGCACACCTTTAATCCCAGCATTTGGGAGGCAGAGGCATTTAGATCTCTGAGTTTGAGGCCAGCTTGAGGTACAGAGTGAGTTCCAGGATAGCTAAGGCTATACGGGGAAACTCAGTCTTGAAAAACCAAACACAAGAATTTAACAGTGGAGGTATAAGTCAGTGTTAATGAGTGCTTGGTGAGCATGCACAAGGTCTTGGGTTCCATTTCCAGCATTGTAAGCTAATGCAAATAACGATTTTAACATAAATAGCACATGCAATAAAACACTAACAAAGAGCTTAGTGGAGAACTACCTCAATACTCCATAGAGAAAAGAAAATTGAGTTGACACCGGTTCAGAGCTGTCATGTAAAGAAAATACAAGCAGAAGAAAATACTTGGGCTGGAGAGATGGCTCAGTGGTTAAGAGCACCAACTGCTCTCTTCCAGAGGTCCTGAGTTCAATTCCCAGCAACCACATGGTGGCTCACAACCATCTGTAATGGGATCAGATGTCCTCTTCTGGTGTGTCTGAAGACAGCTACAATGTACTTATATATAATAAATAAATCAATCTTTAAAAAAAAAGAAGTAAACACTCACACACATATATTTTTACTATTCTGAAAACACTTAAAACAAGTTTTTGGGGGGGGCTGGAGAGATGGCTCAGCTGTTAAGAGCACCTGACTGCTCTTCCAGAGGTCATGAGTTCAATTCCCAGCAATCACATGGTGGCTCACAACCATCTGTAAAGAGATCTGATGCCCTCTTCTGGTGTATCCGAAGACAGCTACAGTGTACTTATATATAATAAATGAATAAATCTTAAAAAAAAAAAAAAAACAAGTTTGGGTTTTGTTTTTTTTTTTTTTGAGACAGGGTCTTAATATGTAGTTGTTGCTGGCTTAGAACGAAGGAGACTGCTTGTCTCTGCAATCCAAGTGCTGGAATTAAAGTGGTACATTACCATGTCCCAATTCAACGTTTAAAATATTTTAGTGATACTTATGAGATTTAACCCAGGGTCTCATACAAGCAAGACAAAACTTTTAAAATGCATTTTGATTATTATGTGTATGTGTTGTTTGCAGGTGCCCATGGAAGCCAGAGGAACTAGAGTTACAGATGGCTGTGAGTTACCAGTTGTGTGAGTGCTGGGGACAGAACTGGTCCTCTGAAAAAGCAAGAAATGCTTATAACTACATAGACATCTCGATAGCCCTAGACAAGCATTTACTCCAGAACAGCGGTCCTCAACCTGTAGGTTGGGACCTCTTTGGGGGTTTACATTTCAGATATCCTGCCTATCAGGTATTACGATTCATAACAGTAGCAAAACTACAAAGTAGCAACAAAAGATAATTTTATAGTTGGAGATCACAACATGAGGAACTGTATTAAAGGGTTGCAGGATTAGGAAGGTTGAGAACCACTCCACCCCCAAGCCTTGTAGTGCTTTTCTATGTGTATGAGGGATTGGGGAATATGAGACGAGTCTCAACATTCATCTGAGCTGGCTGCAAATCAAGACAATTCTTCTGCCTCAGTAAAGAATTCTTCTGAGGGGTAAAGATTACAAGAAGGTAACTTTATGTATGTCTGCCCTGTTTTGTCCCCCACCCCCACCCCCTTTTAAGGTAACATAGTCCAG